>NC_047032.1:23455891-23778505 GCF_902652985.1 Pecten maximus
ATCAAGAAACTGCGACTCGGAGCCATGCCCTAATCTGTTGGACACAATACACATTACCTTGCCTGAAGTGAATTAACAGTTCTACTTTGAAAATCGGGGTGAGAGTGTGGAGTAGGAAATTATCAAGCATAGGCCTACATTGTAATGGTGTATATCGCAAAGATATGTTATCATGTTATTAAATCCTATTGTTTCATCATATTATTTAATCCTATTGTTAAAATAAATCTAAGGAAATATTAGTTGGGATTTTATTATATTGTTATATCATTCACTGGTACTTGTGGACATGATTATGATGTTTTTAATCAAAATGTTACATTATAGACAAGTAAATTATTGTATTACAATCAGTGAATCACATGCTTTATTTGTATTAAAAGAAAAATATATATCGTACCTAGGCCTTATAAATACTAAGTATTTCAGTATTTATAAATTTAGTATTTATAAGGCCAAGGTACGATAATTTTTTTTTAACAAATTAAGCATGCGATTGTAATACAATAGATCTACTTTACTCGTCTATAATGTAACATTTTGATTAAAAACATCATAATCATGTCCACAAGTTCCTGTGATATCATTACGACAAAATCCAACGAATTCCCTACACCAAAAAACATTCCAAAACTTGTCCATTTATTTTTCAAACGATGAAACCATCTACACTAGTACTAGATCTAAACAGAAACGTGTATATCCATGTAATATACACGTCACTGATCTAAAGCTTATTTATAGTATCTTATAAAGACATATAGCATTATTTCAGAGTGTCACGCGTGATTTTTCCCCTCCGGTGTAATTATGTCAATTTATGGACCATGGGGTCATGTCGGCGGTATGTGTCACCTCAAATGAATAAACCAGAGATCATTTTAATATGGAAGATAATGTTACACCGATGACCCGCATAAATATAGAATCACAGACCGAAATGAGCGTTATGAATGACAGTTATTACCGATCTCAATAACAACAATCCCCCTTTTACAAGCAGCCGACAACGCCTTGGACGCCTTACCGTGTGAACGCGGCATAGAGTAATCCCAGCACAGAAACAGTCAACAAAGTTATAGTGTGTGGTTTATAAAACACATCAAGAGATATATCGTCCACAGATTTTTCATTTATAAACCGAAAATGTTCCACCTCCTCGGCGCGAAGTTCGCGAAGATCGGTGGACATAGTGGCCATGCCTATGAGATTATCAATCAAAGATTGATCGGACCTACTAATTACAGCCCGGTGCTGCCCGGTACTGCCCGGCACCGCCCGGTACTGCCCGGGGAATATATATTGACCGCCCGGGCTTTTATTTATATCCAAACACTATTTAACCTATTATATATGGATAGATGGTAGCTTAATCAATAATATGGCAAAAAATGGTGAAAATATATTAATATTTGACAGAGTTATAGCTATGTGAAATTAGCGATCTCGCAACCTAGCGCTCGGGATGAGCCATAATCTTGTTATTTGCATTTATACGACCGCCCGGGCTTTTATTTATATCCAGACACAATTAAAACTTAATATATGAATAGATAATAGCTTTATCAATAATATGGTAAAAAATTGTGAAAAAATATCAATACTTGGCAGAGCTATGGCTATGTGAAATTAGCGATCTCGCAACCTAGCGCTCGGGATGAGCTATAATCTTGTTATTTGCATTTATACGACCGCCCGGGCTTTTATTTATATTCATACATTATCAAAACTATTGCATATGGATAGATAGAAGTTTAATCCTTAAATATGATCAAAAGTGGTGAAAAAAATATAAATATTTGACGGAGTTATGGCTACGATCTCGCACTATTAAAACACCGGAAACAGCTGTTCACTGTCCGGGCATTTATTATCACTCATACATCATTAAAATTATAATATTAGAAGATGTGTTGATTTAATTAATTAGTAATACGGTCAAACAATGGTGAAATGTACGGCCGGGCGGTAGCCAAATACCAATTATAAAAGGCCGGATTTTCTAAATCGCCGTAACTCAAACAATTTTACTGATATTTTCATAATTCTTTTTGATTTCACTTCCTTGACCTATACACTACATGTTCTGTTCATCGGTGGGGATATTTAACCACGCATGAAAGCCCGGGCAGTAAGATGTACGGCCGGGCGGTAGCCAAATACCAATTATAACAATTATAAAAGGCCGGATTTTCTAAATCGCCGTAACTCAAACAATTTTACAGATTATTTTCATAATTCTTTTTGATTTCACTTCCTTGACCTATACACTACATGTTCTGTTCATCGGTGGGGATATTTAACGACGCATGAAAGCCCGGGCAGTAAGATGTACGGCCGGGCGGTAGCCAAATACCAATTATAACAATATAAAAGGCCGGATTTTCTAAATCGCCGTAACTCAAACAATTTTACAGATTATTTTCATAATTCTTTTTGATTTCACTTCCTTGACCTATACACTACATGTTCTGTTCATCGTTGGGAATATTTAACCACGCATGAAAGCCCGGGCAGTAAGATGTACGGCCGGGCGGTAGCCAAATACCAATTATAACAATGATAAAAGGCCGGATTTTCTAAATCGCCGTAACTCAAACAATTTTACAGATTATTTTCATAATTCTTTTTGATCACTTCCTTGACCTATACACTACATGTTCTGTTCATCGGTGGGGATATTTAACCACGCATGAAAGCCCGGGCAGTAAGTTGTACGGCCGGGCGGTAGCCAAATACCAATTATAACAATTATAAAAGGCCGGATTTTCTAAATCGCTGTAACTCAAACAAGTTGTACCCGGAAGTGAAATGTTGAACTTAATCCGCCATTGTTGTCTCTACATTTTTATCATGTATATATGTAATCGTTTTGGTTTCCATAAAAAATATCACAGTTACAGTTATTTTCAAGTCGAATTAACTTTTTTTTCTTTTCTATTATTTTCGATTGCTGTACAATGTGCTTTGGAACTGTACGCATATGCTTTTAAAATTATATTATTAGTTTGTGTTAGATACAGAACAACATAATAAATTGTGAATGATACAGAAGAACATTGAATGTGAAATTAAATCATATAGCCACGATCTATTCAATGACTCCAAATGTTTAGTGCAAAAATGCTATATATGCATGTATATATGGCTAATTTTGTCCAAGTTACAAAGTGTATATCAATGTTGTAATTAAAGTATGGCCTATGACCTGCTGTTATGCTTTGTTGAATATAGAAATTAAATCATTTCTATTTGAATTAATTAATCTCTATTTCATATTGATAAAAAGATACATCTAGATATCGAAAACTGAATACAAATATCTCTTTAATAAGGATATGGATCAAATATGAAAAAAACGCATTTCTATTTTTAAAAAAACCCAGATCTGTATATTAATTTGTTATATAGAATATAGAAAGTATATTGAAAGTTGTGTGTGTATGCTAGTTTGTGTGCAATCATAAAATGTACCATTTTCCTTTAATTCATCGACATACCTTGATCTCTCCCACCTTCACTGTCCTTCTTTCTGCTTTTCTCATTAAATAATATTGTAAATACGTATCAATATTTAAGTCATCTTATGATGTATATATATGTGTAATAATATTATTAGGAAATGGCGTCTATAATGTTCATGTAAGTTGTGCCAAATCCATTTGCTTTTAATGGCAACTTGATATGTTTAATCTAAATTAAACAGGTATATAGAATACTTTCTTTTTTTTTTAAATAACATCAATGATACTTCCTTTGTTCTTTGTTTGCACAAGATCCTTATATTGAATAATAAGTTACATTGATATATGTAAGGAATAATTCGTTTTTTTATTTTTTATTTATTTATTTATTTTTTGGGGGGGGAGGGGGGGGGGTCGTTTATTGGTGTGTAAAATGCATATTTTCAGATATTTTAAATTTTAATTGACGCAAGTTTTTTCAGTTTAAGTCGAAACAACCAATAGTGTACGGGATTTAGCGCGATGTGACCAAAAAAATTATACATGATGTACCTGAGAATGTAACTGAGAATTTTGGAATGTTTACTATAAGAAAACCATCCTTGTGCATTTCTGACACATAGACTTATTTTTCATATAAATACACAAACACACGAAGAGTATAACACACATATGATAACTCAGTCCGAAGAACAACTCATCGCAACTTCCAAAATTGTTTTGACGTATATTGATGATAAACATTTTTTGTTTGTTTTTGTTTTTAAGTTTCGGAAGTTCTACAAATTAATTTAAGACGTTGATTCAGAAAGAAATACATGTATATATCACATATATATGTATATCACTTAATATTGAGTCACCAGACGATTTATGCAAAGCGATGACAGTCATAATACCTATATCATGTCCACAATATTTTGAATGCAAAATATATGCATTAATACAAATTTCATTTTTTCTTAAAAAAAAAGCCCTAACTCTGATTAAAACCATTGACATCATGTTTCAAACAAAGGTAGTCCGCCTGAAGAAGTTTTTTGTTATTTTTTATATATAGATATCTATTGTTGACTAAAAGGTGTGATGTAAAATGAAGTTAAATGTATATACCTTGACATCCTTCCAAATCACAAAAAAAAAATCTTAGCTTAAGAACTTCTTAAGCTTGAGTTTCTTAACAGTGAAATGTATATAATATAAATTACAGAAAACTGATTCAAGTTCGAATGATAATGTTTGGAACAGGCAAAAAAATATATATATCAGAGCGATCTTAGAGGTAAGAAGTTTTGTGATAACGGCTATCCTGGAGTAGGTATTGACAGTGAATCTTCGTTTGAGTAAAGATGCTGTCAATGGTGATGGCCAGTAGCTAATTGATGATCAATTGGATAGTAAGTCCGCTGAATTCTACTGCTATGCATAATTACCACGTGATACACTTGCCCAATCGTTTTCGAGGCACGAAATGTCACGTGTTATAAATGATGCATGTATATTTCCCAATTACAAAAAACATACCACCCAGACAAGGTGACGCCTCTTTGCATTATGCCGGCTGGTGACAATTATTGCTTTAAAACAACAATTCATAATATTATGTTCGCAAATAACAACCGATTTCTCTGCTAACTAACACGTCAAACAAGTCATTTTTAATTTAGTTAAGACACAATATATATGTCAAATAAAAAACGTAAATCATATGTCTAGGTTTGCATCAGGGTAAACACTGCCAAATTTATGATTTACAGTCTGACATATTGATAAAATAGATGAAAACATGAAACGAAGCGTGTATGCAGGCGGAAGAAATTGTCGTTATAAATAATAATGAAATGAATATACACAAATACTCTGCAAATATGGGACGGCACTCATAATTTTGTGAATAGGATAAATATTGTTTTAAATGATTTTGTGTGACATGACCAATTAAACAAATGAATTAATCAATTACAGAGTCCCCCCTCAAAACTCAGGAATTTAACAAAAATGATAAAGAGAGGTATAGGAAAAGTATTTCGAAAGATATTGGACAGTTACATACGTTTTGTTTACATTGTATACTTACTCTATTGAATTATCATTTACATTTATGGATAGTGCTTACATGAATAAAGTCTGAAGTTCCTTCGAAAAGCCGCAAATGTGAACTTCAAAGATGATGATTAAGTATATGTCCATGAAATAAGATTGATGATACTTAAACACCTTAATTTCTCTATAAATACTTATATTGTGTACATAGTAAGTACCGGGCGATCCAGAAAATGAAAATAACAAGTCTGTAGCCTATGTAACGGCATAGGAAATTTCATACTTGTAAAATGCATAATATTTCAAGCATTTCCTTCTGTAAATGATAGCAAACTTTGCATTTAATTTAACAAAACAATTAACCAACCATCCAAACGATCCCATACTTAGCCCAGGCGGTCGTATAAATGCAAATACATGTAACAGCCATAACTCAAATATTGATATTTTTTCACCACTTTTGATCATATTATGAATAACGCTACCATCTATCCGTATATTATAGTTTTAATAGCGTCTTGATATAAATATAAGCCCGGGAGGTCGTAAAAGTGCAAATAACAAGATTATGGCTCATCCAGAGCGCTAGGTTGCGAGATCGTAGCTATAACTCTGTGAAATATTGATTTTCTTTCACAATTTTTTACCATATTATTGATAAAGCTATTATCTATCCATATATTATAGTTTTAATAGTGTCTGGATATAAATAAAAGCCCGGGCGGTCGTATAATTGCAAATAACAAGATTATGGCTCATACCGAGCGCGAGGTTGCGAGATCGCTAATTTCACATAGCCATAGCTCTGCCAAATATTGATATTTTTTCATCATTTTTTTATCATATTATTGATGAAGCTACCATCTATCTGTATATCATAGTTTTAATAGTGTCTGGATACAAATAAAAGCCCGGGCGGTCGTATAATTGCAAATAACAAGATTATGACTCATCCCGAGCGCGAGGTAGCGAGATCGTAGCTATAACTCTGTGAAATATTGATATTTTTTCACAATTTTGTATCATATTATTAATAAAGCTATTATATATCCATATATTATAGTTTTAATTGTGTCTGGATAAAAATGAAATCCCGGGCGGTCATATAATTGCAAATAACAAGATTACGGCTCATCCCGAGCGCTAGGTTGCGAGATCGCTAATTTCACATAAGTATAACTCTGTCAAATATTTATATATTTTCACCATTTTTTTATCATATTATTGATTAAGCTACCATCTATCCATATATCATAGTTTTGATAGTGTCTCGATATAAATAAAAGCCCGGGCGGTCGTAAAATTGCAAATAACAAGATTATGGCTCATCCAGAGCGCGAGGTTGCGAGATCGTAGCTATAACTCTGTGAAATATTGATATTTTTTTCACAGTTTTGTATCATATTATTGATAAAGCTATTATCTATCCATATATTATAGTTTTAATTGTGTCTGGATAAAATTGAAAGCCCGGGCGGTCGTATAATTGCAAATAACAAGATTACGGCTCATCCCGAGCGCTAAGTTGCGAGATCGCTAATTTCACATAGCTATAACTCTGTCAAATATTGATATATTTTCACCATTTTTTGCCATATCATTTATTAAGCTACCATCTATCCATACATATTAGTTTAAATAGTGTTTAGATATAAATAAGAGCCCGGGCGGTCAATATATATTCCCCGGGCAGTACCGGGCGGCACCGGGCGGTACCGGGCAGCAACGGGCAGCACCGGGCAGCACCGGGCTGTAATTAGTAGACCGATCAAAGAGCTTCAACAAGGGACATTACTCTGTTCATTATGACAATGTGGAATCTATCATGAATAAATTTAATGCGCTTATATTTAGACTAAAAAAATAAAATGCGTTATGTAAGCTAAAAACAACATTTTTTGTTTATTTTAAAGTTTATTTAGATTATTAGTAGGGTTATTGATTTTATTTTTTGTAAATTGACACAGACATCCCAAAACAATTACATACATGTATGCAGAGACATATAGATATCTGATGTAGAATCTATGTGTGTACCATTATCAAAAATGCAATTATTGATTTATACAATGTAATTAATATACCCAATACCCAAAATACATATTATATTATATTATATTATATTATATTATATTATATTATATTATATTATATTATATTATATTATATTATATTATATTATGGACTGTATTTTGGGTACCATGAAAAAGATACATGGAAGAAATATACATGGAATTGGAGATATGGCTATTAGAAAAGGTTTTGACGTAGTTATTTTTAATGGTTCTCTGGAACAGCTTGGTATTCGGTTGACTTTTAATAATACTACACTGACAAAGAGTGCTACACATAAACATTTAGGAGTAACTTTAAACAAAAATGGAAAGTGGGAAACACATATCTAATATTGTCAGATCAGCCTCTAAGCACTTGTCTGTTTTACGAAAGTTGAAATTTACTGTTAAAAAGAAATTTTATCAAAATTTTGTATTGTATTCATTAGACCTATTTTAGATATGCTCGTGAAGTGTGGGATGGTTATACTATTGTAGATATTGATAAGATAGAAAAAAATACATAGAAGCGGCCAGGATAGTAACAGGTTTGCCTTTATTTGCTAGTAGACAGTTCTTGTATGATGAAACTGGTTGGGAAAAACTCGAAGACAGACGAAAACAGAAAAACTTGTTATTGTTGTACAAAATGCAGAATAAGCTAGCTCCTTCTTATTCAAATGACATTTTACCAAATATCGTAAATGACAATAGTAGATACAATTTAAGAAATGGCCGAGATTAAGTATTGCCCAAGTTTCGATGTTTTGTATGAAAAATCTTTTATACCCAGTACTCTGAAAATGTGGAATTCGCTAGATATATCTACCAAAACTAAAGAATTGATACAATTTTTTTAAGTGTTTTTAGGAAAGACAATCATGTTACTTAACTGTCTGTTGGCAATAGAAAACTTGATATTATACACACTAGACTCAGGCACGGCTGTAGCACGTTAAATGCAGATCTCTTCAAATGTAACTTAGTATTATCACCAGAATGTAATTGTTCTTATCCATTAGAAAATCAAGTTCTCGTTTTCCATAAACTGTCATAGGTAAATATAGCTGTAAATACTAAATGGTATTTATAGTCAAATTAATAGTGATTAATCTGCAATTTGCATACATTAACTTATTTATTCAATATATTGTACTTGATAATTATGGTACATATTCTGTCTATTAACTTTATTAAGTTTTACATGTACTAGATACAAACTATTTAATTCTATGCCATACTACAATGGTGTTATTTATGTATATATATATATGTTACATATTAAATGAATAACTAGTGCTGGCATAGGAAGGATTGTGTATCTACCCCAGAGTATGATAATGTTAAGTTTTTTGCTCTATCTAAATATATGTATATATCAAATTTCTACATAAGATGCTGCCATGTATTTACCATTGTATAACAGTTTATGAAAGAGGACGATACTGAGTTGTATAACTTGTGTCCAATTTCATTTGAATTTTTCAAATAAAATATGTTTAAAGTAAAAGGTTTTGACTTCTAGAAAAACAAGAAACCCCAGAGAGATTGTTGATCCAACCGTTGAATGTAGATGTAACATATAATTATTTTATTTTTGATATTAGAAATGAATTATTAAGTAATGAATAATCAATATTAAGAAATATTAATATCTAAAAATGTTGTTGATTTATTAATATTTATAATTCACTTTTAATATTAACAAATAAATAAATACGTTAATCAATGGTTATTTGTTAAAATTGATCAATTATTTTTACTATTGATGAATAGGTATATATGAATTATTAATATCAATAGTTTTTTAATGTTAAAAAATGCCTCAATGGCTAAATGTTCAAATGAAAGCATTAATTATTAGGCGATTTGTCAACGCATACTCGATATGTAAACCACGGCCATGTGTGTAGTTTATGTGTAGTGTACGTTAGTGTAGCTCCGTTCTCGGCTCCGTCCAGTCCGACGGTCACTTTAATGTTAGGAGAGCGTGAATGATTATCTGGGATTGTCATTAATACATGTGTGTAACTAGAATTTAGGAGTATGCGGCTTCAAGAAAAGTTTTACATGGGTTTCTTCTAGTGATTTGTCTGTTGTTTCTAGTATTTTACCATAACGTAGTGTCAGTAAAGACTACCGATTTGTCTGTTGTTTCTAGTATTTTACGAGAACGTGATGTCAGTAAGGACTAGCGATTTGTCTGTTGTTTCTAGTAAGACTACCGATTTGTCTGTTGTTTCTAGTATTTTACGAGAACGTGAAGTCAGTAAGGACTACCGATTTGTCTGTTGTTTCTAGTAAGACTACCGATTTGTCTGTTGTTTCTAGTAAGACTACCGATTTGTCTGTTGTTTCTAGTATTATACGAGAACGTGATGTCAGTAAGGACTAACGATTTGTCTGTTGTTTCTAGTAAGACTATCGATTTGTCTGTTGTTTTTAACTAGTATTTTACGAGAACGTGATGTCAGTAAGGACTACCGATTTGTCTGTTGTTTCTAGTATTATACGAGAACGTGATGTCAGTAAGGACTAACGATTTGTCTGTTGTTTCTAGTATTATACGAGAACGTGATGTCAGTAAGGACTAACGATTTGTCTGTTGTTTCTAGTAAGACTATCGATTTGTCTGTTGTTTCTAGTATTTTACGAGAACGTGATGTCAGTAAGACTACCGATTTGTCTGTTGTTTCTAGTAAGACTATCGATTTGTCTGTTGTTTCTAACTAGTATTTTACGAGAACATGATGTCAGTAAGGACTACCGATTTGTCTGTTGTTTCTAGTAAGACTATCGTTTTGTCTGTTGTTTCTAGTATTTTACGAGAACGTGATGTCATTAAGGACTAGCGATTTGTCTGTTGTTTCAAGTATTTTACGAGAACGTGATGTCAGTAAGGACTACCGATTTGTCTGTTGTTTCTAGTATTTTACGAGAACGTGATGTCAGTAAGGACTACCGATTTGTCTGTTGTTTCTAGTAAGACTACCGATTTGTCTGTTGTTTCTAGTAAGACTACCGATTTGTCTGTTGTTTCTAGTATTTTACGAGAACGTGATGTCAGTAAGACTACCGATTTGTCTGTTGTTTCTAGTATTTTACGAGAACGTGATGTCAGTAAGACTACCGATTTGTCTGTTGTTTTGGCGCTACTGTAGTATGTAATCCTTGCCAGTTAGTGTTTGTTAATTATGTTAGCATTGACTGTTAAATGACAAATATCTATCCTGACTGAAATGTGACAATCATTTGTAAATTAATGCTCATCTGATCTTTTAATGAAGTTTGGAATATTCACTTAAATGTAAGTAAACTCTGATCTGGGTTTGTATTTTTAACGTCATACAGTTCATTTAAGAACGGCCTCCCCTGTGAGCGAGGGTGCTGAGTGTATTTGTGCATAAATTAATGGTGGGGGGGGGGGGGGGGGGGGGCTGTATGTTCGCGTTTCTCTCTTTTTGAAAGCGCGATGTCGCCTGTATAGTGCTACCCCAATGAAGACACCCAACAGGACACCCAACAGGACACCAACAGGACACCCAACAGGACACCAACAGGACACCCAACAGGACACCAAACAGGACACCCAACATTACATTAATTACGGTTGTTTTGTTTTGTTGTTTTTACTTGTTTCTTTTAACGAAAACAATTGATTATGGAATAACACCGATGGGTTGTCGGTTTACCTCATCATACCTCAAATCTGCTTTGTCATAAGCTATATTCGACAAGGTTTAGAGCTAAAAATAGATTCACAAAACTGTTATGAAAATCCTCTCTCCGATCCTTAGAGGCATGCTGTTCTCTTTTGTAAACATATCTTGTTAACCGACTGGACCAGCAAGGCTAATTACGGAAGTAGGAGATACGTTACGAATCTTATACATACGGATTTTAATGGTTCCTTTTTTTACACCTGAAACGAAAATAAGGCGGTACAGTAATAACAATCTACCGGTATATTACTGTTAGCTGTGATATCATCACATCTTCTCTGTAACACGAACTGGATTTAATAGATCAATCTAGCGAAACATCTGTGTCATCTCTGACTCTTCCCGGTATTGTTGTTTACTTCATACAAGGTAAGTTAGTATTATTCATTTTTATGTATTGTCTGACACCAGTTATAGGAGAAGTTTACTTTATGATGCATGCCCTGTTAGTCTTTTTGTTTTTCCACATGCACTTTGTATTGTTTTCAATATCAGATTCATCACTTCATATTTTTATTGATATTTCTACTTCCGCTTTTGCAGTTTTATATTCTATGGTGCCTGATAACGGCCATCACGTGTTGGCGTTATTTAAGAGATAAAATGTCGTCTTGTCGTGTTTTTAAACCGCGACAAGGCCCCAACACGACATGAACACGCTAATCGGCGGACATATAATGGTGTCCCAGCGTGCCATTAGAGACATGCTGTTCTTTCTTGTGTGTGTATCTTGTTATACCGTCTTAAATTGGGCCCTGTGAGAACAGGAAGACACGTGACACATCTTTAAGTACATGTATATTTAAATAGATTTTTCTGATTATTTCCACAAGGTAAGTTTATATCTGTGTTTATATGCATTGTCTGCCACCAAAGGCCCAGTTGCTCAAAAGGTGACTAAGTTAAGAAGAATTAACCAGCAATATATAAAACAATGAAATAATTTCTAATAATACTAACTGGACATGAAACTATAAAACCCGCCAGTCTCTTCCTACCTCCCTGTTTAAGGAATACACACACACGGGTTTTGAAGTAAAGGAGAAATGGGATTTTTATTAATCAAATGATAAAACTAATCACCATTTCAACAGCTGGGCCCAGGTTTGGAGGAGTTTGCTATATGGCGCATACACTGTTTAGTCTTTTTGTCTATCTGTACTTTGTGTATTATTTTCGATATCAGTTTCAATACATCATATTTCTAGTGTTGTTGGGTTTTTTTTGTATGTAATCACTCGTAAGGTAATGTTATGCATTGATACAAATAGAGAGTCAACACGTGACACTAAGGGACTGAAGTATTAATCAATAGGAAGCGATTGAGGTTTTTTTTCGGTAAAAATGATGTATGCATCGATGTTTTTTGTCCGGCAAATTTCAAGCTCGCCATTACCAATGTGCTAAATAATATGAGATGGTCTCGTGTTTTCTCTCTCTCTCTCTCTCTCTCTCTCTCTCTCTCTCTCTCTCTCTCTCTCTCTCTCTCTCTCTCTCTCTCTCTCTCTCTCTAAAACATCTCTATATCTCTATTTTTTGTTCCGAAGGTAATTCTGTAGCCAGAAAATATCCATACGGCCATCGAACGGATTTAACAAGGCCCAGTCCATCTCCAGAAATATCAGTGTAGGAGTGCTCCAGACGATTGAGGACTGATACCCATGGTTCCCGATCTGTAATACGACCGAACACCTGTTATCCATGGTTGTTGACGGAGGATGGGGCTGGATGATCACCCTGTCTGCATTCGTGCACAGTTTTCTTGTGGATGGGATATGCTTCACATTTGGAACGTTCTTGGAACATTTCCTCAAGTATTTCGGAGGCAGCAACGGGAAAACACAACTGTTAAGTTCCATGATAAGTGGAACTTACCTATCTATGGGTATATATACCTCTTATGTGTCTAATATCATAAACCGTAATTCAAAAGGTCGTTTTCCGATGCCGAAACCAACAATGTTTAAAGCGACTTTAACTCTAAGAATCAGTTGGACAATGTTATCAGTCGTAATATTGTTTGAAAAGAAATTTCATTAATTACGAAAATTAAAATACCCAAATTATTGCGAAATGTAGAACATTTATAAGGCTCGTGTATTTAAAATTGTATCGCTATATTTTCAACATGGTTTAATTTTATATGAAGAAATCTCGGTTTAATGAGTTCGAAATCTACCGTTATACATTGTGCGTTCAACAAATGCAGACAAGCTTGTGTCCGGAGCTCATGGGAATTATGAAACGGACCATATTTTTGTCTACTGGTTTGATTGTCGGTGTAATTCATTTGTCTATTATTTCTTGATTGTATTTCGCCATTGGAAAAATCGAATGATTCATATTTATTTGTTATCGAGACACTTAAAAATCATCTTTAATTGTGCTGTGCATTAGAGCAGAAGGAACTTGGACCATCTTTATCATGTCCTTGGAGCAGACTCCAGGAAAAATGTTACATTCTATCTCTAAGTTTTGAAGAATGTTATCTTAGTACTAAGTAAAGGTAACATACATTATTTGTTTCTATTAAAATTTCGTGTATTTCTATGGAGTATTGCCCCACTTTCTTCCTTACTCCCGAATTTAAAGAAATTCTTTTACATGAAATTTCTATACGAAAGCATCACAGAATTTGAAGATAAGGTAAAATTGCTTAACACATATTTCTTGCTTAACTAGAACCAATAATGTTGTCCTTAACTAATTATTTAGATTTATTAATGGACGTTGATGAACCAGGTACCAGATCATGTGACACATTGTAAATTATGGTAGCTAAAAAAAGACTTTGCATCTTATTGTTTTGATCAGTTGAATAGATAAACACGTTTGTCTGTAAGGGCTACGTGTCCCAGTCATGAAGTATTCCTACAATAAACGATAAGACATTTTTTTACACCCAGATTTACTAATGCTGTCGTCATATAAACGCATGTCCTTTTCCAGGCCTTGTGTCCGGAGCTCTGACGGACAGATTTGGCTGTAGACGACTGGCTATTGTGGGATTGATTGTCGCCAGTGTTGGTCTATTCCTCTCAACATTTTCACCCTAACCTTGATGTGATGATCCTGTTATACGGCATCGTAAGCGGTATGCCTGATTACGACATTTGTAAATACGTCATCATGTTGTATAATACGTCATTGTGTATTTCGAAAATTTTCTCATATACATAAGATATATATTGGGTCTTAACTTCAAGACGAGTTTCATAAAATCTCATATGAAATACTTTTTATCACATAATTCAGTAAACTTACATTTTAACAGGTTTTAAAGTCAAAATGTGAAATACTTTTATTCAAACGGAGACAGTCATTTTGTCGAGCAATTCAGAAGTCATGACGTTACGTCATTGTCCATATTATGACGTCACAATCGATTTATGAATGACGTAGCCAATGAAAAACACTCAAGGGTATATTACATTAGGCCTAGTGACAAATGCAAAAATATTACACGGACGAATTCACTGGATACCAGACTGATTACCTGATAGATATAGCAATCTACATGTGTGTTATTGTGTATACGAGTTCAATAATTTATTATCTCATGAGCCTTTAAAATTTCCCCAACAAAATTTCATAATGTATCGACAAAATTGTAAGATTCTATTCATCAAATAACTAATATTTATGAAAATATAAACAAAAATCTAAAAATCTAACAGCAAATTCCCTGTAAGATTGACTAATTTCTGTGTGACTGTGAACATGTTGAGAGGTTGTAGATATTACTCGATAATTTTATACTTGACAAAATCACAATATATTTAAATCTGTCCACAAAACACATACTGGAAATCTATGTAAACAATATGGCATATATAACCTTATTATACTCATTGTTAAACAATATATTTATAAACAGCATGTTAAAGGCGAACAAATTCTGTTAGAAAGCGTACATTGAGAATTATTACAATATTGACATGTAGGCCTATAAATATATTTATAAACAGCGTGTTAAAGGCGAACAAATTCTGTTAGAAAGTGTACATTGATAATTATTACAATATTGATATGTATGCCTATACTTCAATTATAATTCGCAAACAAAACCGTATTCCTCCATAAATGGAGGCTTTTTCAAATCATAGCTGATCACAGATAAAGTTTTCACTATCTAGATAGACACCATACAAGGGATTTAGATATGATGTGCTATGCTAATATTTACTTTGTTGGGTTGTTTCCCCAAAGGCAAATTTACAATACAATTACCGAATAAAAAGCTATACTAGTACTTATATATATATATAGTATATTTATGCAAGTGTGTATAGAAGTTGTCTTTGTTTTTGCACTATGTAAATGTTATATGAAAAAAATGCATCAAAATGTTAAAATTGAGAAAAAAAAATCGACTTAAACGGCAAGTTTTCCATTATTAAAATAATCACGTGACGTCATCACGGTGTTATTTACGTCACAACTACCAGTTATATGTGATAATCTCATTTATAATTTCGGGTGATAGTAACATTAATCTTGTTTCCGTTGTAGGTGCTGGGTTCGGACTAGTGTATACGCCCTCTGTCGTCATAGTCGGACACTATTTCAATAAACGCCGAGCACTGGCCACTGGGATAGCCGTATGTGGATCTGGTATAGGGGGGTTTGTGTTCGCACCATTATCTGTTCTTCTCATCGAGACATACGCCTGGAAAGGAGCTCTGTGGATATTATCAGCCATTGTCTTAAATGGCGTCATCTTTGCTGCTTTTTATCGTCCACTGCCGTCGCCACCAAATACTTCAGCATTTGCTTCCTCGACCGACACGGAAATAGACCTAAGAGATAATTCTCGATGCAAACAGTTAGTCTTTGCTTTCAAACAAACATTTAATTTAACACTCCTGAAAAGCCCGACATTCGCCCTGTATAGCTTTTCTGGATTCCTGGTGTGTACCGGTAAGTACGAGTATCTCGAGGTATTCTTTGGTTGGTAGGGGGCGCATTCGCCTTTGACCTAAGAAACCGTGGTTCGATTCCCAAATCGGACGCGGAAATGGTATGGGTTCAGCTGTCCAACTTTGCAGGTTTTATCCGGGTTTTATACGGATTTTGTCTAGGTTTTATATGGGTTTTATCCGGGTTTTATACATACGAGTTAGATACGAGTTATATACGGGGTTTTATAAGAGTTTTATACGAGTTATATACGAGTTATATACGGGTTTTATACGAGTTATATACGGGTTTTATACGAGTAATATACGGGTTATATACGGGTATACATATATGGGTTTAAACGGGTTTTATACGAGTTATATGCAGGTTATATACGAGTTATATACGGGTTATATACGGGTTATATACAGATTATATAGAGGATATCTAGCAGTGTCTTCAGTAATACAAAACATATTTCATTAGTGTGGATAATATTTTTATATCTTTCACGAGTGTGTAGCACGAGTGAATAAAAAATCAAAACATTCTCCACACCACGAGTAGCTATAGACAGACGTTACATGTAACCTTTTTTCAGGTACAAATCATTTATTCCCCATAACAATCATACATGTATGGAATACTGCCAAGGTTGGGACCCTAGATTCAGTATCCGTACAAATATGTGTCCTCTTGCAAGAGGGCTCTCATTCAACACACTACATTCATTCTGTAAATATGAATTTCATTAATGTCATAATTCATTCATTCACTCTTCATTCATTCTGTAATTCGTTCTACCTGTGCATTTTGATATACCTGGCCACATGCGTTCAGACCAGTCCGGCTGAGATACAACTAACCCTTTGGAAACGCCTGGTCTGGATCTCCTTGGCCTCCGTGTAACTTATAATTAACCCTCGTTTTTATCGATGTTGAGTTAAAAATTGCTGTTTCCTGTTCCTAGTAATCTGTTTCTCCCAACATTCCAGGTTTTTACATCCCGTTTAATTTCCTGCCGGTTTTCGCCAGTGACCTCAATCTTTCTGCACGTGAAGGAGCTATTCTCATATCGGTGATGGGGATATTCAATACTGTATCAAGGGTTCTGGTTGGCTTGTTGACTGACCAATCCTGGGCAAACTGCATCCTTATCAACAGTACGATGCTTTTCATTGGAGGAATAGCGACGTGTTTTGTACCAATATGTACCACGTACGCCATCCTCATAGCGTATGCCGCTCTATTCGGCACAACTGTAGGTACAGTATGTTTTCAAATTAACTTGCCTAAATTTGCCATTTTTGGTTGGTATTAAGGTTTTGTATTATTGTCGGTATTCTCTGTGGGTTTTTAAAAACGTAATCAGGTCTAATTGAAGAGTGTATGGGTAGTTTGTTAAATTCGTGGGGGAAAGCCTGTAGGTAAAGAAACACGTTGTGCATCATAAACTTACCTGTTTATCAAACAATAATTTGCCCAGTACTGCTCATGTTTCTTTTTGATATACATGTTCTCGATTCTTTAGACATTTGTAATACAAACAATGAATTTATGTATTGCAGTACATTTATATTACAAAAATTACAATATGCTTTCGGACCATTAAATTTCAATTCGTTCACATCAAGTAGCTACATGATGATATTTTCTAGGATACCGAATTCTATAACCGGCTGTGGTTTGATGTAGTGCCATATTTGTTGATATTTTCTAGGTACATTCGTCGCGTTGAAGTCAATCATCCTGGTAGAACTAAAGGGAGACAAATGGCTGTCCAAAACTTTAGGCCTAGTGAACTTCATGATCAGCATATCTGTTTTCATTGGCTCACCTGTTGCAGGTAGGTCGGCTGTATACAGACGTCGCCCTCTCGTCACATTATGTTAGAAAACTCCATCAATATATATCTATGATTGCGTTCTCGAGCTATTTCTGGGCAAGGTCGTGGGTTGACGGGTGATTCGTTAGAGCACAGGTGTCTGATTCTGGTTAGTATTAATAGAAAACATTAGTCCCTAATCCTACTATATCAGCAAGGCCGACAGAACATTGACTGTAGTCGGTGAGACGAAACTAGCAATAGGTGGAGTGATGTAGGCGGTAAACCAGTAACTAACTAAGGCCGACAGAACACTGACTATAGTCGGTGAGACGAAACTAGCAATGTCGGCGATAAACCAGTAACTAAGGCCGACAGAACACTGACTATAGTCGGTGAGACGAAACTAGCAATGTCGGCGATAAACCAGTAACTAAGGCCGACAGAACACTGACTATAGTCGGTGAGACGAAACTAGCAATGTCGGCGATAAACCAGTAACTAAGGCCGACAGAACACTGACTATAGTCGGTGAGACGAAACCTTGTAATGTAGGCGATAAACCAGTAACTAACTAAGGCCGACAGAACATTGACTGTAGTCGGTGAGACGAAACTAGCAATAGGTGGAGTGATGTAGGCGGTAAACCAGTAACTAACTAAGGCCGACAGAACATTGACTGTAGTCGGTGAGACGAAACTAGCAATAGGTGGAGTGATGTAGGCGGTAAACCAGTAACTAACTAAGGCCGACAGAACATTGACTGTAGTCGGTGAGACGAAACTAGCAATAGGTGGAGTGATGTAGGCGGTAAACCAGTAACTAACTAAGGGCGACAGAACACGGACTATAGTCGGTGAGACGAAACCTAGCACTAGGTGGAGTGATGTAGGCCTAAACCAGTAAATAACTAAGGCCGACAGAACACTGACTATAGTCGGTGAGACGAAACTAGCAATAGGTGGAGTGATGTAGGCGGTAACCAGTAACTAACTAAGGCCGACAGAACACTGACTATAGTCGGTGAGACGAAACTAGCAATGTCGGCGATAAACCAGAAACTAACTAAGGCCGACAGAACACTGACTATAGTCGGTGAGACGAAACTAGCAATGTAGGCGATAAACCAGTAACTAACTAAGGCCGACAGAACATTGACTGTAGTCGGTGAGACGAAACCTAGCAATGTAGGCGGTAAACCAGTAACTAACTAAGGCCGACAGAACATTGACTGTAGTCGGTGAGACGAAACCTAGCAATGCAGGCGGTAAAACCAGTAACTAACTAAGGCCGACAGAACATTGACTGTAGTCGGTGAGACGAAACTAGCAATAGGTGGAGTGATGTAGGTGGTAAACCAGTAACTAACTAAGGCCGAGAACACTAACTATAGTCGGTGAGACGAAACTAGCAATAGGTGGAGTGATGTAGGTGGTAAACCAGTAACTAACTAAGGCCGAGAACACTAACTATAGTCGGTGAGACGAAACTAGCAATAGGCGGCGTGATGTAGGTGGTAAACCAGTAACTAACTAAGGCCGACAGAACACTGACTATAGTCGGTGAGACAAAACCTAGCAATAGGCGGCGTGATGTAGGCGGTAAACCAGTAACTAACTAAGGCCGACAGAACACTGACTATAGTCGGTGAGACGAAACTAGCAATAGGTGGAGTGATGTAGGCGGTAAACCAGTAACTAACTAAGGCCGACAGAACACTGACTATAGTCGGTGAGACGAAACTAGCAATAGGTGGAGTGATGTAGGCGGTAAACCAGTAACTAACTAAGGCCGACAGAACACTGACTATTGTCGCTGAGACGAAACTAGCAATAGGTGGAGTGATGTAGGCGGTAAACCTGTAACTAACTAAGGCCGACAGAACATTGACTGTAGTCGGTGAGACGAAACTAGCAATAGGTGGAGTGATGTAGGCGTAAACCAGTAACTAACTAAGGCCGACAGAACATTGACTGTAGTCGGTGAGACGAAACCTAGCAATGTAGGCGATAAACCAGTAACTAACTAAGGCCGAGAACACTAACTATAGTCGGTGAGACGAAACTATTAATAGGTGGAGTGATGTAGGCGGTAAACCAGTAATTAACTAAGGCCGACAGAACACTGACTATAGTCGGTGAGACGAAACTGTTAATAGGTGGAGTGATGTAGGCGGTAAACCAGTAATTAACTAAGGCCGACAGAACACTGACTATAGTCGGTGAGACGAAACTATTAATAGGTGGAGTGATGTAGGCGGTAAACCAGTAATTAACTAAGGCCGACAGAACACTGACTATAGTCGGTGAGACGAAACTATTAATAGGTGGAGTGATGTAGGCGGTAAACCAGTAATTAACTAAGGCCGACAGAACACTGACTATAGTCGGTGAGACGAAACTATTAATAGGTGGAGTGATGTAGGCGATAAACCAGTAATTAACTAAGGCCGACAGAACACTGACTATAGTCGGTGAGACGAAACTGTTAATAGGTGGAGTGATGTAGGCGGTAAACCAGTAGCTAACTAAAGCCGACAGAACACTGACTATAGTCGGTGAGAAGAAACTATTAATAGGCGGAGTCATGTAGGCGGTTAACCAGTAACTAAGGCCGACAGAACACTGACTATAGTCGGTGAGACGAAACTAGCAATAGGTGGAGTGATGTAGGTGGTAAACCAGTAACTAACTAAGGCCGACAGAACACTGACTATTGTCGCTGAGACGAAACTAGCAATAGGTGGAGTGATGTAGGCGGTAAACCTGTAACTAACTAAGGCCGACAGAACATTGACTGTAGTCGGTGAGACGAAACTAGCAATAGGTGGAGTGATGTAGGCGTAAACCAGTAACTAACTAAGGCCGACAGAACACTGACTATTGTCGCTGAGACGAAACTAGCAATAGGTGGAGTGATGTAGGCGGTAAACCTGTAACTAACTAAGGCCGACAGAACATTGACTGTAGTCGGTGAGACGAAACTAGCAATAGGTGGAGTGATGTAGGCGTAAACCAGTAACTAACTAAGGCCGACAGAACATTGACTGTAGTCGGTGAGACGAAACCTAGCAATGTAGGCGATAAACCAGTAACTAACTAAGGCCGAGAACACTAACTATAGTCGGTGAGACGAAACTATTAATAGGTGGAGTGATGTAGGCGGTAAACCAGTAATTAACTAAGGCCGACAGAACACTGACTATAGTCGGTGAGACGAAACTGTTAATAGGTGGAGTGATGTAGGCGGTAAACCAGTAATTAACTAAGGCCGACAGAACACTGACTATAGTCGGTGAGACGAAACTATTAATAGGTGGAGTGATGTAGGCGGTAAACCAGTAATTAACTAAGGCCGACAGAACACTGACTATAGTCGGTGAGACGAAACTATTAATAGGTGGAGTGATGTAGGCGGTAAACCAGTAATTAACTAAGGCCGACAGAACACTGACTATAGTCGGTGAGACGAAACTATTAATAGGTGGAGTGATGTAGGCGATAAACCAGTAATTAACTAAGGCCGACAGAACACTGACTATAGTCGGTGAGACGAAACTGTTAATAGGTGGAGTGATGTAGGCGGTAAACCAGTAGCTAACTAAAGCCGACAGAACACTGACTATAGTCGGTGAGAAGAAACTATTAATAGGCGGAGTCATGTAGGCGGTTAACCAGTAACTAAGGCCGACAGAACACTGACTATAGTCGGTGAGACGAAACTAGCAATAGGTGGAGTGATGTAGGTGGTAAACCAGTAACTAACTAAGGCCGACAGAACACTGACTATTGTCGCTGAGACGAAACTAGCAATAGGTGGAGTGATGTAGGCGGTAAACCTGTAACTAACTAAGGCCGACAGAACATTGACTGTAGTCGGTGAGACGAAACTAGCAATAGGTGGAGTGATGTAGGCGTAAACCAGTAACTAACTAAGGCCGACAGAACACTGACTGTAGTCGGTGAGACGATACCTAGCAATGTAGGCGGTAAACCAGTAACTAACTAAGGCCGACAGAACATTGACTATAGTCGGTGAGACTATACCTAGCAAAAGGAGGAGTCGTGTAGGCGATTAACCAGTAACTAAGGCCGACAGAACACTGACTATAGTCGGTGAGACGAAGCCTAGCAATAGGCGGAGTCATGTAGGCGGTAAACCAGTAAATAACTCCAGCAGTTAGAGGTTCCATTGTGTTTCAGTTTCTTTACAAATTACAAATTAAGTTTTACAACTTATCGCTAAGGACTACAAACACATACGGTATACAACGTTACGTATATACTGTACATACACATCACACTACACATATTACGCCATAAAAATGTATACTGTCCAATCCTATCCTTTATCCTCTTCTGGGGAAAAAGGCCATTTGTAAGTGTCCTTCATACATTTTATGGTCTTCTGGGGTGAGTATGAACGTGTGATGGATTGCAACTTTTTGGTACACATGTTAGTGTACAATATATATGTAACAATGGGTGACATTCTATCTGTCACCCAATTTGCATTCATTCCGACAGTATACTGGCATCGGGTAACAGTTCGTGGTATATATATATATATCTTATTATCTAACCCATCGGGGGTTAAGTGTAGGGTAGTGCAATACACCGTGGGTTTCCGACGATGTATCTGACCAGATATTGATCAAAGGAAACATGTGTTACAGTCTAATTGCCTAATTGCTTTGGATATTCCCTAGTCTGTATAGCACATTTTCAGACATTATTTTTTTGGTGGGGGTGGGGGGGGGTCTAGAACAAATTCTGAAATTGTGCTACACTGACGTGGCTGGTTTATCATAATATCAGATCATATACAGTATTATATGTGTGTCAATGGTGAAAATTACAGGTGCCTTGTCGGATCTGACGGAGAGCTACGACGCTGCCTTTTACTTTGCCGGCGGGACAATCGGACTCGCGGGACTGATGTGTTTCCCGTTGCGATACATTGCCAGATGGGAACATGATAGAAGTCCTCAAGACGATGAAACCAAGGAGCCCCGTCTGACCTCAATGCGGACGGTTCACATGTAGTGGGGATGTCAAACTATGTCTGAGGAATCTTAAATGTGTCTTGACATTTTGACAGCTGACTGCACTTTCGTCCCATTTCCGGACAGCACATCCAGACTGAAACAAGTTCTTATGAAAACTCAAAAAGCTTAGAGTGATGACATGTAGCCAGTGATATGTTGAGATGAATGCCAACCTATACCCGGCATTGATATTCAAATGAATTACCTTAATATATATATTTTTTAACTTTAAACCCATTTCTCCGGGTCAAGGGAAACAGTCTGAATCATTCTTGTGTTATCGACAATCACCCTCCAGTGTGTTGGTATCAAAGCTAGCCTTACCAAATTGTTTTTAGATTTATAAACCAATCAGTATAATATGCACAGTCTCTATCTTTTGTTGCAGGTTTGATATTAACGTTATAAATTGTCAGTATAATTTGTACGATACCGACCATGTACATGTATCTTCATGAATAATTAGAAAATATCATCCCTCTAACTACCGGACGAATGTGTAATGGATCCGTCATTTAGTTTATACCTATATTGTTTCTTTCATATCTAATTACTGGGAATCTTTTTTTTCTCAAATATTCATAAAAAAATTATTCAGCATGTTGTTTTAACCAGGTACGTACATACATCTATGTAGGTCCAGGTTTCAACGAAATCATCACCGTTTATTTTTTTTCACGCAATCTATTTGAGCACGAGAACGGACCTTCATTCTATTATCATTGTACTTTGGTCGCCATGATAATCTATGTGTTTGTTCCGTGCTTGAGTTCCATTGTGGTTTTGTTAAATGATTATAATACAAATGTATATAACATAGACAACTCTGTGATCAGTCAATGCATTGTCACCGCTTAAATGCAAACCGGTGCATGCGATAGACTTGTAGCCTTTAATACCTTTCTTATGAAATCTGTTTTAATGCAAATGCATGTACACGAGTTTATATAAAATCAGTATTATTCTATCTTATATGTAGCTAGGTGGTTTCACACAGGCTCGTCATCAAAATATATCTTTTGCCGAAAATCAAACCTGTTTGCATTTTTCGACCTATATGACAAAGCCAATAAGCCACAAGCAAATATATCTGTAGAGGACACCAGTATATATAACAAAAAAAATCCCGATGTTATATTCCCCAGTATGCTGTAATAGTAGTTATTAAACTCACTTATTACACTCCGAATTATGGGTCACGATAGATTAGGACAAGCTTTTCTCCAAACTGATAGATATGGTTTTATCGCAGACTTATCTACTTAAACAAACCATTACACAAACATCATGCTGCCGTTTTAAGTACTAATATGAGGTTGATTTATGAAAATAAAATAATTACGTCAAAAAACAATTATCTAATGTGTTATATCACGATAACCTCTTGCGGAAATTTCCGGCAACACTCGGAAATCAACTCTACTCCACAATCGGAACACCTCGCCTTCGTCTGCGAACGCAATCGGAACACCTCGCCTCATGTGTTGGATATCCTCGTCGGGTACCCCGTTGGCAGCACAGGCGCTTGCATAGAAAATATCACTTTCGATTTTTTTTTTTTTTTTTGATATGACAGCGGTATGTGTAATGTGTAAGAGGGAACTTCCCTCTTACACATTACACATACCGCTGTCATATCAAAAAACAAATCGAAAGTGATATTTTCTATGCAAGCACCTGTGGTTGGCAGCAGCTGTACTAGCTGTTGCTACTGTAGCCTTTTGAATTGATACCTGCAGCACAGAAAGTTTGATTCAACCTTTCAATAAAGTACTGATAAGAGACAGGCTGATTGTTTGGAAAAGAACAAAGATGGCCTGGATATGACCCACGTAGACTAACATATTGGTTTAATGCAAACACCGGGCAAATGGAAGCATCATGTTTTCTCTCAATTGGTCGAATATTATAGCTTCCCTTAAATGACCTGAAAGTAATTTTTAATCTTAGTGGAATCCCGAAGCGATCCCGAATAATAGTTATATCTTGAAGTTGTAAAGTATGACAGCTAAATGAATCGACTGTCATTTCACCCACACGCAGGAAGACATGAAAAGCTAAAATATACATGGTTTTGAGCATACATTGTTGATATTGAGGCAAAAATGTGCCTGGAAGTGACCTTATTAACTTCTGTAAGATACTTGGTGTAATGGGTAAACGAGAATCAGGTTGGTATGAACCCCTTTGAACAGCGTTCAATATCTTTTTAATGATAAATGACTGAGCAGGGTCAGAATACCCAGCTAACTTGTTAATATAACTAACTGCAGCGACGTCAGTTGTTATTGTTCCTGTAGCCTTTTGTTCACTATACATATGTGCAATGAAATACATAAGCATATGCACCGTAGTGGGTAAACAGGAACTTGTGTTAAAATGTCTACTGGAGAATTGTTTAAGGTGACTGAAAGCTCAGATAGCTCTTTCTGGTTTGGGATGCTATGGCAAACATCAGAAGATGTTGAACTAATGTAATCAAATGTACAACAGATGTGTTGGTACTGGTACAGGGTTGATCTTCATGGTGTGGAGCCAGTTCTTTGAAGGTTTGTACCTGCAACCGAGATAAAGTATCAGCCAAAATATTTATCTTTCCCATGTTATGTTCTGCACAAAAAAAAAGAATATTGAGCTTTAATGCTTCCACGAACAATCTCCGTACACGTTTCATGACAACCGTGTCCTTACTAGAATGTTTATTCAAAATTGATGCAACAGCCGCATTGTCACTGTGAAACAATATACATTTTTGCTTCAAATTCTCCCCATATCTCTACCGCTATAACAATGGGAAAGAATTCTTTAATTGTAATGTGATGCGACGTTATTACTTCTGGCCACTTCCCGTAAAACCACTGATTATTGAAAACCGCTCAAAGCCTAACCCACTTGCATCAGTGTAAAAAAAAAGATGACTAGATGTCTGCCATCTATCAGCGAGAAGCAGCGAAACACCGTTGAATAAATTGATAAATTGTTGCCACGACTTAATGTCAAGTTTGGATTCTCGATTTAAGCGAATGTGAAAATGAGATTTCAAAATCCCTTTTGTGAGGTCAATGAGACGGCGTAGGAAGGGGCGGCCTGGCAGTATTACACAGCATGCAAAGTTAAGGAGCCCTATAAGGGATTGCATCTCCTTAAGTGTAATTCTTTTTACGGGTAACAAAACTGGACAACAGTGACCTAATTTTCTCTACTTTTTCCAGAGGAAGCCTAGCTTCCATCTTGACAGTGTCTATATCAATCCCAGGAATGTAATAGTAGTGGTAGGTTGTACGGTCTTTGAATGTTTAATGGGATACCTTCTCTTTGGCATAATGCTAGAATTTAAACTAAGTCGGTCCTACATTTGTCTGAATCAGGAGGGCCCGCAAATAAAAAATCGTCAAGAACATGTATTACTCCTGCCGCCTGAAAATGATTTTCCATAGACCAATGTAAGGCTGTGTTCGGCTGTTCAAAAATATTACAGGATATGGAACAACCCATAGGGAGGACTCTGTCAAAGTAATACTTTCCCGCAATCTTCATACCCAACAGTTCATAATCCTGAGGAGATATGGGCATAATGCGAAAGGCATTTTCTATGTCTGTCTTTGCCAGTAAATTCCCCGGGCCAAAATACGTCACTAGACCAATAGCATCAGATATGGTTTGATATTGAACAGAAGAATTTTCAGGGGAAATACCGTCATTTACCGATGAACCACTTGGATGAGATAAATGATGAATCAGACTAAACTCATTCTTCTCTTTTTTAGGAACCAAACACAAGGGCGACACATGAAAATTAGTAAATGGAGGTGAATCAAAAGGTCTGCAATTCGCCCTAATGAAATTTCGTATTCGATCTTTTGTTGCAGGATTGAAGGATTTTCCTCTGCTGATCTAAGGTTTTTAGAATCACGAAAAGTTCTGATGCCTTTGTGTTGTAAAGAAAAGCCATGAACAAAACCATTCTGTAAGAAAGCTAATTTAGAAATATCGTACCCTACCAAATATGGTCTCAAAGTATTGAATTGAACAGGTGTTGGAAGCCTAAGAGGTGTTACTTTGGCGCCCCCTGGAATTCTGGTGGTTGTTGTTGCTATTAGCGAAGTCAGTTTGGGAACCCCCATTGGTTGTCTGACTGTTTTGGTTTGCTTTGAATTGGTATCTGTTACCTTGTTTGGACTGCCCGACATGGTGGTTACCCCCACATCTGGCACACACGTGGAGAAATTTGCGTTGAGTTCAATATGTGCATGTCCCAGAGTGCATGAAATCCCATCACTTTCCCTTGATTTTTTCCCCGTTACCGTTTGGGTGGGCTGGGTTTGTGTGAAAGGGCACCTGTTTATGGACAGGATTTAAACTGATTGCCAAGGCATGCAAATACAACTCTTGATTGATGGAGTCCCAGGAAATGTTGCTATTATACTGCATTAATAAACGAAACTTACAATCATAAAAAAGTTGCTGAAGCAAATCCCGACCTTCGGGCAAGTGTCTGGATAGTGTCGGCATATTTAAGCAGACTCGGTACATGATGAGCATGCTTTTGCATATACACAGCTGCAAAAATGTGAAAAGCCTGAAGCCATTGCTCTATGTTACGGATTTGAAACTGTTTTTGTTTAGGAACGACTGAGAGTTCGTTGCCAAGCAACTGGAGCTGACACTCTTTTGTTTTAGTAGGTGGTGCCAATAGCGTGCCAACATAAACAAATTCATGGCTATGAATTTTTTTAATAACTTTTGAATTTAAGTTCAACCCGAGAGGTAGGGAAATGCTGCAGTAAGGTGACGCGTTATGTGCCTCACCTGTCATATCATTAACAACGGTCTGTATTGGTGACTGGATTGTAGCTGTAACGTTTGATGTGCTAGCTGGCGCTAAATTTCCAAAAGTTTGATCCACAAACTGTTGTGGTGTTGACCAGTTACCACCGGCTGGTATGTTGGGGAGTCCAGTTTCTGTATCCTCTAACATTGGTGGAGCACCTTACGCTGCTGATTGTGGAACCTGATGAAGGGAACTGGTGGTTGCTGTTGACCTATTGGCCCTGGCTGGTATGTTTGGGACTACAGCAGCTGTTTCCTCTGACAGATGAGGTGCACCTAATGCTGCTGACGGTGGGACACGTGGAGGATTGATGGTGGATGCTGCCCCTAGGGATGGCAAACTGACCTCTTGGTATTTCTAGCATTTGTTGCAGTAACTCTACCGCTGTCTTTCGCAGAAGGAAAATGAGAAGTCCCTCCCGGAGTTGAATTCTCTGTCCCACTATATGAGTGTCCTCCACCCTCCTCACAGGATTTTGTATTTGTTGTTCGGGCCTTGGCTGTATTGCCTTGGGCGACGTCGTACTGGACCCATAATCTTATTTAGAACTCAGTGAAGCGGTCAACGACCTTCCCCGAAGGACTGCGACACACACAGAGAGCATGAACTTGCGTGTCCCTTCTGAAGACCGATGGACGACATCTAGATTTAAACATGTAAAAATGCCAGTTTTCAAACCCTTGTATCGCCAATAAAAGCACTGACCAGACTCTGCGCACAAAGTTTTCAAGGTCGTATTAACAGCGTCCACCGCTGAATTATACATATCCACTGGAATGTGCCTTGTTTTTGTTCGATACATTAATTGCATAATACCTACGCTATCAACATCGAAGCCATTAACAATCCACGAGGCCACAGAAAATATATCGTGCGCTAACCGTCCTTTAAGTTCTTCACACCAAGTTGAATCAAGATCATTCCCGCCGATCTGTAACAATACCACACTAGGCTGAAAACGATCTATAGCTTGCGACATGTCTGGCTGAAGTAGATGACGTACTTTTTCACAACCACGACCACAACAACGAACGACCATTGATGACTCATCAAACCCAAGGTTATACCACGTCCCTGACATTTGACCTTCCAAGCGTCTAACGAAGCTACGAAGTATGACACATTATCAGCACCGATGACTGCTCCATGTTATTGATATTAAACTTCTCAATTACTTGTAATTAATTGAAAATGACTGATCTGATATAACCGTTTACCTTTGTGTTCCTGCAGCTGATTTGTTGCGCATGCGCATAAAACCCTTTCCCCCTTCTGCATCTTATAAAGTCTGGGAAATTTAAAATGGCACAAAACATAATAAATATTAACCCTGAGTAATATAATTTACAACAAAACTCCTAGCATGTATAAAGTACATTAAAATATTACACTTGTATTTTAATTATCATTTATACTGTTTCGAGTGTGCAGTGTTTAAATAGTATATTTTACATTTGCAGTCCCTTATTTTTTCTTTTTCAGACTTCGTCCTCTGTTAATATTTCTCAGGTTGATAAAATCATGTAACAACTTCATCAAAGGACTATAATTGTATATTATGAAGGCACCTCATTGAAAGAAATAAAAGCTATCAATCTGATTAAAATACAGATCCTAATACTATCGTGTAGTTATTAGGATCTGTATTTTAATCAGATTGTATCTAACTTGTAGAAGAAATAATCAGCCAATGTCAGTCAGACTTGGAACCTTCTCTCTCCATAAGTTCGCCTACAACTTTGGAAGTGGTTTGGCACTAGCGGACAACTCTCCAACACAATAATCTTGTATCTCTAGCACACCCCAGTAAAACACAATAATCCTGTATCTCTAGCCGACAACACTCCTCCAACACAATAATCTTGTATCTCTAGCACACCCCAGTAAAACACAATAAATTTGTATCTCTAGCACACCCCAGTAAAACACAATAATCCTGTATCTCTAGCACACCCCAGTAAAACATAATAATCCTGTATCTCTAGCACACCCCAGTAAAACACAATAATCCTGTATCTCTAGCACACCCCAGTAAAACACAATAATCCTGTATCTCTAACACACCCCAGTAAAACACAATAATCCTGTATCTCTAGCACACCCCAGTAAAACACAATAATCCTGTATCTCTAACACACCCCAGTAAAACACAATAATCCTGTATCTCTAGCACACCCCAGTAAAACACAATAATCCTGTATCTCTAGCACACCCCAGTAAAACACAATAATCTTGTATCTCTAACACACCCCAGTAAAACACAATAATCTTGTATCTCTAACACACCCCAGTAAAAAAACAACAACACTAATATGGAGTGGATCCCAATAGGCTACCCTCACAATTAGTTTTTGTTAATTTCTGAAGGTTGTTGGAATTTGTTGAAATTGGTGGGATCTTGCAATTGGCACCGACTATGGAATTATCTTTATTGTGATATGTAAAGTAATCTTTTTACCAGTGAAATATCAAAAATTATTCATTCTATAAAAGTGATATTTTTCACTAGTGAAAAATATCACTTTTGCTGATTTGACCAATCAAATTAATGATTAGAAAATACCAAAATAATTGACCAATCAGAAAGCCCGACATATATGTCAGCACCTGGACAGGGGAAACTACTTTTTTTGTTTACAAATTATCGCTGTAGGCCTAGTTAGCATACGGGGTAGGTTTTTCGTTGATAAAAAAATGTAATAAACAGAATATCTAACAGTGTCTTCAGTAATACCAAATATATTTCACTCGTGTGGTTAATATTTTGATATTTTTCACTCGTGAAAAATATCAAAATATTAGCCCCACTCGTGAAATATATTTGGTATTACTGAAGACACTGTTAAATATCCTCTATATCTCTACTTTTCTTTTGACTTTTCCTTTTAATTATTTCATAACAAGGTGAACATACAAATGAAATCTTAGAGGAGTCTATGAATAACTTTATTAGCGAAACTTCAACTGTTAAAATCAAAGATGGCCCTGCTGGTTACTAAGCTTTCAAATCAAACTCAAAATTAAATGGGCATATCTAAGGACCAATGGGAACATTTGATAGGACATGAAGTTTGACAAATATCACTATTTCTTCAGAAGTACAAGATACATTTGAAGAAATGGTGACAACAATCTTCAACTGTCAAAATCCGAGATGGCCACCTTTTCAGCAATTTTGTTTTCCAGTTCTGAATCTTCAAATTTGAAAAAAAAAATTGTAAAAAAAATCAAAGAAAGATCCATCAAGTATTTCCTGAGAAATTTTTGATTGCAGGTCCTTCTAGAATATAATTTTGTGTTGAATGGATTTTTTTCACAAGTTTGGCAACCAGATTAATTACCATGTGTAAGACTCAATTAACTTTTAAACTTGAAATCAATGACACTAGATGTTTATTCCCCACTTACATTGTCAACAGGATCAACTACAGCTTAGCCATGAAATAGACAACAAAAAACCTTGCAGTTAAATTTCCCTTTCTTGTAAGTAACATTACCGATATGCTCAACTACTGTATTGATAACCTACAGCTGGTTCAAAAGCTTGCTCTTTTTACCACGATTCAAGCCTTGTACATTGACTGCCGAGTTGTCGGGCTTTATTGTTATCAACTTGTGTGACGACTTTTCAAATATAACTCGCAAGTATCTTGTAGTTTCAATGTCACTACATTGATAATATTTTGAGGATATTTGGTTTTGACACAAATGTTATGGATGTAATTAGGAAACTATGTCCCTTTTAAGTTAGAACTCTGTAGTTCCATACAGACTAGAAAGATCAGACAAATACATCTAACCTTACACAGACTTAAGGATGTATGCTTCCGTATGATGACATGCAGACTTAAGGATGTATGCTACCGTATGATGACATGCAGACTTAAGGATGTATGCTACCGTATGATGACATGCAGACTTAAGGATGTATGCTACCGTATGATGACATGCAGACTTAAGGATGTATGCTACCGTATCATGACATGCAGACTTAAGGATGTATGCTACCGTATCATGACATGCAGACTTAAGGATGTATGCTACTGTATGATATGCAGACTTAAGGATGTATGCTACCGTAGGATGACAGACTTACAAATTAAGGATGTATGCTACCGTAGGATGACAAACAGACTTACAAATTAAGGATGTATGCTACCGTATGATGATATGCACACTAAAGGATGTATGCTACCGTATGGTGACAAAGGAGACTATGATTATGAATGTTCAGACCTTGACCTACTTATAATGCACAATTACACTTACATTCATATTTGATAAAGCTCAGAAAAGATTGAAATATATTAAACTTCAAATTACTCTTTAAAGGGAGATAACTCAGGTATTAAAACAAATTTGTACAGCCACAAACAACACAAAGACTTTATATTCCTGAAATTTTAATTTATTAGAAATATCCCATCCTTAAAATCTGGCACAGTTACAACAGTGGAATGAGGCTGTATGGATGATTTAAATAAAGTCCTGTTCAACCCTGCCTCCCACAAATTACATATTATAAACAGGTCCATGTCACAGGGAGGCGACAATAATTTTACCCTCTGGTTTACATGGACTGGTTTATTCTAGGGATCAGAGGGGTAGCAATGGTATCACCCGCAGTTTAGTGGGTGGTAATATAAACCCCCTGTTTTACACAGACTAGTCCATTCCAGGTAACAGAGGGGCGGCAATATATTTACCCTCTGGTTTACCTGGACTGGTTCATTCCTGTGATTTATAGAGGGATGAGAGGTTTGATAATCAACAGAAATAAACCTCTTTTCAACATTAACTAATACACACTGATTTCTATTGATATCTGTACACTTCAATAAAAATATTTTAAATATTTATCTCCGTAGCATACCTGTCAACATTTGAATGGTCTTTCTCTGGTGATGGGCATTGACTCTGTATGTAATTATGTGTTTGACAAACCAAAGGAGAAATATTGAGCAATCTACCTACTGGCACAGACTTATAAGTCAGTGCTACAGGCTGCCTTTATTAAATACTATTACTTGGTGGTATGTTGGTGTAATGAGTTGATATCATGAGGACTCCAATCACAGTACGGTGAATATTCGTGGCATGACAATAAATCTCTCTTGGTACTGAATTGAAATCATTAAAAACATAAGAAGGTAGCCATTTCATGTCTGGTCATGTCTCTCAATATTTTGAGAAAACAGCGATAATTTTTAAATGAGCTGAAATATCTGATGTAACCCACTGGACAGTTGACAGGTATGCTAAGGAGATATTTTGTTGTTTGCCTAAAGTTGTAACTTTCTAACACCAAAATTAATTTGTTAAATACATAACATGTTCCAACATTAGGTACTGCTTTTACTCGAGGCTTGTTGCCACATCTGTGACTATCACATAATACATGTAAATAAGTGCCAATCACAATTGGAAAACACCTCTAGTATATCTACAATGATGGTATATACTACACCTATCCTCCCTACACACAAGATAGCATCTCCCATAACTCAACTAGTCTATTCACAGCTGAGGGATGAGAGTGGATACTAATAGTGCATTTAACTTAAAATCATTCCAGTACCATAAAACAATTGCTGTAAACAATTAGAAACTGTATCCAAGAAAATGCCTTGTTAGATATGTTTAATGTGTATTCTAGCTGTTCATCATAACCAAACTCACAATACTATCTCTTCAAAACAAATATCTTCAAACAATAAAATTACATATCACAAGCCATGGAGAAAGACTACAAATGGAAAAACAATTACACCAGTCGTCAACCAACAGTTAACAGACAATGTTATATCCTTCTAAACAAAGAGAATAAGCTCCTACCCCTGGCTGATCAACAGAATCTTAAATCCTGCTAAAAACTGAGGGGAGCCCACTCTACACTGTAGAAGTTATTTGATTATGGTTGGGAGTACACTTTCTGACTAGCAACTAAAGTTCACACTTAGGTTTTCACTCAATTTATAGATTAACTCTGCTTGTCTTAAATTCCAGATTAACACACAAATGTGCTGGGTCACTAAAATATACACCAAAGTGGATAACACATTTTTATACTTTTTCTTTGCATTTTTTCCCCCACAAGATCACAAATGTTTAGTTTAGGCTGACATTATATAATGTTGAACTCAAACAAAAGAGTCAATTCTTGTGAAGATAGTCTTCTTTTTTTTTGAGTAAGTGGCAAGAATCTGAATGTATTTATTAACCAAGGGAACTAATTCATGTTCCACCATTAACAAAGGGAGCTATCTCTTGTCCTGCCCCTAACAAAGGGAACCAACTTTTGTGCCACACTAATCACTATTATCAAACTCTTGTTCCGCAGCTAACAAAGGGAACTTACTCCTCCCACAACTAATCGGAGAATTAAACTCTTGTCACACATCTAACAAGGGAAACTAACTCGTTCAATGGCTAATTGAGAAAATTGACTTTTGAGTTCATCAATTTACAAAGAGAACCCTTGCCCCACTCAGATAAAGGGAACTAACTCTTGCCCCACTCCTGTAAAGGGAACTAACTCTTGCCCCACTCGTATAAAGGGAACTAACTTCTACACCACAGCCCAACAAAAAGAATTAAGTCTATACTGTTGGATGATTAAATGTCTGTCTCACCGTTTCTGTGTCCAAGGACAGGTCTGACATAGTGAAAAAAAACAGCTACGTCAAAAACATAAAACAAAATATAAATACGAAATATAACGGCATTTGGGAAAATTTTGTAATAAACAGCTTTGAAATAAATGGTTAAACAATAAAAAATTAGTAAATATTGAAACAAGATGCACAAAGGATATAATCGCTGAATACTGATACTAAAAGGCCTGCCAAAGACTTATACAAACACTACACATTATTATCAATAAAATCTAATAAAATATTTTTGTTCCTATTAAAACCATGATAATAAAACGATTCTACTCTTGCACAAAGCCCATGAGAGGAGTTCCCTAATTTGAGGATGGGTAATAAAATGATCTTTTCAGAAATAAGCTGATAAGCAAACACTAGCAAATTTTACTGGGAATAAAAATCAAATAATAATGATACTTCTAAAGCATATAAAACCTGAAACCATGAAAGACCTTAAATGATTCTGCTTTCTGCTGTCCAATTTTTCTGATAAAACGAGGCGGCCATCCCATCCACATTTTAAAACCTTAAGAGATAAATGTTTCTCTCAGCTCAAATGAACACCAAATTGTAGATATGTTTATAAATTATATTACAAATCAGATTACATAATAACATAAAATAATTTACAAATTCAGTAAAATGGTGGTTGAACTTATACTGTGTTTAAATTAAAATTCATTCTAACCTTAAAACACCAACAGCTCTAAATAATTGTTAAAAATTATATCATGCTGATAACTTAAAATTAATCTACAATTTAATAATATATGGTTAAAATAGATTACGATGATAGAACCCTTTAAAATACTAGTTCAACCATCCATTATTATCACATGTTATAACTCTGTACAGACAGACCCCACACAAAAGGTCTGTTCAATATAATATTTTCACTCCTTTTAAACATTGTAAGAAATTGCACGAATGTCTCTTTTCCGCAGTATGAGGTACCTATAGGTATCTGACAGTGTGAGCCAGCTCCCATGGATGACCCAACGGTTCTGTTGATCAGAATCCAGAAGGGCCAAACCATTGAGAATCTGCATACCGAAGTGTTATATCTCACAATATCACTCGCGGATTCTCCAGAACCTGATGATAAGTGTTGAATCCTGTCCTGATAATACACTCCTGGACTAGAGTGGAGAGTTGTTCAGGACTCCTAAACAGATGTCGGAATTGGACACTACATGATAAACATACGTAGGTTTGGACATTTTCTTAATCAAACAAATCATTTGAGAAAAATTTGATCAAGATAGATTGACATCTTTGGTTTGGAATATTATTGAAATTCCATTCTGCATAATTATTGCCACCTTTCATCGAGGAATCCCAGAACAATTGATTTCTATAATGTAAGCGATGTATTTCTGTGAAATTAACTCTGGTATCATAAAGAATGAGTGTGAGGATTTGATGACGTCATACGCCATCGGGTTATGGCTTCCACCTCCAAGTCTTGGCTGAACACACGGGACGGTCCTCACAGCACACATGTTAACCTGCAACCTTCCTGCTCAGGAATGGGTGTGTCTGGTACATGTGGCGGGGAGCTGCTCACTTTTGCTTTTGGGGGTGTTAGTATCTACATATACAGATACTGTTACTGAACCTACAACAATACAAAGTAATAAAAGCATTAATACAATACAGTTTCTTGTTCCATGACAAAGTGTTCCCGACCAGACCAATTCAGCTTGTGGTAGATCCAGGTAAAGGTCAACTGGACAACTACATTTAACCTCTATGATAGGCCTAAATGTACAGATTTTGTTTTATGTGCCATCAAACTGCTTCAGAATGATCTTTTGATGTTTTAAATGTTTTGAGTATTTTTTATGATTTTCTCTAGATAATTTACGCAGTAGTAGTTCATGTTACTGAATTGTATTTTGGATGTAATTTTCATCACGATTATAAGAAAGACAGAAGGGAGGGAGAGACTTCTAGCTATTCAGTTACATAGGGTTTAGTAGATCTTACTTGTCATAGTGAGAAAATTTGTGAGCATTACTGTACATGAGTAATATTTTGTCATCTGTCGCTGTGTAATAATAGTATAATTTTTTTTCATTCGACCTTGTGCCATCACCAATTATTTTTGCTCTGAAAAAAGAATCTGAAACAAGAATTACGAGTAATTGTATATGTCGTCTGTCCAGCTTTGTCAATAAGTTTTTACATGGGTACTCAAGGATATATTGGAAGAAATAAATGACATTGAAGGTCGTATCTTGAAGTAAAACTTCATAAATCCATTAAATGCTTTTGGTGTAGTAGGCTCTGCTACCTATGATACATATATGACAGAGATTTGGTTGGTCTAGCTTTTAAACTTTGTCAGAAACAGACTTGGACTCAAAACCTTAACACTGATTTCCTTCTAAGTCCAGAAATTTGAGGTTTTAACCCCAAAAATACAAAAATTGTAGAAATACATTCAGCTTTAAATCCCTCGATACACCTTTAACCCAATTTTGACTGCGTTAGCTTTTAAAGTTTGCCACAAACAGCCTTATATGCAAGAGCTAAACACAAAACCTTAACATTGGTTTTTTTTCAAAGTCTAGAAATTTTAGACTTTTACCCCAAAAATGCAGAAATCCATGAAATATTTTAGTGTAGTATGCTCTACTTCCCAGACTACATCTATAATTAAGGTCTTGTTGGTCTAGCTTTGTCAGAAACAGAGCTAAACACAAAACCTTAATATTGTTGAAGTGTCATCAGAAAAGCAATGCCTTTGTGCACCTTTCAAACATCCGTTGCAGGCGACACAAACATTTGGCTGTGGAGAAATAAAATTGATGAATAGAGATATGAAAAGGAATGTATACAACAGATGAAACAAGACACCAGACAGACTCCAATCCACCCCCGAAACCATCAAATACTGACCTCTCTGGTACCGCATCTCAACTATGACCTCCTGCCCTATGACCCCTCACTGACCCCTAGCCGGCCAGATGCAGAGTCCTCAAGATTAAACTCCATGATATTTTTTTGTGTGATCTCGACCTGGGAAAGGACATGTTAGTTGGATTAGTAGGCTCAACCAGTATCTAGACCCCTTGAATACTTTTAAAGACTTATTTTCATACACCCCTCAGTCGCAGGGGAAATCTCATTGTAATATTATAAGAAGTTCAATGTTATATATCTTACTGTCTTCCTATGCAAACAGCCTTTTTTTGCAAAATCATTTTTCATACTTAAACAGATGTACTGAAATGAAAATTAAAGATAATATAATTCAGTGTATAAGTAAATCATTAAAAGTTAACTTATGGCACAAAACTGAATCTTTAAAAATTCAATAATCACATCTTCACCACAAGCAACAATTCCCTTCAACAGCTTTACAACATTAAGAAAAGGACATTTTTCGGAGAAACATCACAGCGTTTTGTTTCCTGCTCATATCAAAAGTTTTCTGCGGAACAAAATAGAAACAGGAAAAGAATCATAAATAGCCCCATTCCACATCAATCTAATTAACGTTACAGGAAGAGACCTTAAACATGGGTTTAGAATAAGCCCTGATGATGTAATTTAAATGTTTAATTTGACACATTATAGATGTATATATACTCCAAAGCTTATCTGGCTTCCAAATCCTTTATTGATACATTAATTAATTAGAGAACAGAAATTTATTTTGAAGATAAACATTTGGACAAACAGTTATTCTTCGTTATATAAAAACAGCGTGATAGTTGTAGGGGAATTCCTAGTGCTACAAATAGCCTAAATAATGGTTTAGTGAGTGGGAATACCTTGTGCTATAAATAACATTGGTGATGCATGTGTTTGAAAATGAAAGAAGGGGCAGACAACTCTGTTTATTAATTTGTTTTTCTTTTTTATATTTATTCCTTCAACTTATATTGAACTTACCACTCAGATTTTTTTAATAGTCATTTATTAACATGGATAAGGGATAATTTGGAAGGAACCATTGAGAAACCATTACTTGGCAAGGAAATAAAACAAGCTCATAAGGAAAGGGAAACAATTTTTATCTTTTTTTTTTTGGAGAAGAAAAAAGGAAAAGCCTTAACAGAGTGTAATTTACATAACTACAGTATACCGGTAAACACCACCACAGTAGCTTGTCCTGTACTAGATGTGAAATCATCCACTATTATTATAAAACAATATATTTCCATGTTGAAGGTACAAGAACTTGGTTGGAGTTACTTGGTACATAGTAATGTAAATTAAAGTACATAACACCCTTGTGTATCCTGAGTACCCAACACAAATTGACAACAGAAACTGGCAACATAGAAACTACAGCAGATATTCACAGGCAAGGACAGACAACAGGAAAATGAGGTACTGTGTGACCTTTGACCCAACGGATTGTAACAAGCAAAGGAAAGAATAACAAGTGAAAATATCACCTATACTTCACTTCTGGTGAACAGGAAAATACAAAACGATACCTCATGTTCAATAATTTTCTCTACAACTTGAATTGTACGAAAGGATGTTTTGCCGGTAGCTTCATCTTGAACAGCGATTGTTTTTTGACAGACCCGTTCATCCAATAACCGTGAAGATTCTCTCACGGCTTTGTCGCCCTCAACTCGACTCAGGGTAAGAACTTTGTCCCCTATATTGTGGGACTGTGTAAATATGAAAATGATTAATATTAAAACCAAATTTCCAAAGATCTGTAAGAAGTCACATTTTACAGAAATGCAATTTTCCCATCAATGCATTTTATCACTGACAATGGAAAAAGTTACATGATGATGTAGAAAATGAAAACCTGCTGTATGCTTGTGAAGAATATAAACTCTTTTCATTGTCCTGCTGTAAGAAAATCGCATACTCTCCCAGACTTTTTAACTCTTCACACCTCTAGTGCAGTCTTTTAGTTTTCAATTATATAAATGATGAGTTGTACTCAACAGAAAATTTTCAATGTAACTATGTATAAAGACTAGAAAATGATATGGTGACTGACTATACCCCAGACAGCTGTGTAACCATGGTGACTGATTGTATACCCCAGACAGCTGTGTAACCATGGTGACGGACTCTATACCCCAGACAGCTGTGTAACCATGGCGACTGATTGTATACCCCAGACAGCTGTGTAACCATGGTGATGGACTTATAACCCAGACAGCTGTGTAACCATGGTGATGGACTTATAACCCAGACAGCTGTGTAACCATGGTGACTGATCGTATTCCCTAGACAGCTGTGTAACCAAGTTGATTGACTGTATACCCCAGACAGCTGTGAAACCATGGTGATTGACTGTATACCCCAGACAGCTGTGTAACCATGGCGACTGATTGTATACCACAGACAGCTGTGTAACCATGGTGACTGATCGTATACCCCAGACAGCTGTGTAACCATGGTGACTGATCGTATACCCCAGACAGCTGTGTAACCATGGTGACCGATTGTATACCTCAGACAGCTGTGTAACCATGGTGACTGATCGTATACCCCAGACAGCTGTGCAACCATGGCGACCGATTGTATACCACAGACAGCTGTGTAACAATGGTGACCGATTGTATACCAGACAGCTGTGTAACCATGGTGACTGATTGTAAACCCCAGACAGCTGTGTAACCATAGTGACTGATTGTATACCAGACAGCTGTGTAACCATGGTGACTAATTGTATACCAGACAGCTGTGTAACCATGGTGACTGATTGTATACCAGACAGCTGTGTAACCATGGTGACCGATTGTATACTTCAGACAGCTGTGTAACCATGGTGACCGATTGTATACCAGACAGCTGTGTAACCATGGTGAGTGATTGTATACCAGACAGCTGTGTAACCATAGCGACCGATTGTATACCCCAGACAGCTGTGTAACCATGTACCCCAGACAGCTGTGTTGCCATAGTGACTGATTGTATACCCCAGACAGCTGTGTAACCATGGTGACTGATTGTATACCCCAGACAGCTGTGTAACCATGTACCCCAGACAGCTGTGTTGCCATAGTGACTGATTGTATACCCCAGACAGCTGTGTAACCATGGTGACTGATTGTATACTCCAGACAGCTGTGTAACCATGTACCCCAGACAGCTGTGTTGCCATAGTGACTGATTGTATACCCCAGACAGCTGTGTAACCATGGTGACTGATTGTATACCAGACAGCTTTGTAACCATGGCGACCGATTGTATACCCCAGACAGCTGTGTTGCCATAGTGACTGATTGTATACTTCAGACAGCTGTGTAACCATGTACCCCAGACAGCTGTGTAACAATGGAGACTGATTGTATACTAGACAACTGTGTAGCCATGGTGACTGATTTCATGCTCCAGACAATTATATTGACTTACCTGTTCACCATTATGACTTATTGGACCATCAGCTTTATCAGCATCTGAAAGAGAAAATGTGTTGAGTAGCCATACCCAAAGATTTACACACTCTACAGATATTAAATGAGAAATTACCAAACAGCTTGTCTGGAGACAATATTTTTGTCAGGAAATATTTTGTATGAATGGTGTTTTTTTCTGAGAATTGCTTTGATAGAAAATGTTACTAGCACCCTAAAACAGTGAAAAGCATTGATTGAATCTGCAGTCTGCCACACAAAATGATTCTTCTGATGCGAGATTCTCGATAAGATAAATATACATGTGTCGATGTATTTCATTTTTACTATTAACTTTTATGTTTAAAGGAAACATTTCCTGGGATTCTTTTATCAGATTTCATGCACACAGGCTAACAATACTAAGAATGAACTTAAAAAGTGAAGAAGCAATGCATTGGCCAGCAGTGTAGGCCTACCTCCACTAGACTTGAGCTCATGGTGCATCTCCTCTGCTCGGGCAATCACAGCCTGCGCTTTCATGGCATCATCTTCTAAAGACTTCATCCTACAAGCACATACAGCAACAGCCCAATCATGCAGCTCTACAATCAATTTCTCCTCTAAAATAACTTACAATTAATCTTCAAAAATAACTCCTATGACAATTACTCCACTATAATAACATCTCTTACAATTACTCCACTATAATAACATCTCTTACAATTACTCCACTATAATAACATCTCTTACAATTACTCCTCTATAATAACGTCTCTAACAATTAATCCTCTATAATAACATCTCTTACAATTACTCCTCTATAATAACGTCTCTAACAATTAATCCTCTATAATAACATCTCTTACAATTACTCCTCTATAATAACGTCTCTTACAATTACTCCTCTATAATAACATCTCTTACAATTACTCCTCTATAATAACATCTCTTACAATTACTTCTCTATAATAACGTCTCTAACAATTACTCCTCTATAATAACATCTCTTACAATTACTCCTCTATAATAACATCTCTTACAATTACTCCACTATAATAACATCTCTTACAATTACTCCTCTATAATAACATCTCTTACAATTACTTCTCTATACTAACATCTCTTACAATTACTCCTCTATAATAACATCTCTTACAATTACTCCTCTATAATAACATCTCTTATAATTACTCCACTCTATAATAACATCTCTTACAATTACTCCTCTATAATAACATCTCTTATAATTACTCCTCTATAATAACATCTCTTACAATTACTTCTCTATAATAACATCTCTTACAATTACTTCTCTATCCTAACATCTCTTACAATTACTCCACTATAATAACATCTCTTACAATTTCTCCTCTATAATAACGTATCTTACAATTACTCCTCTATAATAACATCTCTTACAATTACTTCTCTAACTCTCACATACATTAAAACTCTTTGCCTGCTACTATTTGTAATTATTGCTTGTTTTTTGTTTTTGTTTTTCGTTTTAGTATGAAAGCTTTCCTATCACATGGCAAAAAATTATCCAATAAATATTCATTATTTAATCAAATTAGTTTAATTAATCCAGTCAGAATTCAGGATGGAATCACACGCCAAAATGTTTTTAAAGTTAGTAGAAATTTTGAGTGGAAGGAGGAAGTCAAGAAAGATAACTCTAATGAAACCAAGGAATCACGATGCCGAGGAGGTTTATGAGAAGAGGACACATCACAATGAAGAAATACTTGTATGTCAGTGATATTAGGTAGGACAGATCAACACCATTCATTATCATTTTATATACCAAATCAAATATTTCTATCAAGACATAAACAAATCTAAAGATCGCACTTAATTAATGCTCAACTCCGCCCACACTAAACATTTTGTGTAACACTTTATGTATAAAGAACAGTGTCTGTGTAATGTGGAAGAACAAATCCTTCTGAAAACAAGAAATTGCTCTTTCCTTAAAAAAACAAAGAAATTCAATGAAAATAAGACTGGGCAATTCATCTAAAGGTGCTTGACACTAGAAAACTAATAAGTGTTGTTAGGCCTAGCCTACACATAAATACACAAACACTAAACATATAGACAGTAACTCTCTCATACTAACCTTGGTAACCTTTAACCTCTGTATGTTATATAGACATTAGACCTCCCTATACTTAATCTCCGAGACAATACGATGTATATATACCTAGATTTATTGATCTCCGAGACAATATGATGTATATATACACAGATATTGATCTACGAGACAATACGATGTATATATACCTAGATTTATTGATCTCCGAGACAATACGATGTATATATATACGTACATTTATTTATCTCCGAGACAATACAATGTATATATACCTAGATTTATTGATCTCCGAGACAATATGATGTATATATACACAGATATTGATCTACGAGACAATACAATGTATATATACCTAGATTTATTGATCTCCGAGACAATACGATGTATATATATACGTACATTTATTTATCTCCGAGACAATACAATGTATATATACCTAGATTTATTGATCTACGAGACAATAAGATGTATATATACCTAGATTTATTGATCTACGAGACAATAAGATGTATATAAACCTAGATTTATTGATCTACGAGACAATAAGATGTATATATACCTAGATTTATTTATCTACGAGACAAAACGATGTATATATACCTAGATTTATTTATCTACGAGACAATACGATGTATATATACCTAGATTTATTCATCTCCGAGACAATGTGATGTATATATACCTAGAGATATTGATCTCTGAGACAATAAGATGTACGGTATATAAACCTAGATTTATTGATCTACGACACAATATAATGTATTAACCTATATTTATTTTACATGTAAATCATATGCAAACCTATGTTTCATGCCCCTGGGCTTTATCAATACAGTCTGTGTTTACAAGCCTGAACTTTTTAGAATGAATCTCACTATAATCTATGCACTTACCAGGTAGTTTGGACACTTATTGGGTTTCTTTGAAGTTTGCAAAATATTTTTGTTTTTGTTTTGAAAAACTCACAACACAATCAATAAAGAGACATGATAAAAGAACCCCTTTAACTTGAAGGAGTACTGTGAAATATACTCCTTATTAGTTCCCATCATACGAAGCCCCAAAACCACATTGAAAAAGCTACACATAAATTTCACATTTAGTGCGCTCCCAGTAAGCACATTTACAAGTAAACCTCCACTTGTACAGCCAAAACGACTTCCCACATTACTCATCTATCTGTTAACCAAATGTTTTCAAAGTACCAATAATTCTTCATTGATCTGAGCCGGCATAGGTGTGCCTCAAATTGGCCAAAGATTAAATCCCACATTTAAGTCTTCACATAGCCCCCCATCCACCTTAAGTTTATTAAGTTCACAGCTAGTAAGAGTCAGCTTCCAATCTACAGACCCCTTCGTAAATATACCCAAGGAAGCCCAATAGTTACCATGCCAACATAACATAAACCGCTTAAGTCCCACATATACCAAGCTACAAAAAAGCTCCACAAACCCCACCAGTACTGTAACCGTGGGCCACACACCTAGCTTTGCGCCATGCTGCCCTTTTCTCCGCCTGAAGCTGGCGTTCCTCTGCAGGTGAGACGGGGTCACCTGCGGGTCCCACTGACCCTTCAGCTGCCAGTCGGTCTTGCATACGTTTCTCGGCCTTTGCGGTACGCACCACACTGCCGCTAGGACTGGGAGAGACAAACAGGAGACAGTAAGAGACAGACACATGCCACAGGCAAACAGACATCAGCCTCACACAACAGCACCAATACAAGGTATAGAACACAAACAACAGTTACATGCATGCAGAGTTAATTCCAGGAGGTTCTTTTTTTTAAATTTTTTTCATGAAAAAATTATAACTAAATTTTCTACTTCATGAGCAATCTTCTTTCCCTGGATAGGGAGACAGATAATGATCTTGCCAGCATTGCAGATAATAGGTTTGAAAATGTTGGATAAATCAATCCTGTGTGATGTAAATAGAGAAATCTTGACCTGTGGAGAAATATTTTTGGCAAAACTTCAATTAAGCCATCAAGTTAGGTTTTCTATCTACATAATTGGAGTTAACTATTCCATCAATCTGTTTAAGAAGTGGTGATACATCTAATGTTATTCTAATGTTTCTTTATTGGTTTCTTAGTCACATTCAAAACTTCCTAAAAGAACTCTGCATACTTTTTCATGCCAGGTACATGTACATGACACGTAAAGAGATATGCTACCTTACTTAAAACAATCTGATTTATATAAGAGTTACCTCCCTTAACTATCACCAACACAAGGAATCACCATGTTCAAGGTCAATTTAACCTCCATAAAATACTTAGTTATTTTTGTGTGCAAATTTCTTTTGAAAGACCTTCGAATAAGGTAGCATATCGTTATCGGTCAATTATACTTTACAAAACTTGCATTACATAACTTAAAAACATTCACAAACAATGTATTCGTAAAATATGAGTGACCTAGCCCAAGTTTCATCAAAGTACCTTAATTCAAAGAATCTCCTTAACTTAAAATCTTCCATAGGAAAGCGTTATTGGATTAAAGTAATAAAAAAATCTCAGCTAAGCAACTTCCTTAAATTCTGTAATGCGTTTCTATGGAAAATTAAAGTTAGGAGTTTCCCTAAATTATGCTGATGAAACCGAGCCCTATATAAATACTGTGGAATTTTGGATCTTCCATCAATTCTTTTTAATAAAATGAACCACAATTCTTTTTAATAAAAAGAACCACTATGGTATATTTCAGTAGGCAAAGATGTTAAAAAATATATAATGCATATAATCGAAATTAATGAAAGTTTTCACAGTGAGGAAATTATTATTTCACAGTATTACCGGTTAGAGCCCATCACCCCGAATACAACATGGAGTGAATTTCTTTGAAGTACAGCATAGGAGTACATGTTAACTGACTACTACAGTATGTTAACACAAACACGTCAAGTACAACACACACAGTAACATACATGTTAATCCCTAAACTAAACCAATTTATCCACCTCTACAGCGACCCCTCTCAATAACATCATACTCCTTTTGTTCCAGCCTCTCCTCACACTTCTATTTGGAGACAAAACTATTCCCTCCATATTTCTTCCATTGTTTGGAATCAAACATCGATGTATTGCATGTTTACCTGATTTACCTGTCTTATCTTAACGACTAATTGTGTGGGCACACTAAGGTCATTACAAACATCGACTAATTGTGTGGGCACACTAAGGTCATTACAAACATCGACTAATTGTGTGGGCACACTAAGGTCATTACAAACATCGACTAATTGTGTGGGCACACTAAGGTCATTACAAACATCGACTAAACGCTGACATTGAGATGGCAAATAGATTGTACATACTCCCAATGTTTTATATAAGTTCACTGAAATAAAGACTGATTGCTATGTAAAGCTCTACAGTGATGAAATGTGTAGAAAATTTATATAGAAGTCTATTTCAAGGTTTTATTCTGGACACAGTATAATTCATTTAAGCATTGAAGTCAATTTCATTAAACTTCATTGGTGTATGAAAAAAAACTTGTTTGCAAACTGTATGAATCTGCATAGCAGATTCTTACAAAAGTTCGCAAACATTTTCCCCCCCATACCCCTATGAAACTAAAAAACAAGAGGCCCAGAGGGCCTGTATCGCTCACCTGGTTTCATGAGATATGAAACAAGAATGATGCTTAAGTATATTTGTCGCTGGTATTGCTATGTCAATATATATCATAAGCATTTTATATGGGTACATGTACATTGGTTTTATTTTAATACTAAAATGCCAAAAGGTACATTAATCCATGAAATGAAATTGACTTTTGGCGCGACCCCATAGGGATGCTACCACACAAATGTGAGTGATATCCATAGCTTAGTTTCAGAGAAGATCTTGTATAGACCAATTGGCCCCTTTTGACCCTGCCCTCTGCCCCCTGGGGTCAGCTCCTTCCTTTATACAATTTTGAATCCCTACCCCAATAGGATGCTAATAGTCAAATATGAGCTGTTTCAGAGAAGTTGTTCATATCAATTTAGCCAAATTGACCCCTTTTGGCCCAGCCCCTCAGCCTCCAGGGGGTCGGCCCCATCATTTGTACAATTTTGAATCCTTAACCAAAGTGAATGCTACCAGTCACATATTAAAGATATCCATTGCTTATTTTCAGAGAAAAAGTTGTTTATATCAATTTTGCCAAAATAACCCCTTTTGGCCCCACCTCTTAGGTCCCCTGGGGTCAGCCCTGTCATTTGTACAATTTTGAATCCCTACCCTAGGGTGTTGCTACCAGGCAAATATGAGTGATATCCATTGCTTAGTTTCAGAGAAGAAGTCGTTAATATCAATATAGCTATATTGACCCATTTTTGCCCCGCCTCACAGGCCCCTAGGGGGTCAGCACCACCATTTGTACAATTTTGAATCCCCACCCCATAGTGATTGCTTCCAGGCAAATAGGAGCAATATCCTTTGCTCGGTTTCAGAGAAGAAGTCGTTAATATCAATACAGCAAAATTGACCCCTCTTGGCCCCGCCCCTCGGGCCCCCCGGGGGTCAGCCACACCATTTGTACAATTTTGAATCCCCACCCCATATTGTTGCTACCAGGCAAATATGAGCAATATCGTTTGTTCGGTTTCAGAGAAGAAGTTGTTTATATCAATATAGCCCAAATGACCACATTTGGCCCCGCCCTTCCGGCCCCTGGGTTCAGCCCCATCATTTGTACAATTTTGAATCCCCACCCCAAAGTGATGCTACCAGGCAAATATGAGGGATATCCTTTGCTTGGTTCCAGAGAAGTAGTTTATATCAATATAGCTATATTGACCCATTTTTGCCTCGCCCCTCAGGCCCCTAGGGGGTCAGTCCCATCATTTGTACAATTTTGAATCCCCACCCCAAAGTTATGCTACCAGGCAAATATGAGTGATATCCTTTGCTCTGTTCCAGAGAAGAAGTCGTTTATATCAATATGGTAGCTATATTGACCCATTTTTGCCTCGCCCCTCAGGCCCCTAGGGGGTCAGCACCACCATTTGTACAATTTTGAATCCCCACCCCATAGTGATGCTTCCAGACAAATAGGAGCAATATCCTTTACTGGGTTTCAGAGAAGTCGTTGTTTATATCAATATGGCCAAATTGACCCCTTTTGGCCCCGCCCCTCAGGCCCCTGGGGGTCAGCACCACCATTTGTACAATTTTGAATCCCCACCCCATAGTGATACTTCCAGACAAATAGGAGCAATATCCTTTGCTCGGTTTCAGAGAAGAAGTTATTTATATCAATATAGCCAAATTGACCCCTTTTGGCCCTGCCCCTCAGGCCCCTGGGGGGTCAGCCCCATCATTTGTACAATTTTGAGTCCCCTACCCATAGGGATGCTTCTGACCAAATTTGGTCAAATTCTGATCAGTGGTTATGAAGAAGAAGTCAATTGTTGACGGACGGACGGACGACGGACGACGGACGACAGACGACGGACGACGGACGGACGACGGACGGACGGACGACGGACGCCACGGTATGGCATAAGCTCACCTTGGTCCTTCGGACCAGGTGAGCTAATAATTGACATCAACGCCTATAATTAATTTTTGAAATGGATTTTTAAAATCAAAACATGTTTTATGTACAATTTAACAGATCTTATAAGGGATTCTTTTTGCACAAATCAATACGAAACGTCAATGGCCGTATTGTGACGTCACACTTTTCTCGCCATTTGCGGATTTATTTTCATAGAGGTATGGGGAAAAAACATCTCAACCAATCAGAAAGCTCCATTCTGCATACAAACCATGGAAAATGTATTGACAAGTGAAACTAACAAGACTCTGAAAAAGTACAAGTTTAAAATATAAAAAATAAAATAAAAGAACAAAAAATTGAGAATAAATCTCCAGTTGACAGGATGAAGTCTGTTTGTAGACAGATGAACAGGTATGATTTACATCAGATTATGAAACTACAGAAGTATTTGAGATGTTACATTTCACCATTATACGATACTTCACAACAGATATACAATCATGCTGTGTAAGAATAGATAACAACGACAACGACAATGTGCTAATTACCTGAACTGCAAACTGTACAAGTCAGCATGTTGGGAGGAAAAACCATCAATGTAAGTACTGGCATTGATTACATGTAATACACATACCCAACACTTCAGACAAGAGGCCCATGGGCCTTAATGATCACCTGAGTTCTAACTTGGAGTCAGTCAGGGCCTATATGTATACTATGGTAAATTTTACCCCCTCCCCAGGGGTAAATGCGAGACCTCAGGGTCATGAAATTCACAATTTTGGTAAAGCACCTGAAGACCCTTCCATTCATAAAGAGCATTTGATTCAACATTTTTTGGGTCTTGAAAAGAAGAATTTTGAAATTTAACTCAATTTGACATGTCCTTAAGCCCCTTGTGGTGGGTGGGGGTTGGGGATCATATAATACAAAACTTTGGTTAATCTTTGGCCATGGAAGCTATCAGTAAAATTTCATTGAAATTGGTTCAGGGTTTTCTTTGAAGAGGTCGAAAATTTTAATTGTTTACGCACAATGACAGACAAAAGGCGATTAGCATTTAATTTAGCCACTCGAGATTTTGTCTACTGTGACCAATTAAAATCCTGTCAACATGATTTGCTATTCGAGGCTTGTTGTCGTTAAGGAAAGCTGTCTTTAAGGAAAGCTTAAAATATCAATCTGTTAAGATAAATTTGTCCTTATAAAGCTAGTTTCTCTCGTGTCTTTTGGTATAATGTGGAAAACAAACTGATTAATTTTCTAAATCTGCCTAGCCTTTCAATTCATGCAAAACATTTCTTCGTTTGAAAGGAAAGGCACAGGAAGGGCATCTCCGATCATATTCTGTTTAAAATCTTCTTTAACACAAATTTTTATTTACATAATAGTATTGTTAATCTTCCCGATTGATGAAGCTAAACATCAATCAATCTATGTATAACTAAATGAGACCTAGTCAATCCGTCACACAATGTAATTTTTTTCCTAGTCTCCATTTTTTGCCAAGACTAATAATACGGAAGCAATGCTCTTATTGTGATAATTATAATTGTACAAGAAGTATATAATGACCAAACTTCTTATGTTTACAGCTAAAATACAAAAAATGGCTAGCTTCATAGATATTCATAACAATGGAAAGTAGCAGATATTAAAACTATCATGAAGATTACCATCTATTCTGTACAGTGTTTTTATTTCATACAAAATATCTTCTTGTTTTTTAATTTCTAATATTTTTTTTCTCTCTCCTTGCTTTTGCATATAATTGTCAAACATGTGTACTAACTTACATACATAAATTAACCTGTAAAAATATACCAACACCACAAATTAACCAAATTCCTGATACATGCCATATGGTTCCCGCAATGCCTCCATAATACTTGCAGACACCATGAAATGTAAACACCATACAGAAATTTGATGGTGGGTAATTGGATGCTTATGGGTCAGTGATTGGCTAACAATTGTTAGAGAAGTGGGCTAGCTGTTTGATTGGCTGATAATTGCTTGATGGAGTGGGGATAGGTATTTGATTAGCTGATGATAGCTTGATGGAGTGGGCTAGCAATTTGATTGGCTGATAATTGTTTGATGGATTGGGATAGCTACTTGATTGGCTGATAATTGTTCGTGGAGGTGGGATAGGTATTTGATTGGCTGATAATTGTTTGTTGGAGGTGGGATAGGTATTTGATTGGCTGATAATTGTTGAAAAGATAATCATTTGATAACCAGATTTTGATAATGTGATAGGATATTGAATGGCTAATAGTATAGATTTTGTAATTATAATAGCTATTTGATTTTATAGAATTTGGTTCGTGGCAGTACAGATAAAAGGTTCAAAGTGGGATAGTGATTTGATTGGCTTACATCTGGGAGACAGTGGAAAAGCTATTAAATTGGCTCATATTTGGATGACGGAAGAAGGGACTTTTGATTGTCTGGTATTTGATTACATATGGAAGAGCTATTTGAATGGTTGAAATTTGAAGGGAGATAGGGGATTATCTTGCTTTAAATGATCAGTGATGTTTCAGGAGAAGTGAGATGTGATTCAAGCCAAAAAGATATAAAGGGAAATACCGAGAATACGGCCGAGGCCACAGTAGTGACGACTTAAATGGAGTTGGCCTGAAATGAAATTATCATAAAAACACTGAATTTCTCAGATCTAGACGATGTTAATATTTTCTTGTATGATATCGGAATAAACTGTAAGAACTGGCTTTGTTTTCTTCCTTTTCCATTATTTTTAGGAATCAAAAGTGTTGTTGATTATTTACTTCTTTTTTTATTTCTGTGAATTTCACCATGATCTTAACTGTTCCATTCTGAACTAATGTTTATTGATTGTTTAAAAATTATAATCATGATGTATTCAAATTTAATTAAACATCAAATTCAGTTTTCAAGAAAAACTTTTGAGGAAACTGCTCAGCTTTTGAAATAATTGTTACCACAAAATTAATTTCATTTGATCATATCAACACTGTCATTTGAACGATAGCTTCAACATTATAAAAATTCATTTGCTGGATCAAACACAAACATATTAATATTTTTGTTCTATTATAATCAAAAACCAAACTAACCCCAACCCTAATTGTGTAAAGCAGTATTTACAGGTGAATCAGGAATTTACAGATTAAATACAGGAGACTCAAGCTGTTAATCATATCACATTATGGTGATCAACAATCAATGCACAAGCAGAAAGGATTTTAAAATGACCATCATTTAGTTCAACTGAATGGTCACTAACATCACAGAACAAAACGCCATTAGCAATCATGCAAGTCCTACTGGTCGGGGTACATAAGACAGGTTAAGTGGGTCAAGTAACCTCCATAAGACCAAACTCAATGGAACTTTGATTTCATAATTTGTCTACAATACAAACGATCATAAGATTCAAAAGATGTTCTCAGAAATTCTGTAATAACCAGAACAATGTTTTCAAGTGACCTAGCTATGACAACAATGTCCCCTAGTGGTCCAGCCACTAACCCCCGTGACCTAACCTACGACAGAACAATAGTGCCCCCTAGTGGTCCAGCCACTAACCCCCGTGACCTTACCTACGACAGAACAATGGTGCCCCCTAGTGGTCCAGCCACTAACCCCCGTGACCTTACCTACGACAGAACAATGGTGCCCCCTAGTGGTCCAGCCACTAGCCCCCATGACCTCACTTATGACAGAACAATGGTGCCCCCCTAGCGGTCCAGCCACTAACCCCCGTGGCTTTACCTAGGACAGAACAATGGTGCCCCCTAGTGGTCCAGCCACTAACCCCCATGACCTTACCTACGACAGAACAATGGTGCCCCCTAGTGGTCCAGCCACTAACCCCCGTGACCTTATCTACAGCAGAACAATGGTGCCCCCTAGTGGTCCAGCCACTAATCCCCATGACCTCACCTATGACAGAACAATGGTGCCCCCTAGTGGTCCAGCCACTAACCCCCGTGACCTTACCTACAACAGAACAATGGTGCCCCCTAGTAGTCCAGCCACTAACCCCCGTGGCTTTACCAAGGACAGAACAATGGTGCCCTAGTGGTCCAGCCACTAACCCCCGTGACCTAACCTACAACAGTACAGGGTGCCACTGAGTCCTCTACCTGGAAAGCACTTGGTTGTACTCCTGTTCTTGTGACGAACTGCCTACATTGCCGGTTACACTGGACAGGAGCTCCTCTTTTGACATGCTGTTGGCTTTTTTCTCTGCAAAATTTCAGTAAGGAAATGATTCAATATTGTCTATACATGATTGTGTAACTGGCATGAAAATTCATTTCTACTAAATACTCATTGCTGTTGGCAAAATGAATGGTAGTCAATTGGGATCTAGGTTACAGAACATCTTTGTCACTGTTAATTCAAGGACAAATTTCGTAAACAGCTGGCTGGAATATCTAAAAGACCAGTTTGAGATCAGATATGAGTAATGTTTGCCATCAAGAATCCAGCAAACTTCTACCAGTATATATATCTCCAGGTTCAATTAATGTAAAACACCATGGTTATCAAAGGCTGAATTAGGCTTCTTGTATAATTATATTGACTCTCCAGTCTAAAGTACAACATAATAGTATAATATCTCGAGGCCTTACCTTCCTCCATCTTCATCCGCTCCAACTCGTGCTCTGACAGGTAGCTGAACTGCTTGGCTGAAAATCAGCATTGTCAGTAATTATATACTTGAAAAACGCATTAACACAGCATGCTAATGAAAGCAATCCATGTCAATCTTCTGTATCAGAAATGAAGGAAGCAGTACAACAGTGGGCCACAAGACTTCAATTTCAGTATCCCTCTAGTTCCATCATTCTTACTTCAGGTACACACATAAAAACCATCCTCAATTGTCAGTGACATTGTATATGAAGAATGTTATGAACAAAGTTACATATGGCGAAGAAAGGGCCATAACTCTCTTGGTGTATTCCAAACAAAGTTACATATGGCGAAGAAAGGGCCATAACTCTCTTGGTGTATGAGACTCAATATTATTACATGACACTGTTATTTCCATCATTTCAATAGGTGCTCAAATACAAACTCTGGTAGTTGAAGGTAAATGAGTATGTGTGATTCTTCTCAGCCAAGAAGTGCTCACATACAAACTGTAACCCTTGATATGATTTATTGATATGTGACATTTGAACTCCAAGCGTCAAATCAAACGGATCTAAGGGGTTAACTACATCTCACACAGCAGTGTGGACTACCATTGGATATACCAACATCTCACACAGTAGTGTGGACTACCATTGGATCTAAGGGGTTAACTAACATCTCACACAGCAGTGTGGACTACCATTGGATCTAAGGGGTTAACAACATCTCACATAGCAGTGTGGACTACCATTGGATATACCAACATCTCACACAGCAGTGTGGACTACCATTGGATCTAAGGGGTTAACTAACATCTCACACAGCAGGGTGGACTACCATTGGATCTAAGGGGTTAACAACATCTCACATAGCAGTGTGGACTACCATTGGATATACCAACATCTCACACAGTAGTGTGGACTACCATTGGATCTAAGGGGTTAACTAACATCTCACACAGCAGTGTGGACTACCATTGGATCTAAGGGGTTAACAATATCTCACACAGCAGTGTGGACTACCACTGGATCTAAGGGGTAAACCACATCTCACACAGCAGTGTGGACTACCATTGGATCTAAGGGGTTAACCACATCTCACACAGCAGTGTGGACTACCACTGGATCTAAGGGGTAAACCACATCTCACACAGCAGTGTGGACTACCATTGGATCTAAGGGGTTAACTAACATCTCACACAGCAGTGTGGACTACCACTGGATCTAAGGGGTTAACAACATCTCACACAGCAGTGTGGACTACCACTGGATATACCAACATCTCACACAGCAGTGTGGACTATCATTGGATATACCAACATCTCACACAGCAGTGTGGACTATCATTGGATATACCAACATCTCACACAGCAGTGTGGACTACCATTGGATCTAAGGGGTTAACTAACATCTCACACAGCAGTGTGGACTACCATTGGATCTAAGGGGTTAACAATATCTCACACAGCAGTGTGGACTACCACTGGATCTAAGGGGTAAACCACATCTCACACAGCAGTGTGGACTACCATTGGATCTAAGGGGTTAACCACATCTCACACAGCAGTGTGGACTACCACTGGATCTAAGGGGTAAACCACATCTCACACAGCAGTGTGGACTACCATTGGATCTAAGGGGTTAACTAACATCTCACACAGCAGTGTGGACTACCACTGGATCTAAGGGGTTAACAACATCTCACACAGCAGTGTGGACTACCACTGGATATACCAACATCTCACACAGCAGTGTGGACTACCATTGGATCTAAGGGGTTAACAACATCTCACATAGCAGTGTGGACTACCATTGGATATACCAACATCTCACACAGCAGTGTGGACTACCATTGGATCTAAGGGGTTAACAACATCTCACACAGCAGTGTGGACTACCATTGGATATACCAACATCTCACACAGCAGTGTGGACTACCATTGGATCTAAGGGGTTAACAACATCTCACACAGCAGGGTGGACTACCATTGGATATACCAACATCTCACACAGCAGGGTGGACTACCATTGGATATAACAACATCTCACACAGCAGTGTGGACTACCATTGGATCTAAGGGGTTAACAACATCTCACACAGCAGTGTGGACTACCATTGGATATACCAACATCTCACACAGCAGTGTGGACTATCATTGGATATACCAACATCTCACACAGCAGTGTGGACTACCATTGGATATAAGGGGTTAACAACATCTCACATAGCAGTGTGGACTACCATTGGATATACCAACATCTCACACAGTAGGGTGGACTACCATTGGATATACCAACATCTCACACAGCAGTGTGGACTATCATTGGATATACCAACATCTCACACAGCAGTGTGGACTACCATTGGATATACCAACATCTCACACAGCAGTGTGGACTATCATTGGATATACCAACATCTCACACAGCAGTGTGGACTACCACTGGATCTAAGGGGTTAACAACATCTCACATAGCAGTGTGGACTACCATTGGATATACCAACATCTCACACAGCAGTGTGGACTACCAATGGATCTAATGGGTTAACAACATCTCACACAGCAGTGTGGACTACCATTGGATATACCAACATCTCACACAGCAGGGTGGACTACCATTGGATCTAAGGGGTTAACAACATCTCACACAGCAGTGTGGACTACCATTGGATCTAAGGGGTTAACATCTCACACAGCAGTGTGGACTACCATTGGATATACCAACATCTCACACAGCAGTGTGGACTACCATTGGATCTAGGGGGTTAACAACATCTCACACAGCAGTGTGGACTACCATTGGATATACCAACATCTCACACAGCAGTATGGACTACCATTAGATATACCAACATCTCACACAGCAGTGTGGACTACCATTGGATATAACAACATCTCACACAGCAGGGTGGACTACCATTGGATCTAATGGGTTAACAACATCTCACACAGCAGTGTGGACTACCATTGGATATACCAACATCTCACACAGCAGTATGGACTACCATTGGATATACCAACATCTCACACAGCAGTGTGGACTACCATTGGATATAACAACATCTCACACAGCAGGGTGGACTACCATTGGATCTAAGGGGTTAACAACATCTCACACAGCAGTGTGGACTACCATTGGATATAACAACATCTCACACAGCAGGGTGGACTACCATTGGATCTAATGGGTTAACATCTCACACAGTAGTGTAGACTACCACTGGATCTAATGGGTTAACAACATCTCACACAGCAGGGTGGACTACCATTGGATCTAATGGGTTAACAACATCTCACACAGCAGGGTGGACTACCATTGGATCTAATGGGTTAACAACATCTCACACAGCAGTGTGGACTACCATTGGATATAACAACATCTCACACAGCAGGGTGGACTACCATTGGATCTAATGGGTTAACAACATCTCACACAGCAGGGTGGACTACCATTGGATCTAAGGGGTTAACTAACATCTCACACAGCAGTGTGGACTACCATTGGATATACCAACATCTCACACAGCAGGGTGGACTACCATTGGATCTAAGGGGTTAACAACATCTCACACAGTAGTGTGAACTACCATTGGATATACCAACATCTCACACAGCAGTGTGGACTATCATTGGATATACCAACATCTCACACAGCAGTGTGGACTACCATTGGATCTAAGGGGTTAACAACATCTCACACAGCAGGGTGGACTATCATTGGATATACCAACATCTCACACAGCAGGGTGGACTATCATTGGATATACCAACATCTCACACAGCAGGGTGGACTACCATTGGATATACCAACATCTCACACAGCAGGGTGGACTACCACTGGATATACCAACATCTCACACAACAGGGTGGACTACCATTAGATCTAAGGGGTTAACAACATCTCACACAGCAGGGTGGACTACCATTGGATCTAAGGGGTTAACAACATCTCACACAGCAGTGTGGACTACCATTGGATATACCAACATCTCACACAGCAGTGTGGACTACCATTGGATCTAAGGGGTTAACAACATCTCACACAGCAGGGTGGACTACCATTGGATATACCAACATCTCACACAGCAGGGTGGACTACCATTGGATATAACAACATCTCACACAGCAGTGTGGACTACCATTGGATCTAAGGGGTTAACAACATCTCACACAGCAGGGTGGACTATCATTGGATATACCAACATCTCACACAACAGGGTGGACTACCATTAGATCTAAGGGGTTAACAACATCTCACACAGCAGGGTGGACTACCATTGGATATACCAACATCTCACACAGCAGTGTGGACTACCATTGGATCTAAGGGGTTAACAACATCTCACACAGCAGTGTGGACTACCACTGGATCTAAGGGGTTAACAACATCTCACATAGCAGTGTGGACTACCACTGGATATACCAACATCTCACACAGTAGGGTGGACTACCATTGGATATACCAACATCTCACACAGCAGTGTGGACTACCATTGGATCTAAGGGGTTAACAACATCTCACACAGCAGGGTGGACTACCATTGGATATACCAACATCTCACACAGCAGGGTGGACTACCATTGGATATAACAACATCTCACACAGCAGTGTGGACTACCATTGGATCTAAGGGGTTAACAACATCTCACACAGCAGTGTGGACTACCATTGGATATACCAACATCTCACACAGCAGTGTGGACTACCATTGGATCTAAGGGGTTAACCACATCTCACACAGCAGGGTGGACTACCATTGGATATACCAACATCTCACACAGCAGGGTGGACTACCATTAGATCTAAGGGGTTAACAACATCTCACACAGCAGGGTGGACTACCATTGGATATACCAACATCTCACACAACAGGGTGGACTACCATTGGATATAACAACATCTCACACAGCAGTGTGGACTATCATTGGATATACCAACATCTCACACAGCAGTGTGGACTACCATTGGATCTAAGGGGTTAACAACATCTCACACAGCAGGGTGGACTACCATTGGATCTACCAACATCTCACACAGCAGGGTGGACTACCATTGGATCTAAGGGGTTAACCACATCTCACACAGCAGGGTGGACTACCATTGGATATACCAACATCTCACACAGCAGGGTGGACTACCATTGGATCTAAGGGGTTAACAACATCTCACACAGCAGTGTGGACTACCATTGGATATACCAACATCTCACACAACAGGGTGGACTACCATTGGATATACCAACATCTCACACAGCAGGGTGGACTACCATTGGATATACCAACATCTCACACAGCAGTGTGGACTACCATTGGATCTAAGGGGTTAACAACATCTCACACAGCAGGGTGGACTACCATTGGATATACCAACATCTCACACAGCAGGGTGGACTACCATTAGATCTAAGGGGTTAACAACATCTCACACAGCAGTGTGGACTACCATTGGATATACCAATATCTCACACAGCAGTGTGGACTACCATTGGATCTAAGGGGTTAACTACATCTCACACAGCAGTGTGGACTACCATTGGATCTAAGAGGTTAACTACATCTCACACAGCAGTGTGGACTACCATTGGATATAACAACATCTCACACAGCAGTGTGGACTACCATTGGATATACCAACATCTCACACAGTAGTGTGGACTACCATTGGATATAACAACATCTCACACAGTAGTGTCAACAACTGATGGATATACCAACATCTCACACAGCAGGTTGGACTACCATTGGATCTAAGGGGTTAACTACATCTCACACAGCAGTGTGGACTACCATTGGATATAACAACATCTCACACAGCAGTGTGGACTACCATTGGATATACCAACATCTCACACAGCAGTGTGGACTATCATTGGATATACCAACATCTCACACAGCAGTGTGGACTACCATTGGATATACCAACATCTCACACAGCAGGGTGGACTACCATTGGATCTAAGGGGTTAACAACATCTCACACAGTAGTGTAGACTACCATTGGATATAACAACATCTCACACAGCAGTGTGGACTACCATTGGATATACCAACATCTCACACAGCAGGGTGGACTACCATTGGATATACCAACATCTCACACAGTAGTGTGGACTACCATTGGATATAACAACATCTCACACAGTAGTGTCAACAACTGATGGATATACCAACATCTCACACAGTAGTGTGGACTACCATTGGATATACCAACATCTCACACAGTAGTGTGGACTACCATTGGATATACCAACATCTCACACAGTAGTGTGGACTACCATTGGATATACCAACATCTCACACAGTAGTGTGGACTACCATTGGATATAACAACATCTCACACAGCAGTGTGGACTACCATTGGATATAACAACATCTCACACAGTAGTGTCAACAACTGATGGATATACCAACATCTCACACAGCAGTGTGGACTACCATTGGATCTAAGGGGTTAACAACATCTCACACAGCAGTGTGGACTATCATTGGATCTACCAACATCTCACACAGCAGTGTCAACAACTGATGGATCTACCAACATCTCACACAGCAGTGTCAACAACTGTTGGATCTAACAGGTGTTTCAACAGAAATTGAAGGTCATTTCTGCTATAAATCCATTATGTGGAGGGGCATAAAATCAGTTATAACACAGTAACCATAATCATACAATGCTATTGGACATATATGGATTAAGTTTACTGCATGTTTAAGGGATCCAATAACATGTCTCCCATTCTCTACTTACTTACGGTAATGATGCATATATTTCAAATTTCACCCAGACATCTTTTAACTTAATGCCCATGATATGTATGGAGTGTCTTAGATAAATGAGACAGGCATCCAGAAGAACCATTATTAAAACCGTACTTAAGGGGACACAATCAAGTCAGCTTGTTAAATGCCTACTTACAAGGAGGCTGGTTGGTAGTTGTCGTTTCTTGCATTTCTTTTTCAAAATAATTCTTCATCTGAGAAAAGGACCTTGGTGGGTCATTTATTTGGGCATTCGTCTGAAAGTTAGAAAGAATGAAATCAACAAAAACATAATGTTAACTTAACTATAATTCAAATATTGGTGGATGTCAGCCTTCACCTTTAATTCATGTTCAATTAATTATAACTTATCCATACATGCCATACCTCCCGGCGTGAGACAAAATCTCCCTTATTTTCAAGTCATTTATTTCCTCCCGGCAGGAGAGCCAAAATTCCCGTATTTTGTAATTCCCTCCGGTATTTTTGCCGACGCCATTTTTGTTTACAATTCAGTCTTTTTCTCGCGAGATTTGGCTAAATTTAGCGATCACGTGATCCATCTGTTCACGTGATCACTCAATCAAAATGGCGCCTGTTTGACACGGCTTTCACACGAAGCTCTGGCTAGTGTAATGTTTGCGCTATAATATCTATCACCATGAAATAAAGGCAAGTCGTTTACAAACAACTTTAACCCCCTTAGCTAACAGACTTGAATCATGGTTTGTTTTCTTTTAGGACCATACTTTGATGATGATAATTGATACAGAGTCTCAGTCTGGTCAGACGCAAAATCACACGTGTTTTTCATTTACCATGTGTATCGTTGATCAGTGATAGCAAGATGAAATCCGATATTTTCTTTTAGAAAACTATCAAAATTAGCACATCTGTTGGTCGTTACAAAGTGGTCAATCATGGTGTTTACAATGACTGTACAGTCCATGACAGAGACAATATACAAAATCTAGAATGAACGTGATAAGATTTACTGCAGTCTCCTAACATTAACATCTTCCGTTCTCATAATTTCATGTATACACTTGCACACTTGGAATATTTTTATATCTAAATGGTCCAACATAAGGTATCCCACAGGACATTTCATGGTGATTTTTACAACTGATGTGTTCCCTCAGAGTGGATCAAGCTTTCTATTTTTAAGAAAATCCAAACTGATAAATGAATAACTTGCTTGTCTTAATCTTTAGCTACATGTAATTATAATATACCCTTTTCAAATGCTGTTATGCAATATGCATAAAGCTGTGAAACTTTTTGTGTTGCATAAAAAAAATCGGAAAAAAAATTCATATCATCAGAATCTGAATGTATACTTATTGCATTTTTTACCTTATACAACTTTTTGTTGTTTGCATATACAATATGATTAATATCTAAAATAAATACAAATATTCTTTATCACTTTCAAAATTAGTTAATTGCTAAAAAATTGAGTAAAAATGTTGATATTTATGTCGCGCACAAATCTCCCTTATTTTAGGCAAAATTCCCTTAAAATAATCATCAATCTCCCTTATTGGTCTCCCAAAAATATGGCATGTATGCTTATCTAAATAAAAATCTTCACTACTCGAAATCCTTTCACTACTCGAAATCCTTTATTTACAATCATTTAAGTAAATTGTAGAGAAAGTATTTAAATGTAATGTGAGATGTAATGTTGACAGCTATTTTGTTTCTGGCCAAATCTGTTTTCACTCCCCTCTATGACATATTACCTGTGGATCAGTAGAAATGATATGGACTGTATTATATTTGTCAGGTATTGTCTCTAAAAGAAATGATGCTTAATGTTTAACAATTCAGAAATTTTGAGAAACAAACCTGTTAATACAAAATTCATATCAACAATTGTCAATACTATAATTAAACAATTGTTTATATGTTATAACTGTTCTTTCAACACCCATTAAAATGAAAATTTGACAAACCTGCATATTGCTCTCTTGGTGTTCAGTACCACATCAATTCTTTTCCGAGTCCCCTAATGAGAACTGACTGTGATGAGCCTATGTGTGACTACCCTAAACCACAGCTGAGGAGCCTATGTGTGGCCCTTTTACTGCCCCTCCCATATACTGCATGTTTATAGCTACACAATTTCTAAATAGTTATGATGTTCTTGTAGTGAAAACATCATTTATTCATGTTATTTTTAATCCTATTAAGACAAAAACCGATAATCTCATAAAAGTAGTTGCTAGTTGATATTTTGTCACAAATGTAACCATTTCTTATTTCAAATGCAAATTTTAGCATTGCAACAAAGCCATGTGCATCAAATGTACACATGAGTCAGACATTGTAAATAGATCAATAACTGACTTTGTTAGGAATTTTAATTAATGTGCCTAATGCTGTTTGGATCATGTGTAATATGACATTTTAACTCCCCATTGAGTGGGCATTGATCATATTGGTTTCCATGACGATAATCAACATATAACAGCCCATCTGTTCAGATATTTCTTAAATGTTTGAGACAATGAATATGTTGCATCAAATATTGATGTAAATCTTTTTTTTTTCTATCAAAACATATTTCTAAATGGAAGAATACAGTTTGATGTTGCTCTTCTTATTTTTTTTTTTTTTTTTTAATTTTCCAATTATTTCAATCAATCATATTTAATCAACATAATATTGAGAATCAACAAAATACTATTTAATAATAACATAGAGTACAAATAAATTTTATCCTCAAAACAATTTTTGTCCATTTGTTCTATTCAAACAAATCAAATAATTGGCAGCATCACGGCATTCCTTTCTCTTATCACCAGAATGAAGCAGAGTTGCCTCAAATATTGATTTTAGTCTGACAGATGTGATGGAAGGACTTTGTTAGACATCTCATATCACAGTCTAGCTTTATGACCATTACGTTTTATAGCTGTTGACTGACTACATTCTGGGGTTAAATCATGTCACCCTCGACGCATCAAACATCCCTAACCCTGCTGGTGACAATGTTATCCTAGATACATCAGACATCCCCACCCCTACTGGTGACAATGTTATCCTAGATACATCAGACATCCCCACCCCTACTGGTGACAATGTTATCCTATCATACAACAGACATCCCCACCCCTACTGGTGACAATGTTATCCTATCATACATCAGACATCCCCACCCCTACTGGTGACAATGTTATCCTAGATACATCAGACATCCCCACCCCTACTGGTGACAATGTCATCCTAGATACATCAGACATCCCCACCCCTACTGGTGACCATGTTATCCTATCATACATCAGACATCCCCACCCCTACTGGTGACAATGTTATCCTAGACACATCAGACATCCCCACCCCTACTGGTGACAATGTTATCCTATCATACATCAGACATCCCCACCCCTACTGGTGACAATGTTATCCTAGACACATCAGACATCCCCACCCCTACTGGTGACAATGTTATCCTAGATACATCAGACATCCCCACCCCTACTGGTGACAATGTCATCCTAGACACATCAGACATCCCCACCCCTACTGGTGACAATGTTATCCTATCATACATCAGACATCCCCACCCCTACTGGTGACAATGTTATCCTATCATACATCAGACATCCCCACCCCTACTGGTGACAATGTTATCCTATCATACATCAGACATCCCCACCCCTACTGGTGACAATGTTATCCTAGATACATCAGACATCCCCACCCCTACTGGTGACCATGTTATCCTAGATACATCAGACATCCCCACCCCTACTGGTGACAATGTTATCCTAGATACATCAGACATCCCCACCCCTACTGGTGACAATGTCATCCTAGATACATCAGACATCCCCACCCCTACTGGTGACAATGTTATCCTATCATATATCAGACATCCCCACCCCTACTGGTGACAATGTTATCCTAGATACATCAGACATCCCCACCCTACTGGTGACAATGTTATCCTAGATACATCAGACATCCCCACCCCTACTGGTGACAATGTCATCCTAGATACATCAGACATCCCCACCCCTCCTGGTGACAATGTTATCCTATCATACAACAGACATCCCCACCCCTACTGGTGACAATGTTATCCTATCATACAACAGACATCCCCACCCCTACTGGTGACCATGTTATCCTAGATACATCAGACATCCCCACCCGTACTGGTGACAGTGTTATCCTATCATACATCAGACATCCCCACCCCTACTGGTGACAATGTTATCCTAGATACATCAGACATCCCCACCCCTACTGGTGACTATGTTATCCTATCATACATCAGACATCCCCACCCCTACTGGTGACAATGTTATCCTATCATACATCAGACATCCCCACCCCTACTGGTGACAATGTTATCCTAGATACATCAGACATCCCCACCCCTACTGGTGACTATGTTATCCTATCATACATCAGACATCCCCACCCCTACTGGTGACAATGTTATCCTATCATACAACAGACATCCCCACCCCTACTGGTGACCATGTTATCCTATCATACATCAGACATCCCCACCCCTACTGGTGACAATGTTATCCTATCATACATCAGACATCCCCACCCCTACTGGTGACTATGTTATCCTATCATACATCAGACATCCCCACCCCTACTGGTGACAATGTTATCCTATCATACAACAGACATCCCCACCCCTACTGGTGACTATGTTATCCTATCATACATCAGACATCCCCACCCCTACTGGTGACAATGTTATCCTAGATACAACAGACATCCCCACCCCTACTGGTGACAATGTTATCCTATCATACATCAGACATCCCCACCCCTACTGGTGACAATGTTATCCTAGATACATCAGACATCCCCACCCCTACTGGTGACAATGTTATCCTATCATACAACAGACATCCCCACCCCTACTGGTGACAGTGTTATCCTAGATACATCAGACATCCCCACCCCTACTGGTGACAATGTTATCCTAGATACATCAGACATCCCCACCCCTACTGGTGACAATGTTATCCTATCATACATCAGACATCCCCACCCCTACTGGTGACAGTGTTATCCTAGATACATCAGACATCCCCACCCTACTGGTGACTATGTTATCCTATCATACATCAGACATCCCCACCCCTACTGGTGACAATGTTATCCTATCATACATCAGACTTCCCCACCCCTACTGGTGACAATGTTATCCTATCATACAACAGACATCCCCACCCCTACTGGTGACAATGTTATCCTATCATACAACAGACATCCCCACCCCTACTGGTGACAATGTTATCCTATCATATATCAGACATCCCCACCCCTACTGGTGACAATGTTATCCTAGATACATCAGACATCCCCACCCCTACTGGTGACAATGTTATCCTAGATACATCAGACATCCCCACCCCTACTGGTGACCATGTTATCCTAGATACATCAGACATCCCCACCCCTACTGGTGACAATGTTATCCTATCATACATCAGACATCCCCACCCCTACTGGTGACAATGTTATCCTAGATACATCAGACATCCCCACCCTACTGGTGACAATGTTATCCTAGATACATCAGACATCCCCACCCCTACTGGTGACAATGTTATCCTATCATACATCAGACATCCCCACCCCTACTGGTGACAATGTTATCCTAGATACATCAGACATCCCCACCCCTACTGGTGACAATGTTATCCTATCATACATCAGACATCCCCACCCCTACTGGTGACAATGTTATCCTAGATACAACAGACATCCCCACCCCTACTGGTGACAATGTTATCCTAGGTACATCAGACATCCCCACCCCTACTGGTGACAATGTTATCCTATCATACATCAGACATCCCCACCCCTACTGGTGACAATGTTATCCTAGATACATCGGCATCCCCACCCCTACTGGTGACAATGTTATCCTAGATACATCAGACATCCCCACCCCTACTGGTGACAATGTTATCCTATCATACATCAGACATCCCCACCCCTACTGGTGACAATGTTATCCTAGATACATCAGACATCCCCACCCCTACTGGTGACCATGTTATCCTAGATACATCAGACATCCCCACCCCTACTGGTGACAATGTCATCCTAGATACATCAGACATCCCCACCCCTACTGGTGACAATGTTATCCTAGATACATCAGACATCCCCACCCCTACTGGTGACAATGTTATCCTATCATACATCAGACATCCCCACCCCTACTGGTGACAATGTTATCCTAGATACATCAGACATCCCCACCCCTACTGGTGACAATGTTATCCTATCATACATCAGACATCCCCACCCCTACTGGTGACAATGTTATCCTAGATACATCAGACATCCCCACCCCTACTGGTGACAATGTTATCCTAGATACATCAGACATCCCCACCCCTACTGGTGACCATGTTATCCCATCATACATCAGACATCCCCACCCCTACTGGTGACAATGTTATCCTAGATACATCAGACATCCCCACCCCTACTGGTGACAATGTTATCCTAGATACATCAGACATCCCCACCCCTACTGGTGACAATGTTATCCTATCATACATCAGACATCCCCACCCCTACTGGTGACAATGTTATCCTAGATACATCAGACATCCCCACCCCTACTGGTGACAATGTTATCCTATCATACATCAGACATCCCCACCCCTACTGGTGACAATGTTATCCTAGATACATCAGACATCCCCACCCCTACTGGTGACCATGTTATCCTAGATACATCGGACATCCCGACCCCTACTGGTGACAATGTTATCCTATCATACATCAGACATCCCCACCCCTACTGGTGACAATGTTATCCTAGATACATCAGACATCCCCACCCCTACTGGTGACAATGTTATCCTATCATACATCAGACATCCCCACCCCTACTGGTGACCATGTTATCCTAGACACATCAGACATCCCCACCCCTACTGGTGACAATGTTATCCTAGATACATCAGACATCCCCACCCCTCCTGGTGACCATGTTATCCTAGATACATCAGACATCCCCACCCCTACTGGTGACCATGTTATCCTATCATACATCAGACATCCCCACCCCTACTGGTGACAATGTTATCCTAGATACATCAGACATCCCCACCCCTACTGGTGACCATGTTATCCTAGATACATCAGACATCCCCACCCCTACTGGTGACAATGTTATCCTATCATACATCAGACATCCCCACCCCTACTGGTGACAATGTTATCCTAGATACATCAGACATCCCCACCCCTCCTGGTGACAATGTTATCCTAGATACATCAGACATCCCCACCCCTACTGGTGACAATGTTATCCTATCATACATCAGACATCCCCACCCCTACTGGTGACCATGTTATCCTAGATACATCAGACATCCCCACCCCTACTGGTGACAATGTTATCCTAGATACATCAGACATCCCCACCCCTACTGGTGACAATGTTATCCTAGATACATCAGACATCCCCACCCCTACTGGTGACCATGTTATCCTAGATACATCAGACATCCCCACCCCTACTGGTGACAATGTTATCCTATCATACATCAGACATCCCCACCCCTACTGGTGACAATGTTATCCTATCATACATCAGACATCCCCACCCCTACTGGTGACAATGTTATCCTAGATACATCAGACATCCCCACCCCTACTGGTGACCATGTTATCCTAGATACATCAGACATCCCCACCCTACTGGTGACAATGTTATCCTAGATACATCAGACATCCCCACCCCTACTGGTGACCATGTTATCCTAGATACATCAGACATCCCCACCCCTACTGGTGACAATGTTATCCTAGATACATCAGACATCCCCACCCCTACTGGTGACCATGTTATCCTATCATACAACAGACATCCCCACCCCTACTGGTGACAATGTTATCCTAGATACATCAGACATCCCCACCCCTACTGGTGACCATGTTATCCTATCATACATCAGACATCCCCACCCCTACTGGTGACAATGTTATCCTATCATACAACAGACATCCCCACCCCTACTGGTGACAATGTTATCCTAGATACATCAGACATCCCCACCCCTACTGGTGACCATGTTATCCCATCATACATCAGACATCCCCACCCCTACTGGTGACAATGTTATCCTAGATACATCAGACATCCCCACCCCTACTGGTGACAATGTTATCCTATCATACATCAGACATCCCCACCCCTACTGGTGACAATGTTATCCTAGATACATCAGACATCCCCACCCCTACTGGTGACAATGTTATCCTAGATACATCAGACATCCCCACCCCTACTGGTGACAATGTTATCCTAGATACATCAGACATCCCCACCCCTACTGGTGACAATGTTATCCTATCATACATCAGACATCCCCACCCCTACTGGTGACAATGTTATCCTAGATACATCAGACATCCCCACCCCTACTGGTGACCATGTTATCCTAGATACATCGGACATCCCGACCCCTACTGGTGACAATGTTATCCTATCATACATCAGACATCCCCACCCCTACTGGTGACAATGTTATCCTAGATACATCAGACATCCCCACCCCTACTGGTGACAATGTTATCCTATCATACATCAGACATCCCCACCCCTACTGGTGACCATGTTATCCTAGACACATCAGACATCCCCACCCCTACTGGTGACAATGTTATCCTAGATACATCAGACATCCCCACCCCTACTGGTGACAATGTTATCCTAGATACATCAGACATCCCCACCCCTCCTGGTGACCATGTTATCCTAGATACATCAGACATCCCCACCCCTACTGGTGACCATGTTATCCTATCATACATCAGACATCCCCAACCCTCCTGGTGACCATGTTATCCTAGATACATCAGACATCCCCACCCCTACTGGTGACAATGTTATCCTATCATACATCAGACATCCCCACCCCTACTGGTGACAATGTTATCCTAGATACATCAGACATCCCCACCCCTACTGGTGACAATGTTATCCTAGATACATCAGACATCCCCACCCCTACTGGTGACAATGTTATCCTATCATACATCAGACATCCCCACCCCTACTGGTGACAATGTTATCCTAGATACATCAGACATCCCCACCCCTACTGGTGACAATGTTATCCTATCATATATCAGACATCCCCTTCATTCTGGTGACTATATATTATTATAGATACAACAGACAGCCCCACCCCTGGTGATTCACCCCCGCCCCCAATTTAGTCTCAGAAGCATGTTATAGTGGTAAATCTGTGCTTGATAAGTTAGCTTTAGTCAGTGTTAGAAGTATATATTGATATTTAGTTTAAAGAAACTATATCTAAATCTGTGCTTGATATTGATAAGCTCGCGCTGAAAGCCTCGTAAGACATACAAATAAACATTTCAGAATTATATATAGATATTAAATATCTGGAAAAAAAAGCTATATCCTTTTTAGGAAAGACACTTTATTGCAGTGGAAAGACACTTTATTGCAGTGGAAAGACACTTTATTGCAGAGAGTAGATAGCTTGGGCTAAGTTTCGGCCCAAAATAATTTTGTGGAGTTTTATTAGGGTTTGTTGGGAAACGTCAAAATTAATTTTTTCACATTTTTGTAATCTGATCTGACATACATGCAGTTAGTGATTGTAGATTAAGTCCACTTTCTTAGTGAGCTGTTACATAATTATCTTGCATTATAACATTCTTTTTACTGGGGCATTAACAGACAGAATCTCTAGTTAAAATAGGAGACTAAATGCTGCAAGGTTTATAAGTTACTGGACCTTTATGTCTTCACCTAATTAGTATCTTATTAAAAGTTGTAAAACATTTGGCTGTCATTCACTTTGAATAATGAAAACAAATAAATGAAAAATAAATAATGCACAAAAAGAAAAAGAAAACTTCTTTTAACAAAAACAACAACACTGCAATAAACCAACACAATAGAACACTCTGATGTTGTTATCACCAAGCAAATTTCGGCCATTTTACCTTGCTAGCAGATGGTAAGCGTGATTGTTTAACCGGGTCGATATTAGCCGAGGCCTTGTCGTCATGCCGAACAATATGGCTTGGTTTTGGCGGCACCGGTGGCCTTTTGGGTGGCATTACTGGCTTTGGAGCAGGCTAATAGGAAATAAGGTTAGAGAAAACAAGGAAAAACTGAAAATTCATGCATGACTTCACATTCGTCAATCAAAAGTCATTCAAGCAGCAAAAATAACAGGGCTTTCTCTAGCTGCTTTGGATCTCTGAAGAAGACATCCGCCGAAAGGCCGTAATAGTGGATGTTTGATCTGTTATAGATGATATCAACAATCAACCCCAAAACTTGAGATTAATTTTGTAAAAATAGGGTAGAAATAGGGTAAATACAAATAAAAACATTTTTGTTAATACTTTTTCCCTTTTTTGAAATTTGTTTAATGTATGATTTTTTATAATTTACATAACTTTTAACAGAAATCTATTTTAGAATTTTTCATCTTGTATTTGTAATAATCTTATACTTTTATTCACTTCAATTAGAATAATGTATTTTATGGATAATAGATAAACAAGGAAACAAAGGACTTGATGTTTACCCGGTAGATACATGCTAGACAAAGCCCTGAAATAGGATCACGATTTACATGCACTAGTCATATCGTATGATCCGCAGAGTAAATCATTTATCACTATTAAAAAGAAAATACATGCATCAATCATATTGCAGAATTCAAAGCAAAAGAATTTTTTTTGTGACATAAAAAAGATGCATTCATCAAATTACTTAATGAGGAGGAAAAAAACTGACAGAATATCTCTGAACTGAAACAACATGCTTTAATTACAGGCTTCATAATTACTATTAATACCAGTAAAAATAATTATCTATAATAGGATTGAAAAAATAGTATTCTAGTGAAACAGAATGTCATTCCATGATATAGACAATATGTATTTGTATGTCTACCTAGCTATAATCAATATAAAGGAAATCACACCAGACAACTTTTCAACTTAGAAAATTAAACATGCATGAATCTATGGTATGAAATGGAGGTTGCAAATGAAAATGTTTAAAAAAATAAAAGGACATGAAGTTGTGGAGAATATGTTTGGGGAAACAATTTCTAAATGTGTTAAAATTATTTCCAATAAAATCAGACCAACAAAGCTTGGGAAGGAACACACCAGTGTTTGTTTGGAGGTACATTTTTTTAACCAAATAAATATACGTATCTACTGAATTGGTAAATAGTTCAGTTATTAAGTGATAACTTGTTTGAATGTTAAATCTGGGGTATTGTAAGGGTATGCTTAGAGAATATTACAACTGACCGTTTAGAGAGAATTCAAGAGACCATTTAGAGGGTACTGTGTCATTTATAGAGTGATACAGTTAACTGTTTAGAGATTATAGCATGTGACTGATCAGAGACTATAGCAAGTGAACATCTACCGATATCGGAAGTGACTGTTTAGAGAGTATTACAAGTGATGATTTAGAAGGGACAGCAAGTGATGGTTTGGAGATTACAGCAAATGGTGGTTTAGAGAATACAGTAAGTGGTGGTTTAGAGATTACAGCAAGTGGTGGTTTAGAGATTATAGCAAGTGGTGGTTTAGAGATTATAGCAAGTGGTGGTTTAGAGATTATAGCAAGTGACCATTAAGCATTTTCGTCATATAATTTCAACTGACAATGAGAATATGACTACAAAATTTCTGACACATCTTGATCACATGGTTCATACCTGTACAGGTACTAGACAATACTCGGAGCATCATGAAATGTTAATATACCCAGGGAGTAAGGATGGAAAGAGATTATGGATTTGTCATATGGAAAGCAATGTAAACCATAAAGTAGAGACATAACAATGTTATCAGTAGAGCAGGAGATGTTAGTGATGAAGCAAAATATATGTGTAAGTGTTTACAGTATAACACTTATAAGCAAGAGGCCCACTGGGCTTGTAGCACTCATCTTGAAACTATCAAAGTTGATCCAGGCACACTGAACAAATCTGATAAATGCTCTATCACAGGTCTCAAAGTGGCACCTATTTTAGAGGCCATGGCACCTTAAATTCACCATTGGTGATGTGTTATTGACCTATAAGGCGCCTGCATGGCCACTAAAATAATTGTGTAAATTTGCGATTTGGTTAATCTTTCTAAGGTTACAGTCAATGCTAAAATGATGTTCATGACCGAAAAAGTTGCAGAGATGTTATACTGAGCTAAAGAAGTAAAAGATTTTTTTTTCAAATTTAAGACAACTAGGCCAGGCAACTACCTTTTCCTATTGCTGCCTAGATTTTATGACTTGGTAGCCAAATAGGCCACCTGGTAAAAATATCCATTTTGAGCTCTGTTATCCCATTAATGTTTTAAAAGGATTAAAGGCCTGATGGTTTAAAATTTAGAACCAAACCTGTCCTTATTATCTTTTTAAAGAAAGTATGTAAGAATCTGATTGTCTACAAACAACCCAAGTCCAATATCAAGTAGTTCCTTCTCACAACACAGCGGATTACAACAAGCCAGTCAATATGATGATGATGACTGAGGATGATGGAGACAGCGGTGATGATGACGTTGGAGAATATGATGATGATGATGATGATGAAGTATCCTACTATAATTACGCCAACAGTAAATAACGAGGGCCCATTGTTTTTTTTTCGTTTCAATTATAATCTCCCTTCTCTGTCATAATTAACCTGTTGGAATTATTCCGGTGGTGACAAACAAGATGATTACTGTGATGTATGAGACAACGAAATAGATAACAATACTGTCCTTTATTGTAAGACAACAAAGCTATTAAGTAGTAGTACTTACCACTGGCACCACATCCGGTTTTTTGGCGACCGGTGGCTTTTCCTGAGGCACTTGTTTCATCACAGTTTCTGAGGTCTTTAAACACACAAATAGTTTCTCTGAGGGTGTACTCTCTTAAGCATTGTTTAAATCATCATTGAAAACACAATGGGGAATATAAATTATACAGAAATTCATTTATAAATCTTAATCTCAGACAAGGAGGATAGTTCAAGATCATTTCATCAGAACTTAAGATCACTACAATCAAAACCACCAAGGTAAATATTCCCAATTTTAACCTTCTGGCCATCATGAATGTTAAATTGATTACTGTAACAATTCAACACAGTCACCATAAACATGTAATAAGTTAACTTATCAAATTTTTGATAACCATCAAACCAAGAATTGTATTGTAAGTATGCTCATACTGTCACTGTTACTGTCAGATAAACAAGGTAACCAGACATGGGGTTACTGTCAGATAAACAAGGTAACTTGACATGGGGTAACTGTCAGATAAACAAGGTAACCAGACATGGGGTAACTGTCAGATAAACAAGGTAACCAGACATGGGGTTATTGTCAGATAAACAAGGTAACCAGACATGGGGTAACTGTCAGATAAACAAGGTAACTTGACATGGGGTTACTGTCAGATAAACAAGGTAACCAGACATGGGGTAACTGTCAGATAAACAAGGTAACCAGACATGGGGTAACTGTCAGATAAACAAGGTAACTTGACATGGGGTTACTGTCAGATAAACAAGGTAACCAGACATGGGGTAACTGTCAGATAAACAAGGTAACCAGACATGGGGTAACTGTCAGATAAACAAGGTAACCAGACATGGGGTTATTGTCAGATAAACAAGGTAACCAGACATGTGGTTATTGTCAGATAAACAAGGTAACCAGACATGGGGTTACTGTCAGATAAACAAGGTAACCAGACATGGGGTTACTGTCAGATAAACAAGGTAACCAGACATGGGGTAACTGTCAGATAAACAAGGTAACCAGACATGGGGTTATTGTCAGATAAACAAGGTAACCAGACATGGGGTTACTGTCAGATAAACAAGGTAACCAGACATGGGGTAACTGTCAGATAAACAAGGTAACCAGACATGGGGTAACTGTCAGATAAACAAGGTAACCAGACATGGGGTTATTATCAGATAAACAAGGTAACTTGACATGGGGTTACTGTCAGATAAACAAGGTAACCTGACATGGGGTAACTGTCAGATAAACAAGGTAACCAGACATGGGGTTACTGTCAGATAAACAGGGTAACTTGACATGGGGTTACTGTCAGATAAACAAGGTAACCAGACATGGGGTAACTGTCAGATAAACAAGGTAACCAGACATGGGGTTACTGTCAGATAAACAAGGCAACAAGACATGGGGTTATTGTCAGATAAACAAGGTAACCAGACATGGGGTAACTGTCAGATAAACAAGGTAACCAGACATGGGGTTACTGTCAGATAAACAAGGTAACCAGACATGGGGTTATTGTCAGATAAACAAGGTAACCATACATGGGGTTATTGTCAGATAAACAAAGTAACCAGACATGGGGTTACTGTCAGATAAACAAGGTAACCAGACATGGGGTTATTGTCAGATTAACAAGGTAACCAGACATGGGGTTACTGTCAGATAAACAAGGTAACCAGACATGGGGTAACTGTCAGATAAACAAGGTAACCAGACATGGGGTTATTGTCAGATTAACAGGGTAACTTGACATGGGGTTACTGTCAGATAAACAAGGTAACCAGACATGGGGTAACTGTCAGATAAACAAAGTAACCAGACATGGGGTTATTGTCAGATAAACAAGGTAACCAGACATGGGGTAACTGTCAGATAAACAAGGTAACCAGACATGGGGTAACTGTCAGATAAACAAGGTAACTTGACATGGGGTAACTGTCAGATAAACAAGGTAACCAGACATGGGGTTATTGTCAGATTAACAAGGTAACCAGACATGGGGTTACTGTCAGATAAACAAGGTAACCAGACATGGGGTTACTGTCAGATAAACAAGGTAATCAGACATGGGGTTATTATCAGATAAACAAGGTAACCAGACATGGGGTTATTGTCAGATTAACAAGGTAACCAGACATGGGGTAATTGTCAGATAAACAAGGTAACCAGACATGGGGTTATTGTCAGATAAACAAGGTAACCAGACATGGGGTTACTGTCAGATAAACAAGGTAACTTGACATGGGGTTATTGTCAGATAAACAAGGTAACCAGACATGGGGTAACTGTCAGATAAACAGGGTAACTTGACATGGGGTAACTGTCAGATAAACAAGGTAACCAGACATGGGGTTATTGTCAGATAAACAAGGTAACCAGACATGGGGTTATTGTCAGATAAACAAGGTAACTTGACATGGGGTTACTGTCAGATAAACAAAGTAACCAGACATGGGGTTACTGTCAGATAAACAAGGTAACCAGACAAGGGGTTACTGTCAGATAAACAAGGTAACCAGACATGGGGTAACTGTCAGATAAACAAGGTAAGGAGACTCACTAGTGTAGTGGTGCAGAATTCTGTATTCTGGTTGTCGTCGGGCAGATGACTTTCATCCTTCAAAGCTTCTTCTCGCTCCATTAACAGCTTATTCTGAAGATCATCAACTTAATATGACCACAGGTGTATACACAAGACATTTTCTGTCTTTTCAGGAAAAAAAACAATTCACCACAAATGATACATATCCCTTCAGGTGCCGAGTAAACACACTTGGACCAATACAATTTGGCCAACTATGAAAATATCATTTACACTGTATGAGCATTATATATAAACATTGTATATATATTTATTTAAATATTATAGTTTCCTGAGTAAATATTTGTGTTGATGTTTGTACATACTCAGTAACCTGAAGAAAAAATGTAATGAAAACAAAGGTATCCTTTGGCATTCTAACTTCTAATTAATGGTGTGACCTAGACTTCTGTTCTAGCATTAGTGAAATGTGAAGAGACAACATCAAAAGTCATGCAATTAGGAAAACTCAGTTATTTAGCAAAGCAGTAACTTTGTGTTAATTTGGTTCCAATTTTACTTTTGACCTTGAAATTTTAACATGCATGTCAAGGTCATCCACAAAACAAGAATTGATCTATGTAAAACAACTTTCTTTGTAGAAATCAGGAAATGATAAACCAGTTAGTATAGCTAGTCCAGGGGAACCCATCCCTGAGGAAAATGTTCAGAAAAAGTTAAAATGAGAGGACAAATAAGCTTCAGTGAATCTCTTTCAGTAAGTGGTACTGATGTTGTACAGAGGGAGGATGGACAGACAAATGTTGTACATAAACATATTATAGACAAGTTGGTTTAGCCCCACCCCAGAGAAATCCTCTTCATTAATATAGTCAACCCCTTGGAAGGGATACCTTGGGTAAATCAGGTTAATTTACGATTAAGAATACAAACAAAGGGCCACAACTCTGTAAAGAGTGGAGCACAAGATTCAATTTCTACACAAGACATTCCATCTCTACATGATTTAGCAATTTAAGCAATATACGTCCAATACTAATGAAAATATGTTGACTCCAGTCATCCAAACAACCTGTCTATGAAGGAATAATAAAATTTCAATTAAATGAATTGTCATAAGATTTCCCCATTTTTGGCCCCTTCTCATTTATCAAATTTAGGTAAAATTCCTTCTTCAATTCTAGACTGGTAATTTTTAAGGGCCAACTCAAACTAGAGCGAAAGCTCACTGGCATTTATCACCAGTGAGCTTTAAAGTCTTGTTTTGGAAAGGAGGTTTAGTTTTGGAACCAGCAATTCCCAAAATCCACACTGTGTAGATGGATATACAAGGAAGGTGGAGACTCCCTCCTACCTACCCTCAACTCCTCTTCCTCCTTTTCCCAGCGTTGAGCTTCCTCAATTGCATCTTGCTCCTAAACAACACAAAACAACACGAGGGTGTCATGCAGTGCGCTGTACATGGGGCGGGCGATTATTGCTTGGTGAGTCAAAGTAATTATAAGGAAAGTTGAATTGGTTAAAACCGGAACATGTGGATTCGACACTGACACAGGATAAGGGAAGTGTGGACATCACAGGGTCATGAGGAGCCAACATTGACAAAGGATAGGGAAAATGTGGTTATCACAGGGACATGGGGAGCTGACATCGACAGTAGATAAAGGAAGTGTTGTTATCACAGGGACATGGGGAGTTGACACCGACAGTAGATAAAGGAAGTGCTGTTATCACAGGGACATGGGGAGTTGACACCGACAGTAGATAAAGGAAGTGTTATCACAGGGACATGGGGAGTTGACACCGACAGTAGATAAAGGAAGTGTTGTTATCACAGGGACATGGGGAGCTGACATTGACAGTAGATAAAGGAAGTGTTGTTATCACAGGGACATGGGGAGCTGACATCAACAGTGGATAAAGGAAGTGTTGTTATCACAGGGACATGGGGAGTTGACACCGACAGTAGATAAAGGAAGTGTTGTTATCACAGGGACATGGGACCTGACATCGACAGTAGATAAAGGAAGTGTTGTTATCACAGGGACATGGGGAGTTGACACCGACAGTAGATAAAGGAAGTGTTGTTATCACAGGGACATGGGGAGTTGACACCGACAGTAGATAAAGGAAGTGTTATCACAGGGACATGGGGAGTTGACACCGACAGTAGATAAAGGAAGTGTTGTTATCACAGGGACATGGGACCTGACATCGACAATAGATAAAGGAAGTGTTGTTATCACAGGGACATGGGGAGTTGACACCGACAGTAGATAAAGGAAGTGTTGTTATCACAGGGACATGGGGAGTTGACACCGACAGTAGATAAAGGAAGTGTTATCACAGGGACATTGGGAGTTGACACCGACAGTAGATAAAGGAAGTGTGGTTATCACAGGGACATGGGGAGTTGACACCGACAGTAGATAAAGGAAGTGTTATCACAGGGACATGGGATCTGACATCGACAGTAGATAAAGGAAGTGTTGTTATCACAGGGTCATGGGGAGCTGACATTGACAGTAGATAAAGGAAGTGTGGTTATCACAGGGACATGGGGAGTTGACACCGACAGTAGATAAAGGAAGTGTTATCACAGGGACATGGGATCTGACATCGACAGTAGATAAAGGAAGTGTTATCACAGGGACATGGGGAGTTGACACCGACAGTAGATACAGGAAGTGTTGTTATCACAGGGACATGGGGAGTTGACACCGACAGTAGATAAAGGAAGTGTTATCACAGGGACATGGGGAGTTGACACCGACAGTAGATAAAGGAAGTGTTATCACAGGGACATGGGGAGTTGACACCGACAGTAGATAAAGGAAGTGTTGTTATCACAGGGACATGGGGAGTTGACATCGACACTTGATAAAGAAAGTGTTGTTATCACAGGGACATGGGGATCTGACATCGACACTTGATAAAGAAAGTGTTGTTATCACAGGGACATGGGGATCTGACATCGACAGTGGATAAAGGAAGTGTTGTTATCACAGGGACATGGGGAGTCAACATCAGCAGTAGATAAAGGAAGTGTTGTTATCACAGGGTCATGGGGAGCTGACATCGACACTTGATAAAGAAAGTGTTGTTATCAAAGAGTCATGGGGAGCTGACATCGACAGTAGATAAAGGAAGTGTTGTTATCACAGGGACATGGGATCTGACATCGTCAGTAGATAAAGGAAGTGTTGTTATCACAGGGACATGAGGATCTGACATCGACAGTAGATAAAGGAAGTGTTGTTATCACAGGGACATGGGGATCTGACATCGACAGTGGATAAAGGAAGTGTTGTTATCACAGGGACATGGGGAGTCAACATCAGCAGTAGATAAAGGAAGTGTTGTTATCACAGGGTCATGGGGAGCTGACATCGACAGTAGATAAAGGAAGTGTTGTTATCACAGGGACATGGGGATCTGACATCGACAGTGGATAAAGGAAGTGTTGTTATCACAGGGACATGGGGATCTGACATCGACAGTGGATAAAGAAAGTGTTGTTATCACAGGGACATGGGGATCTGACATCGACAGTAAATAAAGAAAGTGTTGTTATCATAGGGACATGGGGATCTGACATCGACAGTAGATAAAGAAAGTGTGGTTATCACAGGGACATGGGGAACTGACATTGACAGTAGATAAAGGAAGTGTGGTTATCACAGGGACATGGGGATCTGACATCGACAGTAGATAAAGAAAGTGTTGTTATCACAGGGACATGGGGATCTGACATCGACAGTAGATAAAGGAGTGTTGTTATCACAGGGTCATGGGGAGTCAACATCGACAGTAGATAAAGGTAGTGTTGTTATCACAGGGACATGGGGATCTGACATTGACAGTAGATAAAGGAAGTGTTGTTATCACAGGGACATGGGGATCTGACATCGACAGTAGATAAAGGAAGTGTTGTTATCACAGGGACATGGGGATCTGACATTGACAGTAAATAAAGGAGTGTTGTTATCACAGGGTCATGAGGAACTGACATTGACAGTAAATAAAGGAAGTGTTGTTATCACAGGGACATGGGGATCTGACATTGACAGTAGATAAAGGAAGTGTGGTTATCACAGGGACATGGGGAGTTGACATTGACAGTAAATAAAAGAAGTGTTGTTATCACAGGGACATGGGGATCTGACATTGACAGTAGATAAAGGAAGTGTTGTTATCACAGGGACATGGGGAACTGACATCGACAGTAGATAAAGGAAGTGTTGTTATCACAGGGACATGGGGATGTGACATCGACAGTAGATAAAGGAAGTGTTGTTATCACAGGGTCATGGGGAGCTGACATCGACATTAGATAAAGGTAGTGTTGTTATCACAGGGACATGGGATCTGACATCGCTAGTAGATAAAGGAAGTGTGGTTATCACAGGGACATGGGGAGTTGACACCGACAGTAGATAAAGGAAGTGTTATCACAGGGACATGGGATCTGACATCGACAGTAGATAAAGTGTTGTTATCACAGGGACATGGGGAGTTGACATCGTCAGTAGATAAAGGAAGTGTTGTTATCACAGGGACATGGGGAGTTGACATCAGCAGTTGATAAGGAAGTGTTGTTATCACAGGGACATGGGGAGTTGACATTGACAGTAAATAAAGGAAGTGTGGTTATCACAGGGTCATGGGGATCTGACATCGATAGTAGATAAAGGAAGTGTTGTTATCACAGGGACATGGGGAACTGACATCGATAGTAGATAAAGAAAGTGTTGTTATCACAGGGACATGGGGAGCTGACATCGACAGTAAATAAAGGAAGTGTTGTTATCACAGGGTCATGGGGATCTGACATCGATAGTAGATAAAGGAAGTGTTGTTATCACAGGGACATGGGGAGCTGACATCGTCAGTAGATAAAGGAAGTGTGGTTATCACAGGGTCGTGGGGATCTGACATCGACAGTAGATAAAGGAAGAGTTGTTATCACAGGGACATGGGGAGCTGACATCGTCAGTAGATAAAGGAAGTTTTGTTATCACAGGGACATGGGATCTGACATGGACAGTAGATAAAGGAAGTGTTGTTATCACAGGGACATGGGATCTGACATCGACAGTAGATAAAGGAAGAGTTGTTATCACAGGGACATGGGGAGTTGACATCAGAAGTAGATAAAGGAAGTGTTGTTATCACAGGGACATGGGATCTGACATCGACAGTAGATAAAGGAAGTGTGGTTATCACAGGGTCGTGGGGATCTGACATCGACAGTAGATAAAGGAAGAGTTGTTATCACAGGGTCGTGGGGATCTGACATCGACAGTAGATAAAGGAAGTGTTGTTATCACAGGGACATGGGGTGCTTTGTTGTGTTGAAGGCAGTTTATATTAACATACAATAATGAAGCTAGGTTTAATAAAGAAGGTAAAGCTAGGACATATTGGTGAGATACAAGGGTTCTGCAGGATTTACCTTTATCCAGTAATTCTGTAGCAACAAGTTTATTTTGTCATTTTAATAGCAGTTTATGGTCCAGGAGTCTGACCATCTCATTCAACAAGCGAATGGCAACAAATTCACTAATAAATAAGGCTACATCCTTCTAGACATGCATGAAGTTAATTAATCTGGTCCCGATTTCTCAACAATTGCTTGACAAAAATCAATTCAATTATAAAATGCATTGATTTACAGATTCATAATCAAATAATTTTATCGAGATAATAACATGTCTTGTTACAGTGATATTTTTCTGCCTTGCTTTACAGTGTGATTTTTTCTACCCTGCTTTACAGTTGAAAACAGGCTATATCCATATTTCCTCTATTTTCCTTACTTGTGCAGCCCAGACTTTTGTAAATTTCGAGTAACACAAGTGTAATTATCCCCCTCCTCCTAATTTTGAGAAATCGGGTTTGGTATTGGTAGCAAAAACATGCACTCTGGTAAACTTAAAATTCAACTTTTGGCTATTCTACAGCATGCCAACAGGCCTACGTAGTGCAAATTAGTTATTTCTTCTTGATACTCAATTTGAAAGAACAAGAAAATTTTCATATTAGTTTAAAAATATTTTATCTGCATGTTAATTTCATTAAATAGCTTCAATGCTATATCAGAATTAGAAGTTGAAAACAAAGCAGATTTTTTTAATCATCTATCAAATCCTTTGACACCACATCCAAATTTTAGCAAAATCCACTTGTTTTTTAACAAGAGAAAGGGACATATATTAATCAGCATTTCCCCTGGCTCCATTGTCAAACAGACTTACCTTTTTGATGATAATTGATTCTTCATCCTCCACATCGATACTAGATACAGAGTTACGGTTGGACGACTCGGAAGGCTTAAATGTCATGGGGGCATTTGGTGAGTCAGGCGATTGGACATCCGACAATGAAGAATCGTCCCCATCACACACCATGATCACCATTTTGTCCCCAACACTTCGCAATGCCCGTACTGCCTCCTGGTGTGTGGAGCCAAGAAGACTCTGCCCATTCACCTGTACACAGATCAAATTGAAATAGCATTAACTAGTGAATTCTGCTGGAAATCTACCTGGGGCATACAGATCTGGTTAAATCACATTCAAGGTCATTTCAAGAAATAAAATTTTACTTTTCAATAAAATTTTCCTAATGAATATGGTTTTTCTTTCACATTAGCTATTCTTGTAATGTTTGATGTGTAATGCTTTTTGTATTCAAATTCTATGCCGACCAGAATTCATGGACTTTTCAGAGCAAAATTCAAGATTTTTGCATCGTGTAGCTGACAATGGACCCCTGATTTCTCACTTTTTTCATCATTAAGTTGGCAAAATATTTAAAACACATTCGAATCCATACCACATTGATGATTAATAGTAAATCTACTAATGCAAAGAGGCCTCTTGGGCCTGTACCATTTCATTTTGTGAATAACTTCATGGTTATGTCAGTTACACCATCCACACCCTTTAACATCACTGCCTTATTCTAACCTAACACCTAGATTAGTTTATTTAAACAATCTAGGTAAATTTGTCTATCATGTTTCTCCTCCACTATAGGATGGGTAGAAATTTTGGAAGTACTGAAGATGTCATGACCTACCTCAAGAATCCTCTGTCCTGTTTTCAGTCTGCCATCCCGACTTACAGCACCATGATCATGTATCTGTTAGAAAAAATAAACACTTCATACAGAATGATGATAACATAACTATTTATACATAGTGACAACTTATCCCCACCACTGGTATAACTATAGCTATGGGGTATTTTACAGGATAATGAAAACCAAATGGTTGGTATAACTATAGCTATGGGGTGTTTTACAGGATAATGAAAACCAAATGGTTGGTATAACTATAGCTATGGGATATTTTACAGGATAATGAAAACCAAATGGTTGGTATAACTATAGCTATGGGATATATTTTACAGGATAATGAAAACCAAATGGTTGGTATAACTATAGCTATGGGATATATTTTACAGGATAATGAAAACCAAATGGTTGGTATAACTATAGCTATGGGGTATTTTACAGGATAATGAAAACCAAATGGTTGGTATAACTATAGCTATGGGATATTTTACAGGATAATGAAAACCAAATGGTTTTTTTTCTGTTTTCTTCAGGTTTTTTTATTTATGAAACTTAATAGACAAGAATAGGCTTATTGCCAGACAAATAGATTACATGGCACAGGCAGAAAAATAATGCTTAGAAATATGACTTTAACCAAACCAAGATATTGATTAATGTGACAATATGTGGAATCTACAGCATCACAATAAAGGGATACAAATCTAAATCTTACCCGAGATATAAATGTTCCTTCGTCCGCTTTCCCCCCTGATCCTTGGGCATAGTTTTTTACACCGCCTTTAATACTCATACCTAAGTTTTCGCCTGGCTGCTTAAAAATAATTATTTCCTGAAATAAAGATGAGAATTAAATTATTTCAAATTTTTTTCCTTTAAGATAAAAATTCAGTTATAAATTGCATTATCTTTCATCAAGTTATGCTAGTATTTTTTAAAATTCTGTTTATTTTCATCTCTAATTTCAGATTTAGAAGTACATAGTATTATCTATTCATTGGGCTGGCTAAAGATTTAAAGATTTAAGAAATAACAGCAAAAGATCTCATCGTTAAAATGCTATACTACAGCAGGCACACAAATACAAGACAAATCTGTAGATATTCACATTTATCTTATAATAATATTAATGATTGAAGTTCTTATAAACCGCTATATCACACGATATAGCCATCTCAAACCAGTTCACAAATTATTATCTATAAATATCAGCGTGTAAGAACCAGCCCATGTCCTTCTCAACTCCCTGGGGAGCATACAGTCGTAGCTGCCACACAGCTTACACATGACAATTTTTGCACTGTCCTACCACATTTCATTTACAGCCGAGTCAACAGGAAGAAGCAGAGCTATGGTAAGTATCTTGTTCAAGGGCTTTGGGCTTGAACTAGCTACCATTTGGTCACCTAGATCTGCGTCCTACCAGAAAACGACCGTGCCCACACAACTAAGTTAGAACAATGGTAAGGAGACTGATGACACCTACATGTAGACCACTTGGAGGTGGGTCGTGCCGAACGCGGAGATTAATTTCATACGTCGGAGATATTAAAAGCATGACTGCCTCCTGGTGTGTCACCTCCGTCACATCTTTACCATTTACCTGTGGAAATAATAATAAAAAAAAAAAAAATCAACATAGTTCGGGCAATAAACAAAGGAATTCAGAATTACTCATGGTTTCCCAGTAACCAGGGTTCTTCGTTTTAGATAGATTGCGTGGAAAAAAATATTAATTAAAAAATTTCCAAATTTCTACAAATTGCTACATACATGAATTCAGAGCAAACACAAGGATCATACAGTTATCCATGAACACCATGACTGCTTAGTCATACCTTACTTATACCTGTATACGTAGTACAATTTTCAACATGCATACCATGTCCCCTACCGGTCCCTGCTAAAAATAGTAACAGTGACCTGTGAGATGTTCGATCAAAATCCCTAAAGGAACGAAGCCCCTAGAGTAGTTGTAAACTTTAGTGTTATGTACACATACAATAAAGACAGAGAGGAAACATAGTCCTTCCCCGGTTTGACAGGTAGAGGACTAATAAAAAGCTATTAAATACCTGACCAAAACAGTAATGTGAACTGAAGATAAAAGAATATCACAGGGTTGCAAGAGAAAATGTTAACAATATTTGCCAGTTCATTATAAGGTTACAGTCGTCAGATACCTCAGTTACCAGTACCATTAAAGACCTAACAGTCGTCAGATACCTCAGTTACCAGTACCATTAAAGACCTAACAGTCGTCAGATACCTCAGTTACCAGTACCATTAAAAACCTAACAGTCGTCAGATACCTCAGTTACCAGTACCATTAAAAACCTAACAGTCGTCCGATACCTCAGTTACCAGTACCATTAAAAACCTTACAGTCGTCAGATACCTCAGTTACCAGTACCATTGAAAACCTAACAGTCGTCAGATACCTCAGTTACCAGTACCATTAAAAATCTTTCGTCAGATACCTCAGTTACCAGTACCATTAAAAACCTAACAGTCGTCAGATACCTCAGTTACCAGTACCATTAAAGACCTAACAATCGTCAGATACCTCAGTTACCAGTACCATTAAAGACCTAACAGTCGTCAGATACCTCAGTTACCAGTACCATTAAAAACCTAACAGTCGTCAGATACCTCAGTTACCAGTACCATTAAAAACCTAACAGTCGTCAGATACCTCAGTTACCAGTACCATTAAAAACCTATCTTCAGATACCTCAGTTACCAGTACCATTGAAAACCTAACAGACGTCAGATACCTCAGTTACCAGTACCATTAAAAACCTAACAGTCGTCAGATACCTCAGTTACCTGTACCATTAAAAACCTAACAGACGTCAGATACCTCAGTTACCAGTACCATTAAAAACCTATCTTCAGATACCTCAGTTACCAGTACCATTGAAAACCTAACAGACGTCAGATACCTCAGTTACCAGTACCATTAAAAACCTAACAGTCGTCAGATACCTCAGTTACCTGTACCATTAAAAACCTAACAGACGTCAGATACCTCAGTTACCAGTACCATTAAAAACCTAACAGTCGTCAGATACCTCAGTTACCTGTACCATTAAAAACCTAACAGTCGTCAGATACCTCAGTTACCAGTACCATTAAAGACCTAACAGTCGTCAGATACTTCAGTTACCAGTACCATTAAAGACCTAATAGTCGTCAGATACCTCAGTTACCAGTACCATTAAAGACCTAATAGTCGTCAGATACCTCAGTTACCAGTACCATTGAAAACCTAACAGTCGTCCGATACCTCAGTTACCAGTACCATTAAAAACCTAACAGTCGTCCGATACCTCAGTTACCAGTACCATTAAAGACCTAACAGTCGTCAGATACCTCAGTTACCAGTACCATTAAAAACCTTTCGTCAGATACCTCAGTTACCTGTACCATTAAAAACCTAACAGTCGTCAGATACCTCAGTTACCAGTACCATTAAAGACCTAACAGTCGTCAGATACTTCAGTTACCAGTACCATTAAAGACCTAATAGTCGTCAGATACCTCAGTTACCAGTACCATTAAAGACCTAATAGTCGTCAGATACCTCAGTTACCAGTACCATTGAAAACCTAACAGTCGTCCGATACCTCAGTTACCAGTACCATTAAAGACCTAACAGTCGTCCGATACCTCAGTTACCAGTACCATTAAAGACCTAACAGTCGTTCAGATAACCTCAGTTACCAGTCCATTAAAAACCTAACAGTCGTCAGATACCTCAGTTAACCAGTACCATTAAAGACCCTAACAGTCGTCAGATACCTCAGTTACCCAGTACCATTAAAGACCTAACAGTCGTCAGATACCTCAGTTACCAGTACCATTAAAACCTAACAGTCGTTAGATACCTCAGTTACCAGTACCATTAAAGACCTAATAGTCGTCAGATACCTCAGTTACCAGTACCATTAAAGACCTAACAGTCGTCAGATACCTCAGTTACCAGTACCATTAAAACCTAACAGTCGTCAGATACCTCAGTTACCAGTACCAATTAAAGACCTAACAGTCGTCAGATACCTCAGTTACCAGTACCATTAAAGACCTAACAGTCGTTAGATACCTCAGTTACCAGTACCATTAAAAACCTAACAGTCGTCCGATACCTCAGTTACCAGTACCATTAAAGACCTAACAGTCGTCAGATACCTCAGTTACCAGTACCATTAAAAGACCTAACAGTCGTCAGATACCTCAGTTACCAGTACCATTAAAAACCCCCAAGGATGTTTCTGACCAATTGGGTTCAAATCCATTCATAAACTTATGACTAGTAGCGATTTAAAGGAATTACCTCTATTCCCCTATTGGGCCCCACCCTTTGGCCCTCGGGGGTCAGAGTCACCATTATGCAAATCTGTTCCCTTCCCCAAGGATTTTTAGACAAATTGGGTTCAAATCCATCATAACTTAACTAGTAGCGATTAAATGAATTACTCATTTCCCATTGGGCAGCCCTTGGCCTAAGGGGTCAGAGACACATTTATGCAAAATCTGTTCCCAAGGAAGCAGACACCAAAATCCATAAAAAAAGAACGTTAAATAACCTCATTACCCAATTAAAGACCGAACAACGCCACTCGGGGCACCATTTATGCAAAAATCTGTTCCACTCCCCCCCCCCCCCCCCCCCCCCCCAAGGACATTTCTAACTAAATTGGGTTCAAATCCATTCATAACTTTATGACTAGTAGCGATTTAAAGGAATTACCTCTATTTCCCCTATTGGGCCCAGCCCCTTTGGCCCCTCGGGGGTCAGAGTCACCATTTATGCAAAATCTGTTCCCCTTCTCCCAAGGATGTTTCTGACTAAATTGGGTTCAAATCCATTCATAACTTTATGACTAGTAGCGATTTAAAGGAATTACCTCTATTTCCTGTATTGGGCCCCGCCCCTTTGGCCCCTTGGGGGTCAGAGTCACCATTTATGCAAAATCTGTTCCCCTTCCCCCAAGGATGTTTCTGACTAAATTGGATTCAAATCCATTCATAACTTTATGACTAGTAGCGATTTAAAGGAATTACCTCTATTTCCTGTATTGGGCCCCGCCCCTTTGGCCCCTTGGGGGTCAGAGTCACCATTTATGCAAAATCTGTTCCCCTTCCCCCAAGGATGTTTCTGACTAAATTGGGTTCAAATCCATTCATAACTTTATGACTAGTAGTGATTTAAAGGAATTACCTCTATTTCCTGTATTGGGCCCCGCCCCTTTGGCCCCTTGGGGGTCAGAGTCACCATTTATGCAAAATCTGTTCCCCTTCTGCCAAGGATGTTTCTGGCCAAATTTGGTCAAAATCCAATAAGAACTTTTTGACTAGTAGCGATTTGAAGCAAATGTTGACGGACGACGGACGGACGACGGACGGACGGACGACGGACGCTGCGCCATGACATAAGCTCACCGGACCTTCGGTCCAGGTGAGCTAAAAATGATGCTTAGAAATATGACTTTAACCAAACTAAGATATTGATTAATGTGACAATATGTGGAATCTACAGCATCACAATAAAGGGATACAAATCTAAATCTTACCCGAGATATAAATGTTCCTTCGTCCGCTTTCCCCCCTGATCCTTGGGCATAGTTTTTTACACCGCCTTTAATACTCATACCTAAGTTTTCGCCTGGCTGCTTAAAAATAATTATTTCCTGAAATAAAAATGAGAATTAAATTATTTCAAATTTGTTTCCTTTAAGATAAAAATTCAGTTATAAATTGCATTATCTTTCATCAAGTTATACTAGTATTTTTTTTAAATTCTGTTTATTTTCATCTCTAATTTCAGATTTAGAAGTACATAGTATTACCTATTCATTGGGCTGGCTAAAGATTTAAAGATTTAAGAAATAACAGCAAAAGATCTCATTGTTAAAATGCTATACTACAGCAGGCACACAAATACAAGACAAATCTGTAGATATTCACATTTATCATATAATAACATTAATGATTGAAGTTCTTATATAGCCATCTCAAACCAGTTTACAAATTATTATCTATTAATATCAGCGTGTAAGAACCAGCCCATGTCCTTCTCAACTCCCTGGGGAGCATCCAGTCGGAGCTGCCACACAACTTACACACGATATTTTTTGCACTACCCTACCACATATTCATTTACAGCCGAGTCAACGGGAAGAAGCAGAGTTATGGTAAGTATCTTGTTCAAGGGCTTTGGGCTTGAACTAGTGACCATTTGGTCACCTAGATCTACGTCCTACCAGAAAATGACCGTGCCCACACAACTTAGTTAGATCAATGGCCAGGAGACTGATGACACCTACATGTAGACCACTTGGAGGTGGGTCGTGCCGAACACGGAGATTAATTTCATACGTCGGAGATATTAAAAGCATGACTGCCTCCTGGTGTGTCACCTCCGTCACATCTTTACCATTTACCTGTGGAAATAATAATAATAAAAAAAAAAATCAACATAGTTCGGGCAATAAACGGGCAAAAAAAAAAGGAATTCAGAATTACTCATGGTTTCCCAGTAACCAGGGTTCTTCGTTTTAGATAGATTGCGTGGAAAAAAATATTAATTAAAAAATTTCCAAATTTCTACAAAATGCTACATACATGAATTCAGAGCAAACACAAGGATCATACAGTTATCCATGAACACCATGACTGCTTAGTCATACCTTACTTATACCTGTATACGTAGTACAATTTTCAACATGCATACCATGTCCCCTACCGGTCCCTGCTAAAAATAGTAACAATGACCTTGACCTTGACACAAAATTCCTAAATTTCTAACTTGTCCAAGATTTGTCCTCTATCATTGTAAGATGTTCTATCAAAATCCCTACAGGAACGAAGCCCCTAGAGTAGTTGTAAACTTTAGTGTTATGTACACATACAATAAAGACAGAGAGGAAACATAGTCCCTCCCTGGTTTGACAGAGGACTAATAAAAAGCTATTAAATGCCTGACCAAAACAGTAATGTGAACTGAAGATTAAAGAATATCACAGGGTTGCAAGAGAAAATGTTAACAATATTTGCCAGTTCATTATAAGGTTACAGTCGTCAGATACCTCAGTTACCAGTACCATTAAAAACCTAACAGTCGTCAGATACCTCAGTTACCAGTACCATTAAAAACCTAACAGTCGTCAGATACCTCAGTTACCAGTACCATTAAAGACCTAACAGTCGTCAGATACCTCAGTTACCAGTACCATTAAAAACCTAACAGTCGTCAGATATCTAAGTTACCAGTACCATTAAAAACCTAACAGTCGTCAGATACCTCAGTTACCAGTACCATTAAAAACCTAATAGTCGTCAGATACCTCAGTTACCAGTACCATTAAAAACCTAACAGTCGTCAGATACTTCAGTTACCAGTACCATTAAAGACCTAACAGTCGTCAGATACTTCAGTTACCAGTACCATTAAAAACCTAACAGTCGTCAGATACTTCAGTTACCAGTACCATTAAAGACCTAACAGTCGTCAGATACCTCAGTTACCAGTACCATTAAAGACCTAACAGTCGTCAGATACCTCAGTTACCAGTACCATTAAAGACCTAACAGTCGTCAGATACCTCAGTTACCAGTACCATTAAAGACCTAACAGTCGTCAGATACCTCAGTTACCAGTACCATTAAAGACCTAACAGTCGTCAGATACCTCAGTTACCAGTACCATTAAAGACCTAACAGTCGTCAGATACTTCAGTTACCAGTACCATTAAAGACCTAACAGTCGTCAGATACCTCAGTTACCAGTACCATTAAAGACCTAACAGTCGTCAGATACCTCAGTTACCAGTACCATTAAAGACCTAACAGTCGTCAGATACCTCAGTTACCAGTACCATTAAAGACCTAACAGTCGTCAGATACCTCAGTTACCAGTACCATTAAAGACCTAACAGTCGTCAGATACCTCAGTTACCAGTACCATTAAAAACCTAACAGTCGTCAGATACCTCAGTTACCAGTACCATTAAAGACCTAACAGTCGTCAGATACCTCAGTTACCAGTACCATTAAAGACCTAACAGTCGTCAGATACCTCAGTTACCAGTACCATTAAAGACCTAACAGTCGTCAGATACCTCAGTTACCAGTACCATTAAAGACCTAACAGTCGTCAGATACCTCAGTTACCAGTTCCATTGAAAACCTAACAGTCGTCAGATACTTCAGTTACCAGTACCATTGAAAACCTAACAGTCGTCAGATACCTCAGTTACCAGTACCATTAAAGACCTAACAGTCGTCAGATACCTCAGTTACCAGTACCATTGAAAACCTAACAGTCGTCAGATACCTCAGTTACCAGTTCCATTGAAAACCTAACAGTCGTCAGATACTTCAGTTACCAGTACCATTGAAAACCTAACAGTCGTCAGATACCTCAGTTACCAGTACCATTAAAGACCTAACAGTCGTCAGATACCTCAGTTACCAGTACCAATGAAAACCTAACAGTCGTCAGATACCTCAGTTACTAGTACCATTGAAAACCTAACAGTCGTCAGATACTTCAGTTACCAGTACCATTGAAAAACCTAACAGTCGTCAGATACCTCAGTTACCAGTACCATTGAAAACCTATCACCTCTACATACTTCAAATTAAAAGTCACTTTCGTAACTTACCATTAAAAGCCTATCACCAATTTTTAACGCTGTTTTAGATGCAGCACCATCAGGAACAATCTAAGGAAGAAAAGTTTTGTTAATAATTGTCAGTAAAAATCAGAAACAATAAGCAAGAAGTTCAAAACATCTTTAGGTATTCACATAAAATAAAAGAAACCCTTTACCAATGAAAAACAAATCAGAATCTATATAAGCAGTAACATTATCACAATAGTTTTACTTACTTTTGATACAAATATACCCGGCTCGTCTAGACCAAAAGGATGACTGGCATGATCACTGCCCCCAACAATAGAAAGTCCAAGAGGGCCGCCCGCTTTAACTATTGTTACTTCCTCAATAGGAAACTTACTCGATACATCATTTGGCAGATTGTCACAAGAGTTCTGATGACTCACAGTAAATGTTTGATCAGCTGGTGTGTCAGCCTCACTTTGACTATGATTTGAATTTAACACAGATGATTGAACTTCCTCGTGTGGAGGTGATGGTGGTGGTGGTGGTAGTGGGGGCGATGTGGCCTCAACATTGTCTTTGTTTTTAACTTCCACAGAAGTCCGTGAGTTCCGGTTAAATCCCGGATACACAAATTTTGGCGGCTGCACTGTGGTAGGTTTGGAAGACCAATCACTGGAGATACGAGGGCTAGCCGCTGGGGAGGTGGTGAGAGGCATGTACGGAGCGGTGTTGCTGTCAGGGGAAACGGGTGGGGGAGGGGCTTCAGGGAGAGGAGGGGGTGTACCAGAGTAGTCTGCAGAGGAAACAGTGGCACTAGGGGGACTGGGATATGTGTATGAGGAGGGGATGGCTGACGAGTACGGACTAGGGCTTGGTAACCCTGGTGATGGTGACACTGTCATCACAGGCGATTGGCTGACAATGATTGTATCATCTTTTTCAGCAGGTGGAGATGATTCGTTCCACGTGATGAGGGGCTGAGTCATTGTCTTGAGACGCTCGCCACTGGGTGGATTTACAATGGCCTCCTCCTTTGGAATGACTTTCTCCCGATACACGACAAGGTTGATAGAGTTATCTACTCCTGTCAGCAGTGACACTGCTTGATCGTGTCGGGCATCCTGCATATCTACATTGTTTATCTGAAACAGGAGATAGGGTATTTATCACAACCAGGTTTAACAGTAACAAATACATAAATAATACCCCAGCTCCTTCAGAATAATTCTAGTTATACCCTCATTAGTGATACATAAATAATACCCCAGCTCCTTCAGAATAACTCTACAGTTATAACCTCATTAGTATGACATATTTCAGTAGATAAACATCCAAACAGACAGAGCCATAAAAGGATCTAATCAAAACATTTAACTTTCTTTCTTACTTTATGCACAACAAAGTTTAATTTGGTTGATTAGGCAGAAATACTCTTATCTGTACAAAGTTTACATACAGATTTCAAACAGGGGACATGATCATCAAAATAGAAAATAATCATAACTGTCTTAGGTAGTAGTTATGTGCAGAATACCAGGTAACAAATCTAAACTTAAGACTGTTCCTTTATGATCTTGTTGACTTAATTGGAAGTTTTCCTTTTGATGTTGGAACTCCTTTATCAGCTATACTACACCAAAAATCGTTTATATTACCAAACTTTTTCTGGACATTTTTTTGTAGCTAAAGATCATTTCAGCACACCGGTAATAAGGACCGGTAATTATATATATATCATAAGCTATGATAGGAAGCTAACTGACAAATGCACACACCGAAATTATCCTATCCCCGACTTTGAGGTTACCGTCCTTGGCTGCGGCACCTCCCTCTGTCACCCGCGAAATGTAGATAGCCTGAAAATCAAGGCAGAGGACCATTAAAGTCTGTATATTATAAATCAATACAGTGACAACTTATTGGTACAAGGAAACTAACCTCAAATAGCACTCGCTTTACACATTACCAGCACCATACAATGATATAATGGCAAATTTGACAGGTTACAAACATTAGGGAACTTACTGAAATAAAGTCATAGACATGCTTTTTTTTTTATCCGATTATCCTATTAATGTCACTGTCCATTTCCTATGGCAACGACTGGATTTGTCAAAAAAAAAAAAGGGGGAAAGAAAAAATGAAAAAAGATCTAATGATTAGTTATTTTACACTGCATAATTTACAACTTTTAAACTGTATATTCTACTAGAAAGACATTTATGAAGTTTAAGCAAGTCCTCATAATAGAATTTTAGATATATCTATGTAGTTTAAAATCTTTGTCATAATTGATTATTTACACTCTATATATCAGGGATATAACCAATATCTTATGTCATTTAATATGTTAATCATCAAATGGAGACATTTTAAGTCATTTAAATTCATCAAAGAAGTTACTTATCAACTCCGACCTTCTAATTTCAGTCATAGGTCTAGAATGCAGTGTTCTATACATCTTATTCTACCATGTTTGCTATGCAACGCCAGTTTTGATTGGTTTAAAACCATGTATTATTTTCCAATAATACACGCTCGTGCCAATAATACGCGCTCGTGAGTCACGGCTGTTACAATTTTATATATATCTAATATTCACACACTTTATGTAAGGTTACTATAGCCGAGTGGGCTAATGGGTTAGTCTTTCGTTCAATTTTTATCACGACGCGAGTTCGAATCATACGAGGCCCCTTCCTTTTTTTTCTTGTCTTTTTTGTATCCCTTTTTTAATTTTCAAAATCAATGCCATATGATAGATGCTCTTGATCGTAGTACTGTAGTGTCTGTAAAGAAATGTATATTTCATCAACAAATAATGCAATACTCAAGAAATAAATTACAAGGTTTTCCCGGGGTTTCTTTGCTGTTTTTCTATTAGAAAGAGGTCGATCTCAGAACTAAACAGTACATGGCAGAATAGAAATAATCAACTTTGACTCGTGTATTGTTGCAGGATATGCAACTCGGACTCGGATATTTTGCAATTTTAATTAATAACTCTGGCCTGCGGCCTTCGTTATTAATTTAATTGCAAAATATCCTCGTCCTCGTTGTATATTCTGCAACAATACACGAATCATCGTTAATTATTTCTTAACTAAACAATATTCTTGTATCTAGATTTTTTTCCTGTCAAATTTCATCAATGTTAGCACAAACATCATGCGTCATGCTGAAAAATAAATCCCATTGTTTATATACTGAGTTGGCTTCTCCGTCTTCCTATCCATGTTTACAGAAAAAGAAACTATTCATTTCACAAACCCTTAGGGTCACGGCAAAATCATCTACCATTCAATGGATCTCGGTTAAACATGTAAACAACAATTTCAAACTGACCCCCAAACCCCTGGCTTACTAGACTTATGCTCTAAGTGAACTAAAGAGAAATTCTCCTTTGCCAAGTCAGCGGGAAGAAGCAAGGCAGACCCTATTTCAAATATATATTTATAGAATGCAAAGTGACTGCCATCTATTTTGAGAAAATTAATGAGACCTGATTCAATCTGAAATGAAAAGAATAGTTAGATTTAAAGAGAAACTGGAAATGATTTCGAAATTGTAAATTAGAGCTGAGCTGTTAACATATCAATTCTGGAACAGAATACAACAGACTCATATCTACCTCAGGAATAACTGACAGGATGTTTAGTAAGGTTTGGTAACAGTAATATTTCAGTACTAATCTTACCGAGTAAATTACTTAGTAAATACAGATACACAATTTACCTTGTATGAAATTAACAAAACATGAGAGCAAACAATCTTAGTCAGTATAGAATAGGCTTAAATCAAAGGAATATACTGGAATGGAACAAAACAAGAAGTATTTACAGAGCGTAACACATAATACAGTATATATGTTACTGTCTATTGAATGTGTTTGCGAAAGATCTTTAACTCAAGATTTTACATAGAAGGAAATGGAAATCTAAACTTATGTTGCCATCGCCAACCAATAATTATCAGAAAGGAAGTTCTAAGCTGAAAAACATACTGGGTATTTCTGAAGCAATACATATCCCTCACAGGCCCCCACTAAAAATAGTAACGGTGACCTTGACCAAAAACCTTTTGCGAGATATTAGGGTCCTTTATTATTGTGTGAAGTTTGGTCAAAATCCCTCAAGGAATGAAGCTGCTAGAGTGCTGACAAACGTTTGTGTTACGTATAGGACAGAGAGACAACCTATCGACCCTCTGATTTCACCAGTAGGGACTAAAACTTTAATTGCACTGGACATATGATCCGAGACATACACAAACATGTAGTACTCATCCTTATATATAGACAAACTATTCTACAACTTTTGGAACCAACGACCCCCTTTTTTTAAATTTTGTAGTGTCCAAATTTGAAAACAAAACTCTTGAAAGCCATCGGATCATATACAAACTTCTAATACAAATATTGACTCATGCCTCTGCACTCAACTCTGTATAGCAGACCAGATTTCTATTGAAGCGGGCAATAAGAGAGATGATTAATTGTAACATGTTAATTGAATGGTTCGTTGCTGCTTTAGAATGTTTATAATACGGGACATATACTGGGATCATGCGAGTTCTAAACAATATTGACCGCTGTCTTGGTTAAATAAGGAAAAGTAACTAAACATTTATTATGTTCATAAAAAGAATCAGAATTAATGATAATCGAAGAAAACAAAACCATGCTAATTCTATGCGGGCGCTAAAAATAGAAAGAGAAACAATGACGGTTTTTACACATAAATTGTCACAAACAATCTCGTACGGAATAAACAACAATATTAAACATCACAGGGGAGACAACCATCAATGGAATTTCATGCACCGACTATACAAACCTCGAGGAAGGTATACACTTGCTGTAAAAATGACGGAGATAATCATCAGATAACACCATCAAACCATATCTCCCCTAAACTTTATTTAGTTAGGATCAATTTTACCAGAAGCGTTGTTTAAGGAACCATTTTATGATTGAACAATGATGCTAACTTCCTCTCTACATATCTATTTTACCATGTTCTTAAACTGTTTTAACGATGGAATATTTCAACTGTTGTGAATTGAAGGAATCTTTTGAGAATTTGTCAATAAAACTATGATGACAGTTATATAGATCACTATTATAAGGAGCAGTACCAAACATTCTTCGTATCTCTGCAGGGGGTCCTATATACAATATCTGAGTAACGCGAGCTGTAAAAGAGGACAACATCGATGGAGATCTGGAGGTTACAACACTGTACTATACAGAAGTCTCACAACAACAAAACATATCATATTGTCATTTGACAGAAAACTTATAATTTAACTATCTTAAACTTGGTTCCGTGAAGGAAAATCTGTCTCGTTGCATGAAATTTCTCACTTATTCAACTACTGGTAGTAATGGTTAAATTTAACAGCCAAAAAGTGAAATTTTTCAATACCTTTTTCGAACAGAAAATTTATGTTTTAGGATGGGTTAAAATGTTCCTTTAGATTCATTAAAGTTATCAACTCTAACAGTAATTTTATAAATTCTGTTCAATCATTAAGCTGCTATTTCCCCACATCACTGTCATAAACTTTTTCATGTGAGTGTTCCTATTATAACCAGAAAGCCCATGTGAGTGTTCCTATTATAACCAGAAAGCCCATGTGAGTGTTCCTATTATAACCAGATAGCCCATGTGAGTGTTCCTATTATAACCAGATAGCCCATGTGAGTGTTCCTATTATAACCAGATAGCCCAATTTTTTTATTTTTATTTTTTTCTCAATACATCCATAGTTTAATATTGTGGCATGAATAATCTACTATTTGAAACCAACCACCTTTTAAAATTGATTAAGAACAATTATTTTTATATTTGCTGGCAAATCATGTTGGGAAACTCTAGGAATCTGCCAACTAACAATAATGAACCTATCCACATAAATGTCTTGAGCAGTTTGACCTGTTATTGGACGACCAACATCACAGGCATGTAGGCAACACATAGCAGTCAAGCTACTATTAAAGTGAGAGGCAAAAAGCAGCTCATTAAGGGGAGATAATCTGTCAGTTCCTTCAGGGGAGATAATCCAGTCCCCCCCACCCACATTGGTGACACTGAGCATAGCATTAGATGTGTAGTGTTTCTACATACAAGAGACAAGCAGAGTGCTTATTTAGCCAAGCATAAAGAGCAGTGAAAACAAGAGGCCCAAGTTCCTAGCTGGTCACTAGACTATAGATACAAGACATGATAACAATTGGATGAACAAAGTATGTATGGCAGAGTATTAGTATCAATCATGTGACAAATAAATCACATTCTAAACCAGTAAACTGGTGAGGTGTTCGTTTAAATTAAACTTGGATCTACAGATAACATAATTTCATGTTTTTTTTTCCAGGATTCTTGGCTATGCTTCTCTGTCTCATGTTTATTATTTTGGCCCCTGATCAAAATCTTTTTTGGTACTATTTCAATGATTGGGTACTATTTCAATGATTGTTCCAAAGTCCGAAACATTCAGATTGCTTTATGTACTGGTGACCTAAATTTGACAGAAATAAAAGGTATTTTATATTTATAGTTATTTGAACCTTTACTAGAACTTCAATTGAGGTGTAAGGGATATTGACATGAACAATAAATATAATATAGACCTAGGTTCTAGCGTTTACATCCCATCCTTTAACCTTACCCATGTCATTCCCTGCCAATAAGAGACCCAAATATGAACATTATTCTACGAATAAATCTTGTAAATGGTCGTTAAGTAAACTCCTTTTTCTATTTTTTTGTTTTCTTTGCTTTTTTAATATCTTTCTTGTTTTAATATTGGGATTCCATGAATTCTATCAAGTCAGATTATTACACAGATATGAAAGTGATATAAGTACAAGATATTTTTCAAGAAATATTAAAGAGAATCTTAGAAATAAAACAAGAAGTTTACAGATTTGTTTTTGTCAGCGGGGGCAAAGTTTAAAAAAAAAAAATCATGAAAAGGTTTTACCTCTTGTCCTGGAAATCAATTTAACAAAACAAAAAAAAAGGGGGGAAAAATCATAAAGGTAAGAAATACCCTAGGACCAACCGATTCTACAGGTAGAAAAGTTAAAACAAAATTAAAACATAGAGTTAAAAAAAATGAGAGAGGAATAAGAAATGACTACCAAAATTTCTACAAGCAACATTAAAATTGAATGTTTAACTTTGCAGTAGCTACAATATCACAGAATTCATACCTGATCGTTGCCCTTGAATGGTACGGACCCCCGGCCACCAGCAATACTGAATCCCAGTCCATTCTCGTCTCTTCTCAAAATTGTCTTGATTGTCTGAAAGTTGACAAGGTTACTGTATCAGGATTTAACCTCAGATATAGACATAATCTTATTTATGCAATTTAATAAGTAACATTTTTTTTGTATAAATAGTAGTGTTAGCATTACCTCTCCGAAAACCTCTGTGTCTGGTGCTTGCTCAAATGTAACTGTGGCAAATCCTGGCTTCTTATCATCCGAGGCTTCCTACAAGTAAAACATGTTTTATCACATAACTGGTCCCTTCTTCCATGTCATACATATCGTAAGACACACATGTAATAACACTATTGTGTAGTCATAATAAATATGTGACATTGCATGATTGTCAGGGTAGATAGAAACTTCCTATCTGAGCCGGATTTGGCCTGTCTTATACAGAAACAAAAATAGAAAGTTTTTTGCTTATATTCTCATAAATATACAGTGTATTGGCAAACTTGGGGAGGGGGAGAGCAACAGTTTTAAGCTTATATAACACACATACATGTTCATGTATCTGGAGCTATACAACACTTAATTGTATTTGTAATTTGATAATTTTCTTCTATAAAGTTACCTGCTTACATTTATATATAATAAACACATGTGGATCATGTGGACCTTAAGCTAAAGGTTTTTTTTTACAGTTCACGCTAACATGTTTTTTTGCAATATTGTTAAAAAACAAAATTTTGGGATACATTTTGATCAGCATTTAAGTGTTTCCCTATTGCATTAAGAAAATGATTAATTGTTCTTTACCTTAAAATGTATAACTGATGGGGATTTTACCTCTTCTTGTAATTAAAGAAAATCGGCATATAAACTATATTTATTGAATATCTTTATTGTAAAGAAAAATGTATATAAAAATTAATTATTTTTTGATGATTCGCAAAAAAACCTTTAATTTTTTTTAAAAACATCCTCAGGTAGATCTTATATATGGGTAGTGTTAGATGCTAATTACAGGTAGGTAAGGCAGAAGAGCCTGGCACAGCATGCTATAAATGGACCCCTGGGGAGGTAATTGGGGACTTGACAAAACTATAGCCAGGTGTTAAAACAGGCACACATTGAGACTGATCCTCATCTGATACATATATATAGGTAAGGTGTTATGGAGGTCCATAAGGTGGTGGTGAGGTGGGGTTTGGGCCCTGGGGCCCAGGTGGCCATGACAACAGGCATGCCCTGAGAGTACCAATTATACATACAGGTACATGTACATAACTTGTTGTGTAGATATTGTCTCTTACAGAACATAAATGAGAATATAGAAAACTTCTGATTCTTGATTCTTGATTATGTGCTATGAAATGATTTCATGGTTGAATTAACAGATATTAGTGAAGTAACAATACATTGAATTTAAAAATATTTTTGTCTGATAAAATAATAAATATCAAAATATATGTACATATACAGTGTACTCGAGAAAAAAAATCTACAAACAGTCATCAAGGCCTAAGGTAGAGTTAATCATTAATATAAAATGTTTATTAATGAAATCTAAAAAAAAATTAAATGAAAAGCATCAAAATTTTGAAATCAGGAAGATAAACCTTAATTTTACACTACAATGATTTTCTTTCAAAGAATTAATGATAAAAACCCCCACTACAAATCCAATTGATAGAGTTTTAATTCCTCTTGTGCAATATATCATATAAGAACTGCAGCCAATCTTCTTTTGAGTTAATATTAGATAACATTTAGATATACCTGGTAAAGTCAGGATGACAGATATAAGGCAGTCAATTTACACAGGTCTGTATATGTAACAACTACAGGTATCTAACACAGCTGTCCAGTGGCACTGTCCATTACCGGTATAGGGGGATTTGTGGTCACACCTCACTGGATGTTGTGCACTACTGGTTTAAACGTAGTGTACTAGGAGGGCACCAGGATGTAAAGGTTATCTTACACTCAACTTTAGTAGTTAAATAGTTTCAAGCTCTGTCACTAAGCAGGACCGTATTACAGGCATAGGAACAGCAGTAAAGAATAATTGAACATGAAACCAGCACAAGTGCCAAATTCCCTGCAGAAATCAACGCTTATTTTCAAAATTGTAACCCCAAATAATCTCATAACTGGAAATGGCAACAAAAACAATTCACCTAATAATCTTATAATATTCTGAAGAAATGTTTGAGAATATTACTCACATGATCTACTGTGAAAACATCCTGTGAAGATATGATGACAAAAACTAATTATAAGCTATCCTCAAAACAGCATGTTTAACATTTCAAACAACACACTTCGTCACTTACTGATAGAGCGACCTCTGGTGTTATGGACTCGGGTTCTGGGTCAGGTAACTCTCTACTCAGAACCATAGTGATATCGTTGCCTGCAGTCTTGAGCACATCCACAGCATCATAATGATCAGCCTCGACTAGGTTCACTCCATTTACCTGTCAACAAAGGATTTGTCTAAAATCTCTCGATACACCATATCCTTAATTTAATGTTTTCGCTTCAATTAAATTCAAAGATTACATCACAAAATTGAATAAATGAGGGCATGTTTTCAATCATTTTGACCAAAGTTAATGTTAATTTAGTCCATACAAAAAATGGCTCCAGGTAAACTAAATATCTATATCCACGGTAAAACCAGACTAATGCCAGGTGTTTTAGCCTACCGAAATTAGTTTGTCTCCTGTCCGTACACCGGCTTTTCCAGCAGGCCCTTCCTCTGTCACACGGGATATGAAAATACTCTGGAAATAAACATATCATATTACAAACATTCCCCAGTATAACGATACATGACCATATATGGTATAATATCAATATCACTAAATATAGTATTCCAACAAGTATCCAAAATATAGTATATGAAACATTGTGCCCTTTCAGTTCTGATTGAAAGATCCTGTTGCTATTACTACAATCTTGATATGACATTGGAGCAATATCCCTAAATATGGCATTACATCAAACTAGTAGTGTCCCTTTTGGTCTGATTGAAGTAACACACCTCTCTACTACCACCTCCCTATGACTTACCTCATCGTCCCCTTTGTATGGAGTAGACCCGACCTCTCTACTACCACCTCTCTATGACTTACCTCATCGTCCCCTTTGTATGGAGTAGACCCGACCTCCCTACTACCACCTCCCTATGACTTACCTCATCATCCCCTTTGTATGGAGTAGACCCGACCTCCCTACTACCACCTCCCTATGACTTACCTCATCGTCCCCTTTGTATGGAGTAGACCCGACCTCTCTACTACCACCTCCCTATGACTTACCTCATCGTCCCCTTTGTATGGAGTAGACCCGACCTCTCTACTACCACCTCCCTATGACTTACCTCATCGTCCCCTTTGTATGGAGTAGACCCGACCTCTCTACTACCACCTCTCTATGACTTACCTCATCGTCCCCTTTGTATGGAGTAGACCCGACCTCCCTACTACCACCTCCCTATGACTTACCTCATCATCCCCTTTGTATGGAGTAGACCCGACCTCTCTACTACCACCTCCCTATGACTTACCTCATCGTCCCCTTTGTATGGAGTAGACCCGACCTCTCTACTACCACCTCCCTATGACTACCTCATCATCCCCTTTGTATGGAGTAGACCCGACCTCCCTACTACCACCTCCCTATGGCTTACCTCATCATCCCCTTTGTATGGAGTAGACCCGACCTCTCTACTACCACCTCCCTATGACTTACCTCATCGTCCCCTTTGTATGGAGTAGACCCGACCTCTCTACTACCACCTCCCTATGACTTACCTCATCGTCCCCTTTGTATGGAGTAGACCCGACCTCTCTACTACCACCTCCCTATGACTTACCTCATCGTCCCCTTTGTATGGAGTAGACCCGACCTCTCTACTACCACCTCCCTATGACTTACCTCATCGTCCCCTTTGTATGGAGTAGACCCGACCTCTCTACTACCACCTCCCTATGACTTACCTCATCGTCCCCTTTGTATGGAGTAGACCCGACCTCTCTACTACCACCTCCCTATGACTTACCTCATCATCCCCTTTGTATGGAGTAGACCCGACCTCTCTACTACCACCACTCCTATGACTTACCTCATCGTCCCCTTTGTATGGAGTAGACCCGACCTCTCTACTACCACCTCCCTATGACTTACCTCATCAGTCCCCCTTTGTATGGAGTAGACCCGACCTCTCTACTACCACCTCCCTATGACTTACCTCATCAGTCCCCTTTGTATGGAGTAGACCCGACCTCCCTACTACCACCTCCCTATGACTTACCTCATCGTCCCCTTTGTATGGAGTAGACCCGACCTCTCTACTACCACCTCCCTATGACTTACCTCATCATCCCCTTTGTATGGAGTAGACCCGACCTCCTCTACTACCACCTCCCTATGGCTTACCTCATCATCCCCTTTGTATGGAGTAGACCCGACCTCCCTACTACCACCTCCCTATGACTTACCTCATCGTCCCCTTTGTATGGAGTAGACCCGACCTCCTTACTACCACCTCCCTATGACTTACCTCATCGTCCCCTTTGTATGGAGTAGACCCGACCTCTCTACTACCACCTCCCTATGACTTACCTCATCGTCCCCTTTGTATGGAGTAGACCCGACCTCTCTACTACCACCTCCCTATGACTTACCTCATCGTCCCCTTTGTATGGAGTAGACCCGACCTCTCTACTACCACCTCCCTATGACGTACCTCATCATCCCCTTTGTATGGAGTAGACCCGACCTCTCTACTACCACCTCCCTATGACTTACCTCATCATCCCCTTTGTATGGAGTAGACCCGACCTCTCTACTACCACCTCCCTATGACTTACCTCATCGTCCCCTTTGTATGGAGTAGACCCGACCTCCCTACTACCACCTCGCTATGACTTACCTCATCATCCCCTTTGTATGGAGTAGACCCGACCTCTCTACTACCACCTCCCTATGACTTACCTCATCATCCCCTTTGTATGGAGTAGACCCGACCTCCCTACTACCACCTCCCTATGACTTACCTCATCATCCCCTTTGTATGGAGTAGACCCGACCTCCCTACTACCACCTCCCTATGACTACCTCATCATCCCCTTTGTATGGAGTAGACCCGACCTCTCTACTACCACCTCCCTATGACTTACCTCATCGTCCCCTTTGTATGGAGTAGACCTGACCTCTCTACTACCACCTCCCTATGACGTACCTCATCGTCCCCTTTGTATGGAGTAGACCCCTTGCCTCCTGCGATACTAATGCCCAGCCCTTGCCCCTTACCTCATCGTCCCCTTTGTATGGAGTAGACCCCTTGCCTCCTGCGATACTAATGCCCAGCCCTTGGCCCTTCTGCCGCAGTATGTGAATAGAGAATTCCTCCTCCTGTCTCTTATCGCCGAGACTGTCGTTGACACTTGGTAATCGGAGACCCTCAATTGGCTGATGGAAAGAAAACATCAAAATAAAAAAATGTATTAAAAGTAGTCTGAAGAAATCCTGCTACTTCAATCCCATTAGGTACCAAAGTGGTAAATATTTAATGCATTCTCACTACAACAAACATCAAGATACAGCGTATTTTATTTTCCTATAATATTAATCAGAAAAACTGAATACAGATTTTTAAGGTCTACATTACACTAGTTTAATACAAACATATAACCCTACACTAAACACGTCCAGTTTAACACTAACCAATAACCCTACACTAAACATGTCCAGTTTAACACTAACCAATAACCCTACAGTACCCACCTCCAGTTTAACATTAACCAATAACCCTACAGTACCCACCTCCAGTTTAACACTAACCAATAACCCTACATTACCCACCTCAAGTTTAACACTAACCAATAACCCTACAGTACCCATCTCCAGTTTAACACTAACCAATAACCCTACATTACCCATCTCCAGTTTAACACTAACCAATAACCCTACACTAAACACCTCCAGTTTAACACTAACCAATAACCCTACAGTACCCACCTCCAGTTTGACACTAACCAATAACCCTACAGTACCCACCTCCAGTTTAACACTAACTAATAACCCTACAGTACCCATCTCCAGTTTAACACTAACCAATAACCCTACATTACCCATCTCCAGTTTAACACTAACCAATAACCCTACAGTACCCACCTCCAGTTTAACACTAACCAATAACCCTACAGTACCCACCTCCAGTTTAACACTAACCAATTACCCTACAGTACCCATCTCCAGTTTAACACTAACCAATAACCCTACAGTACCCATCTCCAGTTTAACACTAACCAATAACCCTACAGTACCCATCTCCAGTTTAACACTAACCAATAACCCTACAGTACCCACCTCCAGTTTAACACTAACCAATAACCCTACAGTACCCACCTCCAGTTTAACACTAACCAATAACCCTACAGTACCCATCTCCAGTTTAACACTAACCAATTTCCCTACAGTACCCACCTCCAGTTTAACACTAACCAATAACCCTACAGTACCCACCTCCAGTTTAACACTAACCAATAACCCTACAGTACCCACCTCCAGTTTAACACTAACCAATTTCCCTACGGTACCCATCTCCAGTTTAACACTAACCAATAACCCTACAGTACCCACCTCCAGTTTAACACTAACCAATAACCCTACAGTACCCATCTCCAGTTTGACACTAACCAATAACCCTACAGTACCCACCTCCAGTTTAACACTAACCAATTTCCCTACGGTACCCATCTCCAGTTTAACACTAACCAATAACCCTACAGTACCCACCTCCAGTTTAACACTAACCAATTTCCCTACGGTACCCATCTCCAGTTTAACACTAACCAATAACCCTACAGTACCCACCTCCAGTTTGACGGGGGCCACGGTCTGTTCCTTTTGAGCAGCAGCTTGAGCCAGAATTTCCAGAACCTTCTCTTTTGTTTCCTCGTTGTGTATGATGCGCTTGTTTTTCCTGTGATGAGGTGTGTCCCGTCGTCGAAGTCCCATCTTCCGATCTGGGTGTTCTTCAATCTCTGGGTCGAATCCAACCTTTCGTGGACGGTAAATATTGTCCTGAAAATACATTAAAACCATAATTACACAGTCAGTGCTTTTCACAGGAAATTTGTACAAGCCATAAGTTAATTTTACTTTGCTTGAGTAAATTCTCTATACATTATTTAATATTTTATTTACAATGCATTACATCTCAAACTGCTTTAATCAAAAATAGAACTAGACCTTGGTCAAACTCAATTTGCCTAGGATCCATCATGTCACAATGGAAAAGGATGTCACTTTTTATTGTTTATTCATACCTTGGGATAAACACAAACAAAACACTAATAATATAAGATACTGTAATGTTAACTTTGGGTGATAATCTGTGAAATACTGCTATTGAGACTCACATCATCAGAATCATACTCCTCAAAACTCCTCTGTTCATCTTCTGAATCCTCTCCCTCCTCCTCTTCCATCGCTCCATTATAATGATCTTCAGGAATGAACACAGGCTCAGCCACAGTTACCTCACGGATCAGTGGAGCAGTTTCTGTCGGCGATTCCTCCTCCTCGCTGATCTCTTGGGTTTGACTCTCGTGACGAGGTGGACCAACCAGTTCTGGAGCTGTTCATATTACACAAATATTATTACTTCTGGTCTTAATATCAACTCTTAATTCAACTTTAAAAATTTCCATTTCAAGTCTAGATGCTAAAGCTTCTACTGGGGTTTTCAGATGAATGGCACTTAGCCTTTATATCTGGGACCTGGTATAAGGTGGTAATGGAGCGTGTGTTACATGGGTTACAGTTATTACAAGGGACTTTGTTATAGGTATACACTTTCTATGAGGGCCCTCCTACCATTACAGGAAGGGGCGGGGTTAAACAAGGGACCTACCTTTGATGACGGGGGTTTAGGACCTACCTTTGATGACGGGGGTTTAGGACCTACCTTTGATGACGGGGGGTTTAGGACCTACCTTTGATAACAGGGGTTTAGGACCTACCTTTGATGACGGGGGGTTTAGGACCTACCTTTGATGACGGGGGGTTTAGGACCTACGTTTGATAACAGGGGTTTAGGACCTACCTTTGATGACGGGGGTTTAGGACCTACCTTTGAATACGGGGGTTTAGGACCTACCTTTGATGACGGGGGTTTAGGACCTACCTTTGATAACAGGGGTTTAGGACCTACCTTTGATAACAGGGGTTTAGGACCTACCTTTGATAACAGGGGTTTAGGACCTACCTTTGATGACGGGGGTTTAGGACCTACCTTTGATAACAGGGGTTTAGGACCTACCTTTGATAACAAGGGTTTAGGACCTACCTTTGATAACAGGGGTTTAGGACCTACCTTTGATAACAGGGGTTTAGGACCTACCTTTGATAACAGGGGTTTAGGACCTACCTTTGATAACAGGGGGTACAGTTTCTTTGATGGGTTCATCTGGTACCACCTCCTCTTCTCCTCCAATGTGAACACGTTTGGACGTCTTGTCGCGCGGTTCTGATGGTTCTTCTGCCTGTTCCTGCTGCCAAAGGAAGTCACTGTCGCGGTCACGCGCAGGCATGAATGCCTGATCCTGTAACAATAATATACAATATTGAACCAACAGCCTCAATCATGAGGTTACAACTTAATGATAAATACGGTCAAATACTTAAATAAAATTATTTTATTAGAACGAGTCTTTGTGATAAAGGTCCATGTAAAATCTTTAAACATCAAATTTTTTTTTTGTGAACTTTTAACCAACGACAAACTACAATAGATAAATTGATATGATATAATTGTTATTATGTTCTGCCATCATTTACCTGTATTACTATCTAGTGTTAGTGCAGCTTGGCAAACAATACCATGGACAAGTTTATAATGTACCCATGGGCATACACATAGACATTCAGTAACAGACAGACATACATACACAGACATACAGTAACAGATCGACATACAGGATCGTTGTAGTCAAGCTATGGTAGTCACTGTATCATTACTCTCATGATATCAACAGACATATCATTGTACAATGGAATTACAAGCATACAGATAGACACAGAACAGAGCAGGCAGAGACATACAGACAGCCTAGTCTCCTACCTTCTTCTCCTGTTGGTGTGGAATCACATGCCCATCAATACCCTGAACCTTATTCTTGTTGAACTTGGGGTGGCGTGCTTTCAGCTCCTTGGGATGCGGAGTGTCATGCCTCACAAAGATGCTCTGTGAGAGAGTTCAAAGGTAAATAGACTTCACAAGAAGAAGAGTGTAAGACAGAAACATTCGGCATACACAAATAAATACATGTAGGACTAGAGCAAGTTTTCAGCCAAGTATGCAACAAAGTTCAGAAATCATGTAGAACATACAATGAACCAGTACTTACTTTGTCAGCCATTGTAAGCTTGGGGAGCTTTAAATCAAATTTTGAATTGAGATAAAACAATTTGTAGATTCTTATAACTCAGTAAGTTAGCACTGGGTATTTGATTATTGAATAACTCTTTGATTTGCAGGTTGAATTGATGTGATTAGGTTCATACAATTTATAAATTCTGTTCTAAAGTATCAATAATCAACGGTCCTAACTTTCCTTAAAACCAGCAATAGATCCACAGATTTTGGATTCCACAATGAACAAATTCAGGTCAGAAATAAAAAATAAATGAAAAAAAAATCTACAGAATACTTTGTTTAATTGACTGGTGAAGTCGTGACTATCTGGTCCAATGTGCTCTGGCTGGGATAAATACATTTGGGAATAATGTTTTGGACAAGTAATCCCCACCCCTCAAATATTTATTCTCAAACAGTAAGTAATATTTATAAAATGATCTAAATTTTCTTAAAACTAGTGTTACTAAATTACTGTTTCTTATATCTCAATTATCATGTTAGTGTTTCTCATATCTCAATTACATGTTAGTGTTTCTCATATCTCAAGTACATGTTAGTGTTTCTCATATCTCAATTATCATGTTAGTGTTTCTCATATCTCAATTACATGTGTGTTTGTGTTTCTCACATATCAATTACATGTGTGTTTGTGTTTCTCACATATCCATTACATGTGTGTTTGTATTTCTCACATATCAATTATCTGTGTGTTTGTATTTCTCACATATCAATTACATGTGTGTTTGTATTTCTCACATATCAATTACATGTGTGTTTGTATTTCTCACATATCAATTACATGTGTGTTTGTATTTCTCACATATCAATTACATAGTGTGTTTGTATTTCTCACATATCTTACTACATAGTGTGTTTGTATTTCTCACATATCAATCCTCTGGGTGCTTGTGATCTCCTGTCTCAATCACCTGGGTGTTTGGGTTTTGTTTGACTGTTGAAATTGTCTAAATTTGAAATTGTTTTTTTGAATTGTTGTTAACTTTATAGAGATTTTCCATAATCCTTTTATTCTTACATTGCTATCATCATCACCGTCCGAGTCAGGAACCTCAAACTGTATGGTACTATCTCGGGGATTTTTCAAAGTCTCTTCAATTATCTGGCTCTCTGCATCTGTAGCAATACTGCCTCGAAGTAAATTTTCTGGAAAAAAAAGTAGCAATTAAATTTTCCATCACAACAATAAGTTACAGTACATCTTTGTTGATGAAAGGTTTTAACAGACATATTCTCTGCAAATTCAAAACATATCTTTATAGTCAAAGAACTAAAATTCAGATGAATGAATAAGGACCAATTCATATAAAATCAAGAATTTAATATAAATGAATTGTTTTTGATTTCCTCAGATAAAAGAATTTCCCCATGATTAAGGAATACAATGCAACAGACTGTTTTAATGCTCCTAATGTTACTTCACATAGATAACATTATATTTTCCTGTTTAATGCATTATCACAAAATCTTAAATTAAACAAAACAGTAAGCTGAGAACATGAAATATTCAACAGATAATTTTGCTCATTTTTTTGCCTTCAACTCCTTGACCGTCATCCTAACTAGGAACTCCAACACTGGACCGTCATCCTAACTAGGAACTCCCACACTGGACCATCATCCTAACTAGGAACTCCCACACTGGACCGTCATCCTAACTAGGAACTCCCACACTGGACCGTCATCGAAACTAGGAACTCCCACACTGGACCGTCATCCTAACTAGGAACTTCCACACTGGACCGTCATCCTAACTAGGAACTCCCACACTGGACCGTCATCGAAACTAGGAACTCCCACACTGGACCGTCATCCTAACTAGGAACTTCCACACTGGACCGTCATCCTAACTAGAAACTCCCACACTGGACCGTCATCGAAACTAGGAACTCCCACACTGGACCGTCATCCTAACTAGGAACTCCCACACTGGACCGTCATCCTAACTAGGAACTCCCACACTGGACCGTCATCCTAACTAGGAACTCCCACACTGGACCATCATCCTAACTAGGAACTCCCACACTGGAACGTCATCCTAACTAGGAACTCCCACACTGGACCGTCATCCTAACTAGGAACTCCCACACTGGACCGTCATCCTAACTAGGAACTCCCACACTGGACCGTCATCCTAACTAGGAACTCCCACACTGGACCATCATCCTAACTAGGAACTCCCACACTAGACCGTCATCCTAACTAGGAACTCCCTTACTGGACCATCATCCTAACTAGGAACTCCAACACTGGACCGTCATCCTAACTAGGAACTCCCACACTAGACCGTCATCCTAACTAGGAACTCCCACACTGGACCATCATCCTAACTAGGAACTCCAACACTGGACCATCATCCTAACTAGGAACTCCAACACTGGATTGTCATCCTAACTAAGAACCCCCACACTGGACCGTCATCCTAACTAGGAACCCCCATACAGGACCATCATCCTAACTAGGAACTCCCATACTGGACCATCATCCTAACTTGGAACTCCCACTCTGGACCGTCACCCTAACTAGGAACTCCCACACTGGACCGTCATCCTAACTAGGAACTCCCACACTGGACTGTCATCCTAACTAGGAACCCCCTTACAGGACCATCATCCTAACTAGGAACTCCCACACTGGTCATTGGTCCTCACACCACTATACCAAACTCCTAACTAGGTCACCGGTCCTCAGGTGATCTACAGACCACTATATCTAACTCCTAACTAGGTCATTGGTCCTCACACAACTATACCTAACTCCTAACTTGGCCACTGGTCATCAGGTGATCTACAGACCACTATACCTAACTTCTAACTAGGTCACTGGTCATCAGGTGATCTAAAGACCACTATACCTAACTCCTAACTAGGTCATCGGTCCTCACACCACTATACCTAATTCCTAACTAGGTCACTGGTCATCGGTCCTCACACCACTATACCTAACTCCTAACTAGGTCACTGGTCATCAGGTGATCTGCAGACCACTATACCAAACTCCTAACTAGGTCACTGGTCCTCAGGTGATTTACAGACCACTATACCTAACTCCTAACTAGGTCATTGGTCCTCACATCACTATACCTAGCTCCTAACTAGGTCATCTGTCCTCACACCACTATACCTAGCTCCTAACTAGGTCATCGGTCCTCAAACCACTATACCTATCTCCTAACTAGGTCACTGGTCATCAGGTGATCTACAGACCACTATACCTAACTCCTAACTTGGTCATCGGTCCTCACACCACTATACCTAACTCCTAACTAGGTCACTGGTCCTCAGGTGATCTACACACCACTATACCTAACTCCTAACTAGGTCATCGGTCATCACACCACTATACCTAACTCCTAACTAGGTCATCGGTCCTCAGGTGATCTACACACCACTATACCTAACTCCTAACTAGGTCATTGGTCCTCACACCACTATACCTAACTCCTAACTAGGTCACTGGTCATCAGGTAATCTACACACCACTATACCTAACTCCTAACTAGGTCACTGGTCCTCAGGTGATCACTATACCTAACTCCTAACTAGGTCACTGGTCCTCAGGTGATCTACAGACCACTATACCTAACTCCTTACTAGGTCATCGGTCCTCACACCATTATACCTAACTCCTAACTAGGTCATCGGTCCTCACACCACTATACCTAACTCCTAACTAGGTCAACAGTCATCAGGTGATCTACAGACCACTATACCTAACTCCTAACTAGGTCACCGGTCATCAGGTGATCTACAAACCACTATACCTAACTCCTAACTAGGTCATTGGTCCTCACACCACTATACCTAACTCCTAACTAGGTCATCGGTCCTCAGGTGATCTACAAACCACTATACCTAACTCCTAACTAGGTCATCAGTCATCAGGTGATCACTATACCTAACTCCTAACTAGGTCATCGGTCCTCACACCACTATACCTAACTCCTAACTAGGTCATCGGTCCTCAGGTGATCTACAAACCACTATACCTAACTGCCCTAGTACCAAGTTCAGGAGGTACAAATTACCAAAGCTGTTATCATTTAATTTACTGAATTGTAATTTGAAATTGGTTGATGAGTAGATAAACATGAAAGGTGCACATGACTGCATGCATTAGTGACATATAATAATCTGGTAGAATCAAAATGGATTATCAAGTAAGGTTGTAGAGCCATTACGCAATGGCATTTTTTCATTAGGGAGATAACTCTTAACCTTAATCAGGTTTAAAGTAGCTACATGTAAATTCTTATATTTCTACAAAACACCACACAGAGGACCTCCTTTTTAATTACCAGGTTAAAACAAGCAAACTGACATATGTTTACAGCTTCTACAAAAAAAAAATACAAAAATCCTCTCTTAGTACCACAAAAATCACTTGATTTTTATTAACTTAAAACCTGAAAACTTTCAAATCACTGTTTATAGGTCAGAAACATTATAAATTGAGAGATTACAAGGTTAGATGTTACAAAGGTCAAAGGTTATCAAAGTATATTAGATAAATAATCTCAAACACCTTCTTAACCTTTTTACATGAGTTATAAAATTCACAACAGTCTATATGATAAACAAGGGCCCAATGGGCCCAAATCGCTCACCTGCAATGCAGTGATCTTTTCATATATGGATCCTGCAGTTATTTGAAAGCATGCTACAGGACCAATATAATGTCTCTCTGCACTTTGGCTTTTCACTAAAAGTCATTTAAAGATTTAAGCATACTTGATCGACGTGACCTTGAATGAAGGTCAAGGTCATTCATTTGAACAAACTTGGTAGCCCTTCACCCCAGCATGCTACAGACCCAATATCAACTCCCTGGGACTCTTGGTTATTGAGAAGAAGTTGTTTAAAGATTTTAGCCTTTTTGACCCCTGTGACCTTGAATGAAGGTCAAGGTCATTCATTTGAACAAACTTGGTAGCCCTTTACCCCAGCATGCTACAGACCCAATATCAACTCTCTGGGACTCCTGGTTATTGAGAAGAAGTCGTTTAAAGATTTTAGCCTTTTTGACTCCTGTGACCTTGAATGAAAGTCAAGGTCATTCATTTGAACAAACTTGGTAGCCCTTCACCCCAGCATGCTACAGGCCAAATATTAGGTCTCTGGGACTCTTGGTTATTGAAAAGAAGTCGTTTAAAGATTTTAGCCTTTTTGACTCCTGTGACCTTGAATGAAAGTCAAGGTCATTCATTTGAACAAACTTGGTAGCCCTTCACCCCAGCATGCTACAGACCCAATATCAACTCCCTGGGACTCTTGGTTATTGAGAAGAAGTTGTTTAAAGATTTTAGCCTTTTTGACCCCTGTGACCTTGAATGAAGGTCAAGGTCATTCATTTGAACAAAATTGGTAGCCCTTTACCGCAGCATGCTACAGACCCAATATCAACTCCCTGAGACTCTTGGTTATTGAGAAGAAGTCGTTTAAAGATTTTAGCCTTTTTGACTCCTGTGACCTTGAATGAAAGTCAAGGTCATTCATTTGAACAAACTTGGGAGCCCTTCACCCCAGCATGCTACAGGCCAAATATTAGGCCTCTGGGACTCTCGGTTATTGAGAAGAAGTCGTTTAAAGATTTTAGCCTTTTTGACCCCTGTGACCTTGAATGACGGTCAAGGTCATTCATTTGAACAAACTTGGTAGCCCTTCACCCCAGCATGCTACAGACCCAATATCAACTCCCTGGGCCTCTTGGTTATTGAGAAGAAGTCGTTTAAAGATTTTAGCCTTTTTGACCCCTGTGACCTTGAATGAAAGTCAAGGTCATTCATTTGAACAAACTTGGTAGCCCTTCACCCGAGCATGCTACAGACCCAATATCAACTCCCTGGGACTCTTGGTTATTGAGAAGAAGTCGTTAAAGATTTTAGCCTTTTTGACTCCTGTGACCTTGAATGAAAGTCAAGGTCATTCATTTGAACAAACTTGGTAGCCCTTCACCCAGCATGCTACAGACCCAATATCAAGTCCCTGGGACTCTTGGTTATTGAGAAGAAGTCGTTTGAAGATTTTAGCCTTTTTGACCCCTGTGACCTTGAATGAAGGTCAAGGTCATTCATTTGAACAAACTTGGTAGCCCTTCACCCCAGCATGCTACAGGCCAAATATTAGGTCTCTGGGACTCTTGGTTATTGAAAAGAAGTCGGTTAAAGATTTTAGCCTTTTTGACTCCTGTGACCTTGAATGAAAGTCAAGGTCATTCATTTGAACAAACTTGGTAGCCCTTTACCCCAGCATGCTACAGACCCAATATCAACTCCCTGGGACTGTTGGTTGTTGAAAAGAAGTCGTTTGAAGATTTTAGCCTTTTTGACTCCTGTGACCTTGAATGAAGGTCAAGGTCATTCATTTGAACAAACTTGGTAGCCCTTCACCCCAGCATGCTACAGGCCCAATATTAGGTCTCTAGGCCTTTTGGTTATTGAGAAGAAGTTGCTTGAATGGAAAGTTGACGCCGGACGGACGACGGACGCCGCGCCACGGCATAAGCTCACTTGCCCTTCGGGCAGGTGAGCTAAAAACATTACCTCAAGTTTGATACTAATTTGTCCAACTTAATCTGTTTCATGTCAACTTTTCAGATTATGGACAAAATATCCAACCTATTTTCACAATCCATCATTTCATTACACAGGTAAAATCATCCCAGAAAAGAAAGTGTGCAAAGCTACAACAATACACAACAACATCAGGGCTAGTTTTATGTGGAATTGCTGATGAAACAAAAAGTAATTAAAAATAGGTCTTTTCTGTCAGAATTTGAAGAACTGATGTAATAATTGTGAACATTGGCGGGATATTTTGTTTCTGATCACTAAACTTCAGAACAAAAGTAAGGATAAAGAAGACCCATTTTGCTGAGATAAAGTGTTCAATATTTATTTGTTGAGATAAAGTGTTCAATATTTATTTGTTGAGATAAAGTGTTCAATATTTAGTCTTACTCTCTAACTAGACTTTCATTTTGTTGAGATAAAGTGTTCAATATTTAGTCTTACTCTCTAACTAGACTGTTTCATTTTGTTGAGATAAAGTGTTCAATATTTAGTCTTACTCTCTAACTAGACTGTTTCATCATTCAGTAATGTCTATGGTTTCAGAACACAATGTATGTTCAGGCATGAAAATGGTTTAATGAATATGGGGACAGGAGTTTCCAGCCTCCTTCTCTAACTGGACCTCAACCCACTATCCCCGGATCAGCCACATGGAATGATTCATGTTAAATCAATGTACATGCAAGTCCATTGGCATGACCCATGTAGTGATATAGGTCTAGAAAATATTCATTTATGGAGAACTGTAGTGGATAATAATTTATGATGGGGAAAAGGCTCGTCAATCTCTGCTTTACAAAAAACTTTGGTATCAAAATGACACTCTGAGGTACTGAGAGGACCTAGATTCTATCTCCTTAATCTGTCCATGGATCTATAGATAGAATAGTGTATCACATACATGATTTATACAGTGCAGAATGTGCAGGTGATGCCTGGTATTGTCTAGATACAGATGCTGGGATTCCGGCATATCATGAAAATGTTGTTTTTATGGCATTCAGTTAATTTTTGAAATGAGTTCTTTAAATTTAAAAGCTCTCGGTAAGATAATTTTGAAAAAACAAAAACATAATCTGTTTGACTGTTGGAAGGTCTTCAATATCCTTATCAAAGCAGTACCATAAATGTGAACATGTAAGCGACCAATCACAGGTAAGAACACAACTGACACAGCGATACATACGCATACACTTGTTCTTCCATTTGTTGATGGCTAGTAAAAAATGTGAAAACTGACTTATTTCAATACTGTCCTACTTCAACAAAATCTCATCACTTATCCTATAAACACCCTACTGTTTGAATATTTTGGTAAATTTCACCAGCCCACTAATGAATTGGTACAGTATGTACCTTATGAAATACTGTTAAAGATGAGTAAATACATATGTTTAAATATCTTACTATTAACAACATGTTCAGCCAGGATTCATGCCAGGTTAACATTGTGATGTTAGGAGGTCTGTATCTTCATTCATCAGATTAAACCCAATCATATGAGTATTTTTTTGTAAATTCATTTCGTTCATATTTGAGCTTCATATAAATGGGTTACTCTGACTCAAAATTAATGTTAATATACTTACCTTTATGTTACAAAGGAGGTGCTTGAAACAGCTATTAGATTACCTTCCTGCTATATGGTACAGGGGAGGTCGTTGAAACAGCTACAACACCTTTCTCTACTGTCTACACTATTACAGTACACAGGAGGTTGTTGGAACAGCTACTGTTAACTTTTACTCTAATGCCTTTATTATCATACAAGGGAGGTTGTTGGAACAGCTTCTATTAACTTTTACTCTAATGCCTTTATTATCATACAAGGGAGGTTGTTAGAACAGCTAATATTAACTTTTACTCTAATGCCATTATTATCATACAAGGGAGGTTGATGGAACAGCTATCACCACACCTTCCTAAACTAATTTGCTTTAGCACATTTTTTCAAAAATAAATTTCCATAAATGGTATCTTGTTTCACAATCAATAAGAGAGTAAAGTTTTTTGTATATGTATATTTTCATGACAAAGAATAGACCAAATCCTGCCCAACAACCAATTTTGTACTCTAGAGAGGAGTTAGCAGGAACCATAACCATGTAATTGTGATGCACCTACCAGAGCTGTGAAATTCCACAGGGGGCGGTTTCATGACCATATTTGGCAATGACCTGCCCACTGGGGGCGGAACCATGACCATATTAGGCAATGACCTACCCATGCTCTCTGTGTGGAAATCCTGCTGTGGCAGCAGAAAGCAGGTAAGAACACGTTGTCCAGTCCGCTCATCAAAGTCTGTCTGAAACTTGAGCATTGGCTTGGCTTGGTTTTCTGCCAACCACAGAGCCTTGAGGTTGAGATTAGCCACTGTGATGGGTAGATATTCTAGTCTGTTACCAGAAACGTCCAAGACATGGAGTTCCTTTAGATTTCCCAGTTCTTGAGGAAGACGGAGAAGTCGATTGTCGCGCATGGAAAACACATTTAGCCGCAAACACCGCCCAATCTATAAATACAAAGTTGACCTAAACAAATGTTCACTTCATTCTTACAACATTATCTCATAATCGAACAACATTTGTCATGAGACCAAACCTGCACTTCAATATATATCTACCTATCAAACATTTACCAACACAAATAACAAATTCAATACCCGCTTATGTACTACCTAATGTTTCCTTTCCTGAAAAATCAAAAGTACAGTCTTTTTTTCTTTTTTCTATTTTGTATTATTTCTCTCTCTCTCTTTGTTTTACACACTTGAGTGTTATATTGTGTGCAGTTTTAGAAATAACACTTCAGATAGTCCGATCAAAATACAACTTATCTGTGCAAATCAATACAGAACGTTTCATCTCTTGTGCAATTGCCTACCTCAACTGGGATTTCTGTAAGCTTGTTTCTATCCACATTAAAATTGGAGAGGTTCTTTAGACGACCAATCGTTATTGGAAGTTCCTAATGAATAAAAAGGATGCATATTTAAATATATCTGGGTACATCACATATTTGAAACTCTGATGTTTAGGATGATTTTCAACAAATGAACAAAATGCAACACTTTATTAACTGAACTTATACAAACTGATAAAGGCTTACCATTACAGAAACAATACATTCATAATAACATTGGTGAGGAAGAATTGACTCTGTAATTATACTGGCTAACTTGTACACAGTAACTATATACAGTAATTATACTTGGTACTATACACAGTAATTATACTTGGTAACTATATATTCTGTAATTATACTGGTTAACTTGTACACAGTAACTATATACAGTAATTATACTTGGTAACTATGTATTCTGTAATTATACTGGCTAACTTGTACACAGTAACTATATACAGTAATTATACTGGCTAACTTGTACACAGTAATTATATACAGTAATTATACTGGCTAACTTGTACACAGTAACTATATACAGTAATTATACTTGGTAACTATATATTCTGTAATTATTCTGGCTAACTTGTACACAGTAACTATATACAGTAATTATACTTGGTAACTATATATTCTGTAATTATACTGGCTAACTTGTACACAGTAATTATACTTGGTACTATACACAGTAATTATACTTGGTAACTATATATTCTGTAATTATACTGGCTAACTTGTACACAGTAACTATATACAGTAATTATACTTGGTAACTATATATTCTGTAATTATTCTGGCTAACTTGTACACAGTAACTATATACAGTAATTATACTTGGTAACTATATATTCTGTAATTATACTGGCTAACTTGTACACAGTAACTATATATAGTAATTATACTTGGTAACTATATATTCTGTAATTATACTGGCTAACTTGTACACAGTAACTATATACAGTAATTATACTTGGTAACTATATATTCTGTAATTATACTGGCTACCTTGTACACAGTAATTATACTCGGTACTATACACAGTAATTATACTTGGTAACTATACTGGGTAATTATACATATTAATTATACTCGGTAAATATACACAGTAATTATACTCAGTAAATATACACAGTAATTATACTCGGTAAATATACACAGTAATTATACTCGGTAACTATACACAATAATTATACTCCGTAACTATATACTCGGTAAATATACACAGTAATTATACTCGGTAAATATACACAGTAATTATACTCGGTAACTATACACAATAATTATACTCTGTAATTATACACAGTAATTATACACAGTGTTCTTGTAAGTATACTTGGTAACTATACACAGTAATTATACTCGGTAATTATACACAGTAATTATACTCCGTAACTATAATCAGTAACTATACACAGTAATTATACTCGGTAATTATACACAGTAATTATACTCGGTAATTATACACAGTAATTATACTCGGTAATTATACACAGTAATTATACTCTGTAACTATACACAATAATTATACTCGGTAATTATACACAGTAATTATACTCGGTAATTATACACAGTAATTATACTCGGTAATTATACACAGTAATTATACTCAGTAACTATAATCGGCAATTATGCATATCATCCTAATTCTAACTTATATTTATTAATCAAGCCTAAGCAGTAATAATTGCAATACTGTCAGTTATTTCTATGTGCTTTCTCAGAAATTTAGTTAATTATTTTTCAGTAATATTCAATGACCTTACAGAGGGTGGAGTCGCTGATGTCATTTTGATATCCGAGTTTCATATATACAAATGAGACATTTGCAGATGGTATATCCTGCTTAACTGCTATTAACCAATCAAATACCTTTCAAATGAATAACTTAACCAATCAAATACCATTTGACATTTCAAATGAATAACAATTACGTTTAACCTGATCAATAAAACAGTTTCTATACTCACGTTTAACAAGTTTTCTGTAAGGATCATTTCTTGTAGCATCTCACAGCTGTGAATTCAAGCAAACAAATAATTTTTCTTGTGTGTAGCATTTTCAATACCAAACAACTTAGTCAGTGAATTAGAAAACAGTTAAGTCAAACCTGTCTTAGTGGCCACCTGAGTTAGGTCATTCCCTCTCATATGTGACCGTACTTTCCCCTCCCATCATTATTTACTATTTACTAGTTACCTGAACCTGGATTAAGAGACCACCTGTCATATGTGACCATACTTTCCCTCCCAATGTTATATACTACACTAGTTACCAGAACCTGGATTAAGAGACCACCTGTCACATGTGACCATACTTTCCCCTCCCAATGTTATTTACTACACTAGTTACCAGAACCTGGATTAAGAGACCACCTGTCATATGTGACGGTACTTTCCCCTCTCATCATTATATACTACACTAGTTACCAGAACCTGGTTTAATAGACTTCCTGTCATATGTGAGTTTTGTTGCCTCCATTGGAAGGTTTGTTTTTGTTTATTTGTTTACTAGGTTAATCGCCCCGTTAATAGCCAAAGCAGGGTCTCCTTGTAGTAGCTGGTGACTACTTCACTGAACAACATACAACAAGCCCACCACATGCCATCCAGAGTAATTGGGGTAAAGTGTCTTGCCAAAGGGCACAATCAAGACAGTACAGACCAGCCTATTTCTCGGGTAGGGATCATTGAACCATTCAACTCTTCACCTGAGGTTACGAGGCTGGGGCTGTACCTGAGGTTACGAGGCCGGGGCTGTAACCTACTGAGCTATCGCACATGTTAACATAGAGAAGGTTTTACTGTATTTCTAAGATGCAATCATGTATATACAGTTTTCACAAAATTAAAAAGAACAAATTCTGTCTACACGAGATGTGATATTACCAGATGTATATGGTTTTGTTTCACAGTACATGAGATGTGATATATAGAGGTTACACAACGAGTGATTGTTGGATATGGAATTTATTTCACACGTTTAAGTTAAGTTAAGTTTGCAACTTTTAAAAAATAACTTACGATTGTAAAATAAATTCCATACCCAACAATTGAATCAAAGGGAAACGGGGCTAAGTATAATTTCGTGTATGCAAATAAAGAGTACCGGTGACGTCCGGGACCCGGGGATGTGACGTCATTCGATTATTGATGACGTCAATAACAATTGCAGCTTGGGTCAAAGTTCCAATTCTTGACCAATCAAAAGACCAGAAGGTCATATACCACTAGTGGTATGTAACATATATTTATCCAACAGTCGACACATTTATACAATGGCTTGAGAGTGGAATAACACAGTGTATTGTGGTAGAATACAGGATATATATACGGTATATTGTTTGACCGTACATGAGATATGATATTACAGGATATATACGGTATTGTTTGACCGTACAAGAGATGTGATATTACAGGATAGATATGGTATTGTTTGACCGTACAGGAGATGTGATATTACAGGATATATACAGTATTGTTTGACCGTACATGATGAGATGTGATATTACAGGATATACGGTATTGTTTGACCGTACATGAGATGTGATATTACAGGATATATACGGTATTGTTTGACCGTACATGAATTGTGATATTACAGGATATATACGGTATATTGTTTGACCGTACATGAGATGTGATATTACAGGATATATACGGTATTGTTTGACTGTACAAGAGATGTGATATTACAGGATATATACGGTATTGTTTGACCGTACATGAGATGTGATATTACAGGATAGATATGGTATTGTTTGACCGTACATGAGATGTGATATTACAGGATATATACGGTATTGTTTGACCGTACATGAGATGTGATATTACAGGATATATACGGTATTGTTTGACCGTACATGAGATGTGATATTACAGGATATATACGGTATGAGATGTGATATTACAGGATTTATACGGTATTGTTTGACCGTACATGAGATGTGATATTACAGGATATATACTGTATTGTTTGACCGTACATGAGATGTGATATTACAGGATATATACGGTATTGTTTGACCGTACATGAGATGTGATATTACAGGATATATACGGTATTGTTTGACCGTACAAGAGATGTGATATTACAGGATATATACGGTATTGTTTGACCGTACATGAGATGTGATATTACAGGATATATACAGTATTGTTTGACCGTACATGATGAGATGTGATATTACAGGATATATACGGTATATTGTTTGACCGTACATGAGATGTGATATTATAGGATATATACGGTATTGTTTGACCGTACAAGAGATGTGATATTACAGGATAGATATGGTATTGTTTGACCGTACAGGAGGTGTGATATTACAGGATATATACGGTATTGTTTGACCGTACATGAGATGTGATATTACAGGATATATACTGTATTGTTTGACCGTACATGAGATGTGATATTACAGGATAGATACGGTATTGTTTGACTGTACAGGAGATGTGATTTTACAGGATATATACGGTATTGTTTGACTGTACAGGAGATGTGATATTACAGGATATATACGGTATTGTTTGACCGTACATGAGATGTGATATTACAGGATATATACTGTATTGTTTGACCGTACATGAGATGTGATATTACAGGATATATACGGTATTGTTTGACCGTACATGTACACTTTTTCTATTAAACATGAGATATGATAACACATACTTTCCAATTTGCGGAGTAAGCACCAACAGACGGTTCTGATCGGCCTTCAGGATGGACAGTTTCTTCAGATTTCCTGGAATCAAAGCAAAAATAATATTTAGATATCATCTTTATACAGGGCATCCCCTTAAACCAAGAACTACTTGTTACTTTATCTATTTTTACCATGCAAGGGCATCCCCTTAAACCATAAACTCTCAGATCATTATATAATACTGTACGACACTCCTAAAGGGACTCTCAGATTATTATATAATACTGTACGACACTCCTAAAGGGACTCTCAGATTATTATATAATACTGTACGACACTCCTAAAGGGACTCTCAGATCATTATATAATACTGTACGACACTCCTAAAGGGACTCTCAGATCATTATATAATACTGTACAACACTCCTAAAGGGACTCTCAGATCATTATATAATACTGTACAACACTCCTAAAGGGACTCTCAGATCATTATATAATACTGTACGACACTCCTAAAGGGACTCTCAGATCATTATATAATACTGTACAACACTCCTAAAGGGACTCTCAGATCATTATATAATACTGTACGACACTCCTAAAGGGACTCTCAGATCATTATATAATACTGTACAACACTCCTAAAGGGACTCTCAGATCATTATATAATACTGTACGACACTCCTAAAGGGACTCTCAGATTATTTTATAACACTGTACAACACTCCTAAAGGGACTCTCAGATCATTATATAATACTGTACGACACTCCTAAAGGGACTCTCAGATCATTATATAATACTGTACGACACTCCTAAAAGGACTCTCAGATCATTATATAATACTGTACGACACTCCTAAAGGGACTCTCAGATCATTATATAATACTGTACGACACTCCTAAAGGGACTCTCAGATCATTATATAATACTGTACGACACTCCTAAGGGGACTCTCAGATCATTATATAATACTGTACGACACTCCTAAAGGGACTCTCAGATCATTATATAATACTGTACGACACTCCTAAAGGGACTCTCAGATCATTATATAATACTGTACGACACTCCTAAAGGGACTCTCAGATCATTATATAATACTGTACGACACTCCTAAAGGGACTCTCAGATCATTATAAAAGAGGCCCAATGGGCCTGTATCGCTCACCTGGCTCTACAGCAACTTTGAAGTTGATTGAAGTCATTTCTAAAGATACTATGTTGATTACCTCTTTATTCAAATATCATTGTAAGCTAGTTTTATTCATATTAAACATTTTCTAGTCCTTCATTCCAGCATTCTATTGGCCTAATATCAGGTCTTGGAGGCTCTTGGCTATCGCAAAATTATTGTTTACAGATTTGAGCCGATTTCACCCCTGTGACCTTGAATGAAGGTCAAGGTCATTTATTTGAACAAAATTGGTAGTGCTTCACCCCAGCCCAGCATGCTACAGGCCTAATATCAAGTCCCTGGGCCTCTTGGTTATTGAGAAGAAGTCGTATGAAGATTATAGCCTATTTGACCCTTGTGACCTTGAATGAAGGTCAAGGTCTTTATTTGAACAAACTTTGTAGCCCTTCATCCCAGCATGCTACAGGCCCAATATCAAGTCCATGGGCCTCTTGGTTATTGAGAAGAAGTCGTTTGAAGATTATAGCCTATTTGACCCCTGTGACCTTGAATGAAGGTCAAGGTCAATTATTTGAACAAACTTTGTAGCCCTTCACCCAAGCATGCTACAGGCCCAATATCAAGTCGCTGGGCCTCTTGGTTATTGAGAAGAAGTCGTTTGAAGATTATAGCCTATTTGACCCATGTGACCTTGAATGAAGGTCAAGGTCAATTATTTGGACAAACTTTGTAGCCCTTCACCCCAGCATGCTACAGGCCCAATATCAAGTCGCTGGGCCTCTTGGTTATTGAGAAGAAGTCGTTTGAAGATTATAGCCTATTTGACCCATGTGACCTTGAATGAAGGTCAAGGTCAATTATTTGGACAAACTTTGTAGCCCTTCACCCCAGCATGCTACAGGCCCAATATCAAGTCCATGGGCCTCTTGGTTATTGAGAAGAAGTCGTTTGAAGATTATAGCCTATTTGACCCCTGTGACCTTGAATGAAGGTCAAGGTCAATTATTTGAACAAACTTTGTAGCCCTTCACCCAAGCATGCTACAGGCCCAATATCAAGTCCCTGGGCCTCTTGGTTATTGAGAAGAAGTCGTTTGAAGATTATAGCCTATTTGACCCATGTGACCTTGAATGAAGGTCAAGGTCATTTATTTGAACAAACTTTGTAGCCCTTTACCCCAGCATGCTACAGGCCCAATATCAAGTCCATGGGCCTCTTGGTTATTGAGAAGAAGTCGTTTGAAGATTATAGCCTATTTGACCCATGTGACCTTGAATGAAGGTCAAGGTCATTTATTTGAACAAACTTTGTAGCCCTTCACCCCAGCATGCTACAGGCCCAATATCACGTCCCTGGGCCTCTTGGTTATTGAGAAGAAGTCGTTTGAAGATTATAGCCTATTTGACTCATATGACCTTGAATGAAGGTCAAGGTCATTTATTTGAACAAACTTTGTAGCCCTTCACCCCAGCTTGCTACAGGCCAAATATCAAGTCCATGGGCCTCTTGGTTATTGAGAAGAAGTCGTTTGAAGATTATAGCCTATTTGACCCATTTGACCTTGAATGAAGGTCAAGGTCATTTATTTGAACAAACTTTGTAGCCCTTCACCCCAGCATGCTACAGGCCCAATATCAAGTCCCTGGGCCTCTTGGTTATTGAGAAGAAGTCGTTTGAAGATTATAGCCTATTTGACTCATATGACCTTGAATGAAGGTCAAGGTCATTTATTTGAACAAACTTTGTAGCCCTTCACCCCAGCATGCTACAAGCCCAATATCAAGTCCATGGGCCTCTTGGTTATTGAGAAGAAGTCGTTTGAAGATTATAGCCTATTTGACCCATGTGACCTTGAATGAAGGTCAAGGCCATTTATTTGAACAAACTTTGTAGCCCTTCACCCCAGCATGCTACAGGCCCAATATCAAGTCCCTGGGCCTCTTGGTTATTGAGAAGAAGTTGTTTGAATGAAAAAGTTGACGCCGGACGGCCGGACGGCCGGACGGACGGACGGACGGACGGACGACGGACGCCGCACCACGGCATAAGCTCACTTGCCCTTCGGGCAGGTGAGCTAATAATACTGTACGACACTCCTAAAGGGACTCTCAGATTATTATATAATACTGTACGACACTCCTAAAGGGACTCTCAGATTATTATATAATACTGTACGACACTCCTAAAGGGACTCTCAGATCATTATATAATACTGTACGACACTCCTAAAGGGACTCTCAGATCATTATATAATACTGTACGACACTCCTAAAGGGACTCTCAGATCATTATATAATACTGTACGACACTCCTAAAGGGACTCTCAGATCATTATATAATACTGTACGACACTCCTAAAGGGACTCTCAGATCATTATATAATACTGTACGACACTCCTAAAGGGACTGTCAGATCATTTTATAATACTGTACAACACTCCTAAAGGGACTCTCAGATTATTATATAATACTGTACAACACTCCTAAAGGGACTCTCAGATCATCATATAATACTGTACGACACTCCTAAAGGGACTCTCAGATCATTTTATAATACTGTACAACACTCCTAAAGGGACTCTCAGATCATTATATAATACTGTACAACACTCCTAAAGGGACTCTCAGATCATTATATAATACTGTACAACACTCCTAAAGGGACTCTCAGATCATTATATAATACTGTACGACACTCCTAAAGGGACTCTCAGATTATTTTATAATACTGTATTGTTATTATTAGTATATCTGTAGAGGCGTTACCTATGCCCTCAGGAAGTGATTCTAGATTGTTCTGTGACAATGCCAGGTCAGTGAGATTACAAAGTCCATCAATCTCCTCGGGTAGGTAGTCGAGTTGGTTCTCAGAGACATCAATCTGTGTCAGCTTTTTCAAGTTCCCGATTTCCTGCAACAACATTGAAAATATGGTGATTTAGTGCTTATATAAATCGGACACTGTGTGCTGGCCAACTCTGTTTATCATATCGGGTGTCTCCTCTTTGACTTTAATGGAAATCGGACCTTATGCAAAATATTTAACATCATAACAGGTCCAAGGACAGATACAGCAAATACTTAATGTTATTACAGGTCCAAGGACAGATACAGCAAATACTTAATGTCATTACAGGTCCAAGGACAGATACAGCAAATACTTAATGTCATTACAGGTCCAAGGACAGATACAGCAAATACTTAATGTCATTACAGGTCCAAGGACAGATACAGCAAATACTTAATGTCATAACAGGTCCAAGGACAGATACAGCAAATACTTAATGTCATTACAGGTCCAAGGACAGATACAGCAAATACTTAATGTCATTACAGGTCCAAGGACAGATACAGCAAATACTTAATGTCATTACAGGTCCAAGGACAGATACAGCAAATACTTAATGTTATTACAGGTCCAAGGACAGATACAGTAAATACTTAATGTCATAACAGGTTCAAGGACAGATACAGCAAATACTTAATGTCATAACAGGGTGAAGGACAGATACAGCAAATACTTAATGTCATAACAGGGTGAAGGACAGATACAGTAAATACTTAATGTCATAACAGGTTCAAGGACAGATACAGCAAATACTTAATGTCATAACAGGGTGAAGGACAGATACAGCAAATACTTAATGTTATTACAGGTCCAAGGACAGATACAGCAAATACTTAATGTTATTACAGGTCCAAGGACAGATACAGTAAATACTTAATGTCATAACAGGTTCAAGGACAGATACAGCAAATACTTAATGTCATAACAGGTCCAAGGACAGATACAGCAAATACTTAATGTCATTACAGGTCCAAGGACAGATACAGCAAATACTTACTGTCATTACAGGTCCAAGGACAGATACAGCAAATACTTAATGTCATTACAGGTCCAAGGACAGATACAGCAAATACTTAATGTCATTACAGGTCCAAGGACAGATACAGCAAATACTTAATGTTATTACAGGTCCAAGGACAGATACAGTAAATACTTAATGTCATTACAGGTCCAAGGACAGATACAGTAAATACTGAATGTCACTCTATACTGAATGTCACTCGATAATGAATGTCACTCTATACTGAATGTCACTAAATACTGAATGTCACTCTACATAAGACCTTGTTACCTGAGGTCCAGATATACAACCAAGAAGGTTTAAATGATTAATTCAGTGATAGAAATTTGGTTGATTATCATTTTCATAAGTGGATTATCACTTTAACATGACATTAACAACATATAAAGATGCCTTACATAAACCAAGGACAACATGTGATAAAAGTAAAGCTATCACCAATCCTGTCAATCTGTCACCCTACAAATTCCCTGACCAAACATTTTTCTTCCTATCACCAATCCTGTCTCTCATCAACCTTTCTTCTTCCTATCACCAATCCTGTCTATCTCATCAACAGCTCTTCTTCCTATCACCAATTCTGTCTATCTCATCAACCTTTCTTCTTCCTATCACCAATCCTGTCCATCTCATCAACCTTTCTTCCTCCTATCACCAATCCTGTCCATCTCATCAACCTTTCTTCTTCCTATCACCAATCCTGTCCATCTCATCAACCTTTCTTCTTCCTATCACCAATCCTGTCCATCTCATCAACCTTTCTTCTTCCTATCATCAATCCTGTCTATCTCATCAACCTTTCTTCTTCCTATCACCAATCCTGTCCATCTCATCAACCTTTCTTCTTCCTATCACCAATCCTGTCCATCTCATCAACCTTTCTTCTTCCTATCACCAATCCTGTCCATCTCATCAACCTTTCTTCTTCCTATCATCAATCCTGTCCATCTCATCAACCTTTCTTCTTCCTATCATCAATCCTGTCTATCTCATCAACCTTTCTTCTTCCTATCACCAATCCTGTCTATCTCATCAACCTTTCTTCTTCCTATCACCAATCCTGTCTATCTCATCAACCTTTCTTCTTCCTATCACCAATCCTGTCTATCTCATCAAACCTTTCTTCCTATCACCAATCCTGTCTATCTCATCAAACTTTCTTCCTATCACCAATCCTGTCCATCTCATCAACCTTTCTTCTTCCTATCATCAATCCTGTCTATCTCATCGACCTTTCTTCTTCCTATCATCAATTCTGTCTATCTCATCAACCTTTCTTCTTCCTATCACCAATCCTGTCTATCTCATCAAACTTTCTTCCTATCACCAATCCTGTCTATCTCATCAAACTTTCTTCCTATCACCAATCCTGTCTATCTCATCAACCTTTCTTCTTCCTATCACCAATCCTGTCTATCTCATCAACCTTTCTTCTTCCTATCACCAATCCTGTCCATCTCATCAACCTTTCTTCTTCCTATCATCAATTCTGTCCATCTCATCAACCTTTCTTCTTCCTATCACCAATTCTGTCTATCTCATCAACCTTTCTTCTTCCTATCACCAATCCTGTCTATCTCATCAACCTTTCTTCTTCCTATCACCAATTCTGTCTCTCATCCACCTTTCTTCTTCCTATCACCAATCCTGTCTATCCATCACCCTCCCCTAATTATCCTACCACCCTGTACTGCCATCTACTGAACATTTACTTTCTCCCCATTCTTCACAGATCAGCAGTGTCCACAACATCCTATAGTGTTACCCCCCTAACTACAGTACCACTAAGCTTCACAATCTGCTTCACATCTATTGATCAGGCGGAAGCCGCAAAATTTTTCATTTCTTACAGGCAACATATGAGCCTCCTCATTACTAACAAATCTTTATATATCATCAGAATGTACATACTCTAGGTTTTTATCATTAATATGACAGAATTTCTCTTAATGAATAATACAGTAAAGTTTGATGCTTCAATCCCAAGGCCTCTGTTTCTGTGGAGTTTTTTTTTTTTTTTTTTCTTCTTCTTTATATTTCCACATATGCACAATTTACGACTGATGAATTTAATAAATCTGGATCTTTCAGTTCAATGTTATCTAAGTCAAGTAATTAAAGTCTCTACACAGCAAGGATGAAATCAGAAAGACGTGCAACTACCAGAAGAGGATTATGTAATATATTATAGTATATATACCTCTGTCTGAAACAGAAACGGACATCTTTCTCACCATGATACTGAAAAGTGGGCCAAAATCAGAATAGACCAGAACAGGATGATAGGTAGATTGTTAACATGAGAAATGTTAGAATATATTTGTTTAGGAAAGCCATGACTGCAAAAGCATAGTCTGACAGAGAGACAGTTACTGCCCACCAGCACAATGAAAGTTGGAACAGTCTATATGTTGCCAACTTCCTTCGAATGTTGAGCCAAAGGCACCTTGGCAAGGTAAGTGATATTGAAGCTAACGATCATCAAAAGGAAATTGGGATGGCCTGCGATTCGCTCCTCTTCAACTTCAGAAAGCAGGCCTGGGCAATAGCCATGGGCCTTAATAACTGTTGCTAACAAACTGTACGACAGGTTAAATAGGCCGATCTAGCTATGCAGACATCTTCTGAAAACATCTTAAAACACGTAAAGGACATCAGAAGTTTAACCACAATATACAGGTGTATGATATTTCAGGTCAAGATCCTGAAAATTAACCGAATTATAGATTTTCATTTGTGTAAGACGTTCTTCATGGTCAAATGAAGAGACTCTCCAAGAATTCTGAATCAAAAGACTGGCATTAGTAACAATGCTTTTTGAATGTGATACTTCATCAGTATATGAAATTTCAGTCTAATATACTGTATAAATAAAACTTTTAATGTGTATGAACTTTCACTGTTTTCATGGTTTTCATGGAACCCCAAATATATATACAACAAATATTATTGTATGTATTATATTGTGTAGATGGCTGTTTATGAAGTTACATCAAACTTAGATAATATCTATTTCAGTTATTGTGTTCACAAGGTCCAATAATAATGTTATTACAAAGGGCAATAACTCTGTAAGTTACTGTCTGATAATTTCCATTTTCGAACTCGTCCTAGATCTTGTTAATATCAACTGCATACAAAGTTTCATTAAGCTTGGTTGATAACTATTCTAGTTATCGCTTTCACCAGGTAATTGTTGATGGACAGATGAACAGACAGATGCCGGACGCCACGGTATGGCATAAGCTCACTTTAATTTACCACCTATGGGTAAGAGAAAAATTTCCACCTTTGGGTAAGAGAAAAATTTACCACCTTTGAGTAAGAGAAGAATTTACCACCATTGGGTAAGAGAAAGATTTAATTTACCTCCTTTGAGTAAGAGAAAAAATTATCCCCTTTGGGTAAGAGAAAAATTTACCATCTTTGAATAAGAGAAAAATGTATTCCCTATGGGTAAGAGAAAAAATTATCACTTTTGGGTAAGAGAAAAAAATTGGAGTAACAGATGGGGATCTTCATCTCTCAGAGAAAGATACTTTATAAGATTCCAAAGCAACAGCAAGCCTCTTAGGTAACTAAAGGATCTTTCCCTCCTCATCTTACTCATGTGGGTATGAATTATTCTGATTTTCCAAAGGCAACAGAAGACACATACATCTATCTAACTACAGTAGTATTTTTATTATGTTTTACAGAAAATTAGAGACTGTTTCCAAAAACAACAAGAGATCCCAGAGGGATCTTGGCGCCCACCATTGAATGATCTTCGTAAGTTCCATGTCAGATTGATCTTTTCTCTACTTTTCCCTTCATTTTACTAATCTGTGCAAATTGAGACATCCCACCAGTACTTTTCAAACAAGGGAATCCTAGCTATATAAGAAATTTGAGATTTAACGATAATGGCTGTTTGTTTGCCAGGTTGTTTTCAGGACAGACTGGTCCAAAAATGCAATACAAGGGACCAAGGGGAACCTACTTATGAAATTTGAGAAAGATCCATTCAGTACTTTGAGAAATAGAGATAACAAACTTCAATTGTCAAAATCCAAGATGGCGGTCTGTCGGCCATATTGTTTTCCAATTGATCTCAAAATGCAATAAGCATAAAGAGGCACCAAGGGGAACCTCCATATGAAATTTGAGAAAGATCTCTTCAGTGCTTTCTCAGAAATAGCGATAACAAACTTCAATTGTCAAAATCCAAGATGGCTGCCTGTCGGCCATGTTATTTTCAGATTGGTCTCAAAATGCAATAAGCATAACTAGGCACCAAGGGGAACCTCCATATGAAATTTGAGAAAGATCCCTTCAGTACTTTCTCAGAAATAGCGATAACAAACTTCAATTGTCAAAATCCAAGATGGCTGACTGTCGGCCATGTTATTTTCAGATTGGTCTCAAAATGCAATATGCATAACTAGGCACCAAGGGAAACTTACATATGAAATTTGAGAAAGATCCCTTCAGTACTTTCTCAGAAATAGTGATAACAAACTTCAATTGTCAAAATCCAAGATGGCTGCCTGTCGGCCATGTTGTTTTCAGATTGGTCTCAAAACGCAATATGCATAACTAGGCACCAAGGGAAACTTACATATGAAATTTCAGAAAGATCCATTTAGTACTTTCTCTGAAATAGCGATAACAAACTTCAATTGTCAAAATCCAAGATGGCTGCCTGTCGGCCATGTTGTTTTCTGATTGGTCTCAAACTACAATATGCATAACTAGCACCAAGGGGAACCTTCATATGAAATTTGAGAAAGATCCCTTCAGTACTTTCTCAGAAATAGCGATAACAAACTTCAATTGTCAAAATCCAAGACGGCTGCCTGTCGGCCATGTTGTTATCCGATTGGTCTCAAAACGCAATATGCATAACTAGGCACCAAGGGGAACCTTCATATGAAATTTGAGAAAGATCCCTTCAGTACATTCTCAGAAATAGCGATAACAAACTTCAATCGTCAAAATCCAAGATGGCTGCCTGTCGGCCATGTTGTTATCCGATTGGTCTCAAAACGCAATATGCATAACTAGGCACCAAGGGGAACCTTCATATGAAATTTGAGAAAGATCCCTTCAGTACATTCTCAGAAATAGCGATAACAAACTTCAATCGTCAAAATCCAAGATGGCTGCCTGTCGGCCATGTTGTTTTCCGATTGGTCTCAAAACGCAATATGCATAACTAGGCACCAAGGGAAAACTACATATGAAATTTGAGAAAGATCCCTTCAGCACTTTCTCAGAAATAGCGATAACAAACTTCAATTGTCAAAATCCAAGATGGCTGCCTGTCGGCCATGTTGTTTTCCGATTGGTCTCAAAACGCAATACGCATAACAAGGCACCAAGGGGAACCTACATATGAAATTTGAGAAAGATCCCTTCAGTACTTTCTCAGAAATAGCGATAACAAACTTCAATTGTCAAAATCCAAGATGGCTGCCTGTCGGCCATGTTGTTTTCCGATTGGTCTCAAAACGCAATATGCATAACTAGGCACCAAGGGGAACCTACATATGAAATTTGAGAAAGATCCCTTCAGTACTTTCTGAGAAATAGCGATAACAAGAATTGTTTACGGACGGAGGGACGGACGGACGGACGGACGGAGGGACGGACGGACGACGGACCACGGACGCAGGGCGATTTGAACAGCCCACCATCTGATGATGGTGGGCTAAAAATCTGTGATGTAATATGTTCTTTCGATTTCCATTGATATACTAATATAATTTCACAACTTATGCAGGCACAGATAGGTAGACTATAACACTGAACTAATAGAATATTCCATTAACATGTTACGAAACTTACAAGTTGGTAAGATATCTTAGTTATCCACTAGATACATTTCCTAGAATACTATTAACATTTACACTTAAAAGGCCCTTACTTGCTGCAACAAAGTGGAGAAATACTAACCAAAATCACCAGTACAGCCATACAATTAGATCTGCTTTAAATACCAGTTTGTCACTGAGCATTTTTCATTCAGACAAACTCGGCCATTTTGATGGCTTTGTATGGTATAAAAACAGACTGTTGCAGTATTTAAATGCTGGTAGTAAAGCACCTTATAGAGCTTCATTTTAGTCAGACACAGAAGCGTTTAAAGATCCAATGATCCATATTTCCAGCTGCCTTCTAGAGATCGATAAATGATTAAGGTCGGAGAAAGCATTGTATCAATAATTTTGCTCCAATTCAACTACTTGAAAAAATGTTGTTCCAATCAGGTATTTGATGACAAAACCTCTTGTTTTTGTATTAAATGATATATCGATATAAAGTCTGAAGTCAAAAGAGACAAATGAACTAGTCACTTGTTACTGTGATGTTTGTCACAGTGGTGAACCATCTAGTCACTTGTTACTGTGATGTTTGTCACAGTGATGAACTATCTAGTCACTTGTTACTGACTCAGCTAGAGGTATGTCACAGTGATGAACCATCTAGTCACTTGTTACTGTGTTGTATGTCACAGTGATGAACTATCTAGTCACTTGTTACTGTGATGTTTGTCACAGTGATGAACTATCTAGTCACTTGTTACTGACTCAGCTAGAGGTTTGTCACAGTGGTGAACCATCTATTCACTTTTTACTAACTCAGCTAGAGGTATGTCACAGTGGTGAACCATCTATTCACTTTTTACTAACTCAGCTAGAGGTATGTCACAGTGGTGAACCATCTAGTCACTTGTTACTGACTCAGCTAGAGGTATGTCGCTGTGGTGAACCATCTAGTCACTTGTTACTGTGATGTTTGTCGCTGTGGTGAACCATCTAGTCACTTGTTACTGTGTTGTATGTCACAGTGGTGAACCATCTAGTCACTTGTTACTGTGATATATGTCACAGTGAAGAACCATCTAGTCACTTGTTACTGACTCAGCTAGAGGTATGTCACAGTGATGAATCATCTAGTCACTTGTTACTGTGTTGTATGTCACAGTGGTGAACCATCTAGTCACTTGTTACTGTGATATATGTCACAGTGGTGAACCATCTAGTCACTTTTTACTGTGATATATGTCACAGTGATGAACTATATAGTCACTTGTTACTGTGTTGTATGTCACAGTGATGAACTATCTAGTCACTTGTTACTGACTCAGCTAGAGGTATGTCACAGTGATGAACCATCTAGTCACTTGTTACTGTGTTGTATGTCACAGTGGTGAACCATCTAGTCACTTGTTACTGACTCAGCTAGAGGTATGTCACAGTGATGAACCATCTAGTCACTTGTTACTGTGTTGTATGTCACAGTGATGAACCATCTAGTCACTTGTTACTGTGATATATGTCACAGTGATGAACCATCTAGTCACTTGTTACTGTGATGTACGTCACTGTGATGAACTATCTAGTCACTTGTTACTGTGATATATGTCACAGTGATGAACTATCTAGTCACTTGTTACTGTGTTGTATGTCACAGTGATGAACTATCTAGTCACTTGTTACTGTGTTGTATGTCACAGTGCTGAACTATCTAGTCACTTGTTACTGTGTTGTATGTCACTGTGATGAACCATCTAGTCACTTGTTACTGTGTTGTATGTCACAGTGCTGAACTATCTAGTCACTTGTTACTGACTCAGCTAGAGGTATGTCATAGTGATGAACCATCTAGTCACTTGTTACTGTGATATATGTCACAGTGATGAACTATCTAGTCACTTGTTACTGTGTTGTATGTCACAGTGATGAACCATCTAGTCACTTGTTACTGTGATATATGTCACAGTGAAGAACCATCTAGTCACTTTCATCGTTGCTACCAAAAACTCACATAAACCCAAGAATTTCACTTTAGAGAAAACAAACTTTTACAAACACAAAACACTTAAAACAGTTGAGAGTTGGATTAAAAGTACAAGTGTTAATAGTTACATTAAATCCACCAATATGAAGACATGAATTAGATGAAAACAATATGCATCAACAACTTTGATGTTATAACCTAATTTACAGATTCATAATTTGATTGTTTTTCTCATGCACAGTTCAAATTGTACAAAACAAATCTGATTCCCGAGACAATGGAGACAAAACATGGCTCCTGTCTCCGTGGGTCTGTTCTAATCACCCAAAAAAACACACACCCAAATGGGGATTAAACTTCAGCATTGAAAGCCAATAATTCTGGTCAATATCTTGTATTACGTTTTAAAGTAAATTACCATTACAAAATGTTGATGTCACAAGTTCCTGGCTTTCTTTATCCTTATTATAAGTAACACCCTATACACTGCCCAGGAAGAGGTGTAGCAAGAAATTATAGCAACACAGAATTATACACACATTTTACTTTAAATTTGCATAAGACTTAAGTCAGCAAGACGAAACTGGCAATAAGTGGAGTGATGTAGGCGGTAAACCAGTATCTAACTAAGGCCAACTGAACACTGACTATAGTCGGTGAGACGAAACTATTAATAGTTGGAGTGATGTAGGCGGTAAACCAGTAACTAACTAAGGCCGACAGAACACTGACTATAATCGGTGAGACGAAACTATTAATAGGTGGAGTGATGTAGGTGGTAAACCAGTAACTAACTAAGGCCGACAGAGCACTAACTATAGTCGGTGAGACGAAAATAGCAATAGGCGGAGTGATGTAGGTGGTAAACCAGTAACTAACTTAGGCCGACAGAACAATGACTATAGTCGGTGAGACGAAACTAGCAATAGGTGGAGTGATGTAGGCGGTAAACCAGTAACTAACTAAGGCCGACAGAACACTGACTATAGTCGGTGAGACGAAACTAGCAATAGGTGGAGTGATGTAGGTGGTAAACCAGTAACTAACTAAGGCCGACAGAACAATGACTATAGTCGGTGAGACGAAACCTGGCAATGTAGGCAGTAAACCAGTAACTAACTAAGGCCGACAGAACATTAATTATAGTCGGTGAGACGAAACCTGGCAATAGGCGGAGTGATGTAGGTGGTAAAACCAGTAACTAACTTAGGCCGACAGAACACTGACTATAGTCGGTGAGACGAAACTATTAATAGGTGGAGTGATGTAGGTGGTAAAACCAGTAACTAACTAAGGCCGACAGAACACTGACTATAGTCGGTGAGACAAAACCTGGCGATAGGCTGAGACCTATAATATAAGCAGTCATATAAAATCTGTAACTAACTTAACCGTTCCTTATATTAATGCTTAATTTATAACAAAATTTACACAATACTCCCAATGTTGCTGACACTAAACCTAAATGGAGATTTTTCTTATTTCTTTCCAGAATAAGAAGTTATGATTGTAAGATTTGTTTATTTCCTTAAAGAGAACAGCTAGGCAGTAATGCTATTCAAATTCTTATCATAAATAACCATGTTCAAATTTCCGTTTGTGTTGTATAATTTACAGTGTAAACTCTTTTGAGGAAGAAGATATTGAAATAAGGTATCATGTAGCCTTAAATGTGTAACATTTCGGATGTGTCACAGAAATCTAATCGTTAGGTTTCTCCACTAACAAGGAAGACCTACAACACACTAAATAATCCATATTTCTATTACACTATTGTACACTATAGGATAATAATCCAATCAAGACATGGTCCAAGCTTAGCTTTATAAACCATCGAAACATCTAGTCTTTCCAATCAAAACTCACATGGATGACATGATGCACACCTAGGTATGACACCCTTTGATTACCATTGACCTACTTGTAATTTGAACACTCATTTTAGTATACAGCTGAGGTGCTGTATCCTTATTATGCATTCATGATCTATTTAATTAGGTCTATATCGTTGGTGATGGATAAGAGAGGAAGTTTGAAGTTTGAATTTCAAAATGAGATTTTCATTTTGATGAAGCCGTCTTAAATATGACTAAAACATAGGTTTCATTAGAACTATACGACCAAATTTCTGACTACTTTACAAGGAACTGATGAGACTTGGGGCTTGAACACATAGCAGGATTAGTTCCAACTATCTTATAAGTAGGTCCTTTTCAGATAATGATTTCACTCCTTACATATTTGATTGGAATTTCTGAAAATAATTGGGGTTTTTTTTCATTTCTATGCTTCACACGACAATAGGTACAGCTTCAATGCATTAACTGTATTATATTGACCAGTTGAATAAAAGGAACCACAGAATCGACAAGTTAGAAGTATCAAAAGTCAACAGAAATTAATAATTACAATATAATTTTACATAAGCAGATGACAATTATCACCTAAATTAGAAAAAGGAACCAGCTCTCACTGAGAAGAAGATGGCTTCTTTACAGCACGCAATATTTAATTACATGTAATCTTCCAAACACGCTGGGGACAATAAACAAAGCCTCCGACAACTGGATTTTATAGGTCGACTATTATTTGTATGACCGACAAACATCATCAGCACCACACAGCGATCAATGACTGTCCTTTAGGTTACTACTTAGGAAATCGGGGGGATTACCTGCTGTGTAATATGACAGGGTATCTGTAACAAGAATCCTGTTATTACACGCCCGCGTGAGCCACACGTCTCAGATTAAGGTCTGTATACTCAGTGAAAAGGTTTCATCTGAACACGGATGTTAAGGCAGGCCTTTGAAATCAAGTACAAATTACTGTGTTGTATTGTTGTTGGGGTTTTTTTTGTTTGGGGGGGGGGGGGGTTACAGAGTCAACTTTAACCATACTGAAGCATGGGTATCACATCATCAATGCTCTCAACAGACACAATTATGTCCCTGCCATTACAGATATTAGCATAACCTTGAATTGTCTATGTAATTTTTAGACCTAGATTCCTGAAAAATGTACAATAAAACATAAGTGTCTTTTGCTTTCCTTGTTATTTTAAGCCTGAATAAATTAAACAGAGGATAAACCTATTTTGTTTTGAAATTTGTTCTGTTATATTGTGATTATATCAACGCAAGCGGCCCAGAGGGCCTGCATTCCTCATCTGGATATTTCAACAATCATCATAAAACTGCTCTTGATAACAAATATTTTCCCCAAAGTTTTAAGGAAAACAAGGTCGGATCCTACAGTTCAAACATTAGGATGTTGTTAACATGCAACTTACTTACTCTTGAACTACAGAAGCAATTCCCTGTCAACCTGTTTAAGTCCTTCAACACATTTATGGTGTTTCAATACTTTACCACTATATGAAATTTTATTAAAATCAATTTAAAAATGAAGTACTAGAGTACTGAAAATAGGTCAAACGAACATTGCGAGGGGATAAAGATACAGAATCTCTATCTTATATAATATAATGATATAGATTTTCTGCTGTTTAACTTTGTTCCCTGAAGACTATCTCTGGCAAGAAGCAATATCTGTTGTGAAGACTCTTCACCACCCAATGTTTAAGTGTCAGTGACCGGAAGCTGGTAAATGCAATGTAACACCCAATATCTGGGTGGCAGTAATAGCACTGGTCTACACAGCTTCATCACGTGAAATAGCACAAACATTGGCATCAGAGGGACTTGAAACACAGACTTTGTCCTTGAGAACCTGAAAACTAGTTTGTCATTGACACTGAGGTCAGTGACAACAGCCTTGACCTTGTTAGCAACTTACAGACTACAAATTCTAACACTTCATGTAAGGGACTACACACTACACTGAAAACAACTACCTTGACCTTGACCTTGAAATCAGGAAGCTGAAATAGTGCTAGTCCAGACATTGAAATTGCTGTGAAGGGCCAGAAACAGTAATGTTATTGATATCAGGAACCTGCCAGTATAGACCTTCACCTTGCTATAAGAACCCTGAAACATGAGCTTGACACATATTTAAACTGAATAGTACCAACATTTACCTAAATAGCATGACCCTGAAATAGCATGGAACTTTAAAATTGATCATGAAACTTTAATAGTGCTGATATGGACCTTAATATCATTATCCTGAAACAGATCATGGCGATGATATCTTGGCCCTGAAACAAAACTTACCTTGAAAATGATCATGAATCTGAGCCTTAATGTCTGGGACCTAAATTAACACTGACCTTCACCGAAAGTAAATTATCTATTCCAATGACCAATACAAGTACACGGTCAAATAAAAGGGCAGGATAGGCTAGTTCTGTCTTAACCAAACACAATGGAAGGACTTAATGAGAGTTCCTCTGACCTACATAAAAGTATTGAGAATCCTCTCTACACAACTTCACAGATCCAAGTATTTCCTCTGACCTATATAAAAGTATTGAGGATCCTCTCTACACAACACTTCACAGATCCAAGTATTTCCTCTGACCTACATAAAAGTATTGAGGATCCTCTCTACACAACACTTCACAGATCCAAGTATTTCCTCTGACCTACATAAAAGTATGAGGATCCTCTCTACACAACACTTCACAGATCCAAGTATTTCCTCTGACCTACATAAAAGTATTGAGAATCCTCTCTACACAACACTTCACAGATCCAAGTATTTCCTCTGACCTACATAAAAGTATGAGGATCCTCTCTACACAACATCACAGATCCAAGTATTTCCTCTGACCTACAGTATTGAGGATCCTCTCTACACAACATCACAGATCCAAGTATTTCCTCTGACCTACATACAAGTATTGAGGATCCTCTCTACACAACACTTTACAGATCCAAGTATTTCCTCTGACCTACAGTATTGAGGATCCTCACTACACAACACTTCACAGATCCAAGTATTTCCTCTGACCTACAGTATTGAGGATCCTCTCTACACAACACTTCACAGATCCAAGTATTTCCTCTGACCTACATAAAAGTATTGAGGATCCTCTCTACACAACATCACAGATCCAAGTATTTCCTATGACCTACATAAAAGTATGAGAATCCTCTCTACACAACTTCACACATCCAAGTATTTCCTCTGACCTACAGTATTGAGGATCCTCTCTACACAATATCACAGATCCAAGTATTTCCTCTGACCTACAGTATTGAGGATCCTCTCTACACAATATCACAGATCCAAGTATTTCCTCTGACCTACATACAAGTATTGAGGATCCTCTCTACACAACATCACAGATCCAAGTATTTCCTCTGACCTACATACAAGTATTGAGGATCCTCTCTACACAACACATCACAGATCGAAGTATTTCCTCTGACCTACATACAAGGGCCCAATGGGCCCAAATCGCTCACCTGCAATGCAGTGATCTTTTCATATATGGATCCTGCAGTTATTTGAAAGCATGTTACAGGACCAATATAATGTCTCTCTGCACTTTGGCTTTTCACTAAAAGTCGTTTAAAGATTTTAGCCTTTTGACCCCTGTGACCTTGAATGAAAGTCAAGGTCATTCATTTGAACAAACTTGGTAGCCCTTCACCCCAGCATGCTACAGGCCAAATATTAGGTCTCTGGGACTGTTGATTATCGAGAAGAAGTCGTTTAAAGATTTTAGCCTTTTTGGCCCCTGTGACCTTGAATGAAGGTCAAGGCCATTCATTTGAACAAACTAGGTAGCCCTTCATCCCAGCATGCTACAGACCCAATATCAACTCCCTGGGACTGTTGGTTATTGAGAAGAAGTCGTTTGAAGATTTTAGCCTTTTTGACCCCTGTGACCTTGAATGAAGGTCAAGGTCATTCATTTGAACAAACTTGGTAGCCCTTCACCCCAGCATGCTACAGACCAATATCAACTCCCTGGGACTCTTGGTTATTGAGAAGAAGTTGTTTAAAATTTTAGCCTTTTTGACCCCTGTGACCTTGAATGAAGGTCAAGGTCATTCATTTGAACAAACTTGGTAGCCCTACAGACCCAATATCAACTCCCTGGGACTCTTGGTTCTTGAGAAGAAGTCGTTTAAAGATTTTAGCCTTTTTGACTCCTGTGACCTTGAATGAAAGTCAAGGTCATTCATTTGAACAAACTTGGGAGCCCTTCACCCCAGCATGCTACAGGCCAAATATTAGGTCTCTGGGACTCTTGGTTATTGAGAAGAAGTCGTTTAAAGATTTTAGCCTTTTTGACTCCTGTGACCTTGAATGAAAGTCAAGGTCATTCATTTGAACAAACTTGTTAGCCCTTTACCCCAGCATGCTACAGGCCAAATATTAGGTCTCTGGGACTGTTGGTTATCGAGAAGAAGTCGTTTAAAGATTTTAGCCTTTTTGGCCCCTGTGACCTTGAATGAAGGTCAAGGCCATTCATTTGAACAAACTAGGTAGCCCTTCATCCCAGCATGTTACAGACCCAATATCAACTCCCTGGGACTGTTGGTTATTGAGAAGAAGTCGTTTGAAGATTTTAGCCTTTTTGACCCCTGTGACCTTGAATGAAGATCAAGGTCATTCATTTGAACAAAATTGGTAGCCCTTTACCCCAGCATGCTACAGACCCAATATCAACTCCCTGGGACTCTTGGTTATTGAGAAGAAGTCGTTTAAAGATTTTAGCCTTTTTGACTCCTGTGACCTTGAATGAAATTCAAGGTCATTCATTTGAACAAACTTGGGAGCCCTTCACCCCAGCATGCTACAGGCCAAATATTAGGTCTCTGGGACTCTTGGTTATTGAGAAGAAGTCGTTTAAAGATTTTAGCCTTTTTGACTCCTGTGACCTTGAATGAAGGTCAAGGTCATTCATTTGAACAAACTTGGTAGCCCTTTACCCAAGCATGCTACAGACCCAATATCAACTCCCTGGGACTCTTGGTTATTGAGAAGAAGTCGTTTAAAGATTTTAGCCTTTTTGACCCCTGTGACCTTAAATGAAAGTCAAGGTCATTCATTTGAACAAACTTTGTAGCCCTTCACCCCAGCATGCTACAGACCTAATATCAACTCCCTGGGACTCTTGGTTATTGAGAAGAAGTCGTTTAAAGATTTTAGCCTTTTTGACTCCTGTGACCTTGAATGAAGGTCAAGGTCATTCATTTGAACAAACTTGGTAGCCCTTCACCCCAGCATGCTACAGACCCAATATCAAGTCCCTGGGACTCTTGGTTATTGAGAAGAAGTCGTTTAAAGATTTTAGCCTTTTTGACTCCTGTGACCTTGAATGAAGGTCAAGGTCATTCATTTGAACAAACTTGGTAGCCCTTCACCCCAGCATGCTACAGACCCAATATCAAGTCCCTGGGTCTTTTGGCTATTTAGAAGAAGTCGTCTAATTTTTTTTTAGCATATTTGACCCCTGTGACCTTGAATGAAAGTCAAGGTCATTCATTTGAACAAACTTGGTAGCCCTTTACCCCAGCATGCTACAGACCCAATATCAACTCCCTGGGACTCTTGGTTATTGAGAAGAAGTTGTTTAAAGATTTTAGCCTTTTTGACCCCTGTGACCTTGAATGAAGGTCAACGTTATTCATTTGAACAAACTTGGTAGCCCTTCACCCCAGCATGCTACAGGCCCAATATTAGGTCTCTGGGCCTTTTGGTTATTGAAAAGAAGTTGCTTGAATGGAAAGTTGACGCCGGACGGACGGACGACGGACGGACGACGGACGCCGCGCCACGGCATAAGCTCACTTGCCCTTCGGGCAGGTGAGCTAACAAGTATTGAGGATCCTCTCTACACAACACATCACAGATCGAAGTATTTCCTCTGACCTACAGTATTGAGGATCCTCTCTACACAACATCACAGATCCAAGTATTTCCTCTGACCTACAGTATTGAGGATCCTCTCTACACAACATCACAGATCCAAGTATTTCCTCTGACCTACAGTATTGAGGATCCTCTCTACACAACATCACAGATCCAAGTATTTCCTCTGACCTACAGTATTGAGGATCCTCTCTACACAACACTTCACAGATCCAAGTATTTCCTCTGACCTACATAAAAGTATGAGGATCCTCTCTACACAACACATCACAGATCCAAGTATTTCCTCTGACCTACATAAAAGTATTGAGGATCCTCTCTACACAACATCACAGATCCAAGTATTTCCTCTGACCTACAGTATTTAGGATCCTCTCTACACAACACTTCACAGATCGAAGTATTTCCTCTGACCTACATAAAAGTATTGAGAATCCTCTCTACACAACATCACAGATCCAAGTATTTCCTCTGACCTACATAAAAGTATGAGGATCCTCTCTACACAATATCACAGATCCAAGTATTTCCTCTGACCTACATAAAAGTATGAGGATCCTCTCTACACAATATCACAGATCCAAGTATTTCCTCTGACCTACAGTATTGAGGATCCTCTCTACACAACACTTCACAGATCCAAGTATTTCCTCTGACCTACATAAAAGTATGAGGATCCTCTACACAACACTTCACAGATCCAAGTATTTCCTCTGACCTACATAAAAGTATGAGGATCCTCTACACAACACTTCACAGATCCTAGGATTTTCAGGTTAGCCTCCAGCATGGCAGTACATTCATTCCCATTCCTGGTCTCCCTTAGTACAAATTTTCCAAATCAAGTTATATGCACTATCTGCTATTTCTGTTTAATAGGTTTCTAGCTCAAGCATTTCCAATATCTGGGAAGGTCACAACCTGTTTACAAGAACTATGCTTTTGAGTAATATTACAGGAATCTTTCTCTTTGCTACACCGCTTAATTAGACAATCTCTTTTAATATGTATTTTTAGATTGTAGTCACCTTACAATTGGTTTGCAAACAGAGACAGGCCACATTATCTTTATATTATCTGAACATATACCTTCGTCAAATATCATGCAGCCTAATGAATTCACAGTGAATATACCTTCGTCAAATATCATGCAGCCTCATGAATTCACAGTGAATATACCTTCGTCAAATATATATGATACAGCCTCATGAATTCACAGTGAATATATTTTCGTCAAATATGATGCATTCTCATGAATTCAGTGAATATACCTTCATCAAATATCATGCATCCTCATGAATTCAGTGAATATACCTTCATCAAATACCATGCATCCTCATGAATTCAGAGTGAATATGCCTTCATTAATATGCTAACTCCAATTTGCAATGTTACAGAGAAAGAAATATTCTGTTTTCCAAATCACTGCATGATTAAAAATTACTTGCAAAGTTGTTAATGAAATAATTTATGTAAATTGCATCAAGCAATGACAATAAAGCCTTACCGGTGGGAGTTCAGCAAGTTCATTACAGTCCAACCATAGTTCCTGTAGACTGGAGAGGGACCCAATGATAGCAGGCTGTAACGCAAAAACAAGGGTTACATAGATGACAAAACAGAAAACTGTCTAAAAAACAATAACATAAACAATACCATTGAAAACAATAACAACAACACTAACTTGATGAGTGTGTGACGAAATAACTAGTATCACCAGTGTTCCAGTATTTTTTTGTCTTTTTAGTTTAATTTTGGCCCCATTTAAGCTACATTTTTCCGAAAGATATAAAAAACTAATCCTAAAATCTCTAAATATTTTTTTGTTCATACAAGGATACAGAATCCAGCAAATGATGTTGCCTACTTTCCTTCCTATCAACCAACCAACCAACCAACCCCCCCCCCCCCTCCCCTCCCAATCTGCTAATTCCTATTTCCACCAGGTGATCATTTCCTAAAATGGTTAGGGAAACACTGATCACATCAAATAATGAAGGCAGTCGATAGTGTATGTAGGACCTGTCGTAGGTCACCGTGAAGGCAGTCTATAGTGTATGTAGGACTTGTCGTAGGTCACCGTGAAGGCAGTCTATAGTGTATGTAGGACTTGTCCTAGGTCATCGTGAAGGCAGTCTATAGTGTATGTAGGACCTGTCCTAGGTCATCGTGAAGACAGTCTATAGTGTATGTAGGACATGTCATAGATCATCGTGAAGACAGTCTATAGTGTATGTAGGACCTGTCGTAGGTCATCGTGAAGACAGTCTATAGTGTATGTAGGACCTGTCGTAGGTCATCGTGAAGACAGTCTATAGTGTATGTAGGACCTGTCGTAGGTCATTGTGAAGGCAGTCTATAGTGTATGTAGGTCCTGTCATAGATCATCATGAAGGCAGTCTATAGTGTATGTAGGACCTGTCCTAGGTCATCGTGAAGACAGTCTATAGTGTATGTAGGACCTGTCCTAGGTCATCGTGAAGACAGCCTATAGTGTATGTAGGACATGTCGTAGGTCAACGTGAAGGCAGTCTATAGTGTATGTAGGACATGTCGTAGGTCATCGTGAAGACAGTCTATAGTGTATGTAGGACCTGTCCTAGGTCATCGTGAAGACAGTCTATAGTGTATGTAGGACCTGTCCTAGGTCATCGTGAAGACAGCCTATAGTGTATGTAGGACATGTCGTAGGTCATCGTGAAGGCAGTCTATAGTGTATGTAGGACATGTCGTAGGTCATCGTGAAGACAGTCTATAGTGTATGTAGGACCTGTCCTAGGTCATCGTGAAGACAGTCTATAGTGTATGTAGGACCTGTCCTAGGTCATCGTGAAGACAGTCTATAGTGTATGTAGGACCTGTCCTAGGTCATCGTGAAGGCAGTCTATAGTGTATGTAGGTCCTGTCGTAGGTCATTGTGAAGACAGTCTATAGTGTATGTAGGTCCTGTCATAGATCATTGTGAAGGCAGTCTATAGTGTATGTAGGACATGTCGTAGATTATCGTGAAGACAGTCTATAGTGTATGTAGGTCCTGTCGTAGGTCATTGTGAAGGCAGTCTATAGTGTATGTAGGACCTGTCGTAGATTATCGTGAAGACAGTCTATAGTGTATGTAGGTCCTGTCGTAGGTCATCGTGAAGACAGTCTATAGTGTATGTAGGACGTGTCCTAGGTCATCGTGAAGGCAGTCTATAGTGTATGTAGGTCCTGTCGTAGGTCATCGTGAAGACAGTCTATAGTGTATGTAGGACGTGTCCTAGGTCATCGTGAAGGCAGCCTATAGTGTATGTAGGACCTGTCCTAGGTCATCGTGAAGACAGTCTATAGTGTATGTAGGACTTGTCGTAGGTCATCGGGAAGGCAGTCTATAGTGTATGTAGGACTTGTCGTAGGTCATCGGGAAGGCAGTCTATAGTGTATGTAGGACCTGTCCTAGGTCATGGTGAAGACAGTCTATAGTGTATGTAGGACCTGTCCTAGGTCATCGTGAAGACAGTCTATAGTGTATGTAGGACATGTCGTAGATCATCGTGAAGACAGTCTATAGTGTATGTAGGACTTGTCCTAGGTCATCGTGAAGGCAGTCTATAGTGTATGTAGGACCTGTCATAGGTCATCGTTAAGCAGTGGGAGTTAGCTCAAAAGAAAACCAAATAACCAGACATTAGAAGATATTTGATGTCAGCCACAACATGATTGCTAGACTTACCAATTCCTCAATTTCATTGCTGCCGAGATCAAGGATTTCAAGTTTGCACAGGAGCGACATAGACTGTGGAAGGGTTTTAATATTGTTGTCCCTCAACTCAAGGGAGATTAGTCCTGTTAAACTGCAATGAAATATAACAGTACATGTTAACACATACATCCGTCCATTAAAGACTCTAAAACAAAGCTTTACAGAACTTAAAACACTACATATTTTCGTAATGGATAATCTTACATATATATAGATTTCTCCTCCTGCATTGTCTTATCTAGATCTTTTTACTTTAAGTTTACATATCACCAGTTGTCAATGACATAACTCAGATTTGACCTTTGACCTCTGTTATGACCTTAACATTAAATCAGCTCCATGCCAAGAAATTCTCTCCAATGAAATTACAAGAAATTAAAAGTGCAAGCGGAAAGGACTTCATTGTCTTATGCGCTTCATAGAAACATTATAGCAAACTGTCAAATATAATCTCATTAACTAATACAATTCCTGTACCCAGATTTCTATAAGGCTACAAATTAATCATGATTACTTATAAAGAAAGTCTGTCATTAATGTTGGAATCTGACCAGACGACTATTACCGCCCTCATCAGCTAGCTAATCCTGTGACCTGTGTCAGCTTCTAGACCCTATTGATTTTATTATAACTGGCTCTTAGTCTGACCCTAGATATTTTTACTGTGTCATCAACAATTAATCATAGTTTGTAGATAATGAAATAAATGACCTACAGGACTGAAAAATTGTCCTCTGGACTTTGCTATTATCATGCTATATCCGCAATTATTATGCTATATCCACAATTATTATGCTATATCCGCCATTATCATACTATATCCGCCATTATCATGGCTTGTTCCTGTTTGGCTCCCAGAAACTGAAAATACCCAAAACAGAAATAAAAGACTTTGTCTAAAAAAATTTCTTACCTGCCAAAATCATGAGGGAGTCGCTCAAGCAAGACGTCATTGAGTCCCAAATGTGTCAAGTTTCGAAGCTGTGTAAAGCCATTGGGTAGTCTGGAAAATCAAAACTAGCCATTAATTGTGTCGAAAAAAATCATCTTAAGGATGTTATTTAATATTTATAAACTGCAGATTGTGTTGAATATGTTTTCCGGTAAGTTTTGATTAAAACTAATATAGTTAATGAAGTCACCACCAACTCAGATGTCACACTACCTGAACACCATTGTGAGCTTTACATTAGTATTGAAGTTATGTACATAGATCCCTTTTAGATGTCTCTATGATAATTACTTTGGCAAGTGCTTACCTTGAGAAAGGGTTACTGCTGATATCAAGGACCTGAAGATTCTTACAGAATCGGATATTTTCTGGAATGTCACAGATGTCTGAAAATATAAACGTTGAAATGTCTTAGGGCATGTGAATACTACTCGCTTATTTCTAACATGTTCTCTTGCGGCCCAAGTTACTGAGAAAGCTCTTTTACATTAACCAAAAAACTTCTTAAAAAATCATTGCTGCCACTAAAATCTAAGGATTCAAAAAGTGAAACCAATCCTGAAAACATAACACTGGATTGTATCTATAAATCTACTGCTGTAAAATAACAGTATCATTGTCAATTGTGTTGTGTCCATATAACTGGAATATTCATGAAATACTCATAACAAATCTTTGAGCAGGGCAGGTAATAGAATAACAAAGAATATGTTTGATCAGTGTACAGGTACATTCTGATTCAGGCTTAAGATTATAGAAGCTATATATCATGATCACTGGCAGCTGTCTTCATTTTCCAGGACACACAAGTGCATATTCATTTGGTAATTGAACATAACTACCGTATTTATAATAATTAAGCCCCCTGAAATATACCCCCTCTATAGATCTCCTAAAATAAAAGTACAATATTTCCCCTGAAATAAACCCCTCTCCTAAAGTTAAAGTTTAGTACAATATTTCCCCTAAAATAAACCCCTCTCCTAAAGTTAAAGTTTTATACAATATTTTCCCTGACATATAACCCCTCTCCTAAAGTAAAAGTTAAGTGTATATATAACCTCAAACAAGCCCCTCCCCCTAATGGGTCATTACCATATTTATCCTCAATCAAACCCCTTCCTCTAGTGACTTGTTACCATATCTAACTTCAAACAAGCCCCTCCCCCTAATGGCTCATTACCATATTTATCCTCAATCAAACCCCTTCCCCTATAGTGACTTGTTACCATATATAACTTCAAACAAGCCCCTCCCCCTAATGACACGTTACCAAATTTATCTCAACAAGCCCCCCTTCCTAATGACTCGTTACAAAATTTATCCTCAAATAAGCCCCCTCCCATAATGACTCATTACCATATTTAACCTCAATCAAACCCCTTCCTCTAGTGACTTGTTACCATAAATATACTCAAACAAGCCCCTCCACTAATTACTTGTTACCATAAGTAATACTCAAACAAGCCCCATCCCTCAATGTAAAAGTGTAATATATAAGTTTGGGGAGGGCTTTTTTGCAAACCACTTTAAACTGAATATTTCAAAATCAATGATTCTACAAAATTAAGAAGCTGGAGGCTTATTTGTGGGCAAGGAATTATTTACAGATGAATCTAGATAATTCAACATTTAAGTCCTAGATTCATCAATTCTTGTTGGGGAATTATACATCAATATCAATGCTATATAGTATATATATATGTAATTCATTTGTCTGGATTGCACTGATCATATAACTTTATACTCATCAATTTTCATACAATCCAAAATGTTTTGATGTTTCGTTGTCTTTTCTGCTAAGATATTATGCAGTTTCCCCAAGGCCAAAATGCTGTTTCCATGATTAATCCTATGTATTAGTACCACCAAACCTTGTTAATCCATCTATTAATTGATCACTTCTGTATATGCTCAACTAGAGCTTCATGGAAATTTTGTTGTTTTCTTTACAAAATTCCCACTTACAAATCTATAGTTGCCTTAAAAACTGGACATCTTGGTAAAAACGTGGTTGGCGTATTACAAAGCGCCTCCATTGCATTTTCAATGGAATACATTACAAGGAAGATAAGAAATCCTGATCGATACATGCATGATTTTCTCCATAGATTAGTTTATAGCTCACTGTCAAATCCATTCCAGATTCAATACAAATTAAATTAGAAATTCCAGTTTCAAGATTAAATTTCTTTGCAAAATATTGTCATAGCAAAAATTCAAATAAAAGATTCTGAAACACTATTCATCCCCAGGTCAGCTTCAAACAAGAAACAAAATATGCCATTTTTACTGAGAAACGAGTCAGATACAATAATATTATACACACATTCCAACAAAAACACCACGTTTTCCATGTTTTTTCTTGTACATTTACAAGCCCACTTATACTCATGATCAGCACAAATAAATCAGTAAGTGATAAGGAATATCTGAGTTAGTCTCTCCTTGTGAGGCCAGAACAATATATAATATGGATATATGTAAATGAGGCAGGGACTCAGTAGAAGTAAAACTATTAGCTTGATGCACTTCAGAGTTAAAATGTAGTTATAATGTAGTTACAGACATTTTACATACAGACAACTAAACAATGTCGATAACAGTTTATCTTGAAAACCTGGTACACAAAATGATACTAAACTATGAGTAAACATGAAAGCTCCACAAGTACTACAGTATGTGTCAATAAACCTCAGTTATGTAGTGAAGGGAACAGTGTGAGTAGGCCTTACCTTAGAGAGCAATTTGCCAATTATTGTTCAGAAGCCAGACACTATCAACGAAGTCCACTTTCTCTAAATTCATATTTTTTTCTGTTTGGAAGCAAAAAAGAATTTTACACCTTCCATCCATGGACATTTGAAGAATTTATTACGATTTGCCACATTGCAGACCGGCAAACAGCTGAAATATGCCAACATCATGACAAGAATGAAACAACAGCTTGCCTTTCGATTCTACCCTATACCTCGAGCTCTTGTGATGGCATGCTACCTCCCCAAACAAAAGAGGGCTAAAATATCAGGGGCAATAACTTCTGTAGAAAGCGCAAGTCATGATCAGGACTCGGAAATTCTGTATTGAAATGTCCATCATAAGCAAAGTTATATATTTTCCTATTTGCTGGAAAGAGTAAAATATGCTTTGCATTTACACCATTCCTTCATTAAATACATCAAAACATGCATGTCTGCTGTCGGTACAGAAGATCCTCTCTTGAGACCAAGCTTAAGACAGTGGTTGTCAATACAGAAATTATCTGGAGAGACCACACCAGTTGCTGATACAGAGGAGTTTCTCCTGAGAGACCAAATGTACACCAGTTATCAATATACATAAACCTCTATTGAGAGACCACACCAGTTATCAATATAGATAAACCTCTAGAGACCACACCAGTTGTTGATACAGATCCTCACTTGAGACCACACCAGTTGTTGATAGATCCTCTCTTGAGACCACACCAGTTGTTGATACAGACCAGTTGTTGATAGATCCTCTCTTGAGACCACACCAGTTGTTGATACAGAGGAACTTCTCTTGAGAGATGCTTAACAAATGTCAATACAGCAGAGTCTCTTGAGACACCATTAAAACTGTCAATACAGAAGAGTCTTGAGACACCATTAAAACTGTCAATACAGAAGTCTCTTGAGACACCATTAAAACTGTCAATACAGAAGTCTCTAGACACCATTAAAACTGTCAATACAGAAGAGTCTTGAGACACCATTAAAACTGTCAATACAGAAGTCTCTTGAGACACCATTAAAACTGTCAATACAGAAGTCTCTAGAGACACCATTAAAACTGTCAATACAGAAGTCTCTTGAGACACCATTAAAACTGTCAATACAGAAGTCTCTTGAGACACCATTAAAACTGTCAATACAGACGTCTCTTGAGACACCATTAAAACTGTCAATACAGAGGAGTCTTGAGACACCATTAAAACTGTCAATACAGAAGTCTCTTGAGACACCATTAAAACTGTCAATACAGAAGTCTTGAGACACTATTAAAACTGTCAATACAGAAGTCTCTTGGGACACCATTAAAACTGTCAATACAGAAGTCTCTTGAGACACCATTAAAACTGTCAATACAGACGTCTCTTGAGACACCATTAAAACTGTCAATACAGAAGTCTCTTGAGACACCATTAAACTGTCAAGTCTCTTGAGACACCATTAAAACTGTCAATACAGAAGTCTCCCTTGTGACACACCATTAAAACTGTCAATACAGACGTCTCTTGAGACACCATTAAAACTGTCAATACAGAAGTCTCTTGAGACACCATTAAAACTGTCAATACAGAAGAGTCTTGAGACACCATTAAAACTGTCAATACAGAAGTCTCCCTTGTGAGACACCATTAAAACTGTCAATACAGACGTCTCTTGAGACACCATTAAAACTGTCAATACAGAAGTCTCTTGAGACACCATTAAAACTGTCAATACAGAAGTCTCTAGAGACACCATTAAAACTGTCAATACAGAAGTCTCTTGAGACACCATTAAAACTGTCAATACAGAAGTCTCTTGAAACACCATTAAAACTGACAATACAGGTCTCTTGAGATACCATTAAAACTGTCAATACAGAAGTCTCTTGAGACACCATTAAAACTGTCAACAAAGTCTCTTGAGACACCATTAAAACTGTCAATACAGACGTCTCTTGAGACACCATTAAAACTGTCAACAGTCTCTTGAGACACCATTAAAACTGTCAATACAGAAGTCTCTTGAGACACCATTAAAACTGTCAATACAGAAGTCTCTTGAGACACCATTAAAACTGTCAATACAGAAGTCTCTTGAGACACCATTAAAACTGTCAATACAGAAGTCTCTAGAGACACCATTAAAACTGTCAATACAGAAGTCTCTTGAGACACCATTAAAACTGTCAATACAGAAGAGTCTCTAGAGACACCATTAAAACTGTCAATACAGACGTCTCTAGAGACACCATTAAAACTGTCAATACAGAAGAACTTCTCTTGAGAGGCCACTGACACTGTCAATACAAACTTCTTTTGAGGTAACCATATCAGTCTATCGCTATTATCATGTAATAAGCGTATGCCTTCGTAATAAACATACATGACTATAGATTGCAGTGAGTTCAGTAAATACCTATCAATTAATGTTATTTCACTGTCCTACAATGCTCATCCTGCTATTTTGAGTCAAAGATTATGTGTCGGTCCCTTGAGCCCTTTATAGGTTCAATATGGTAAATATGACTAAGTCATTATAATGCTGTATATCACTTAATCCACATTGATGAATGTCATTCTATCATACTACATGACATAAGCAGAGATCATACAATATATCTACATTGTGTAATACTCTGTACTGTGTGCAGTAGGAGTTACATTCACTGTCACAGCATTAGTAGCTAGCCAGATACTGATTTGATTTCCCAATAGTTTTCCTTTTAATTTGCAGTACCTTAATTGCTCAGCATTTTTGTCTGGTATTATTGAACACATACATCATGAAATACTGTTCCTATGTTTCATGTCGCCAGATAAACTGTAAGCACACAAATTTTCTGGGTTTGTGAATTTGATTACATTTTAGGATGCGATATCCTCCTAGGAGTGCTTCTGCCTTACAGTTTGATTCTAGCATGTCAATTTCGCTTTTACATTGACACAATCAAAATTCCCCAGAAAATGTTTTCAGTAATGTGCCAGCATGCATGCTGAATGTGTGAAACCTGTCTATGCCACTGTAGTAAGGTTTTCAGTAATCACAAACGGCAGCCATACAGTGACAATGTTCATATTCTATAGTATAGAAACTGTATATAAATTACAATATTCTAACAAAATAATAAACTTCCTCTTTGCCACCAGGAGCCTTGTACATCTATAGCGTTAAGCTTTCAAAAACGATGATATGAGGAAAGAAACACTCTCTTCTGTCGCAGCTTCACAGTAACTTCCAACTCTACTGTAATTAGCAGTGTACAGATATATCCAACATTAACTCACAAATACTAATTACCCGCATGTTACATCCAGAACTGTGTAAACAATAATGTTTGTAAAAGGTCATAGGACCCTGGTATAAAATTTTAATCTAATTTCATATGTGATCGAGTTTTAACATCTCACGGAGTGTCATTAAGCTTAAGCCAGCTAAATACTTTTGGTTCTCTGATAAACTAACCGGGGTGTAAAATGGCACATTCTTAAGACTCGACTGAAACATCTTCAAATACAAACCATCAGACATCATTAAATTGTCAACAACGAAGTAAATAATGACAGGGGTAACCAGACTGTGGATACTGATCATGACCTCCTATAGCTACTTAATACTTTAATTTCTTCTTATTCCTCCTGATAAATTCAAATCTCTACTACTACAGATAAGTCACTGCTATCTATATTATTTTGGTCTTACATTACACAGTATCAAAAACATAATAAGTTATAATTACTAGGTCATCATGTTCAAGTGTGTAACATTTATGTCAAACTGGCATCATGAGCCAATAGGACGTAAAACAAAATAAACCAAACTGGCAACATGATTTTTGTTGTCTGGCTGCTCATCATGTCAAGATGTTATATTATAATTAATTAGTCAAAATTAAAGTTACCTGCATATTTTTTTCTAAGTTCATTTCATCAATTATATCCAACTTCCTGATTGTTAGATTTGGTCCTGAATATACCAGCTGCAGGAGCATTTTACTCACCACAGCATGAACATTTGTGTCCATCCCATGGACATGTGTACATGTGTCCATCCCATGGACAGAGTTATATATTGGTGTAAATTGCAGCTTCAATCTATTCCTCAACAATGTCCTTTAATAAAAGACAAAACCACTTTTTCCTTGTATACAGTCCACCTTGATTGACATCTAGCACAAGATCAATTGTGCAATATTCGGTGCATATGTATATATATGTAAACATAAAGAACTCAATATGGCAATTGCAGTTGATAATCACTATGCACTAACATTTTCAAGCCGTGTACATGTATCAGCTATTTTCGGGCGGTTGCCATGTATCGGCTATCTTCAGGCGATTTACCTTTAATGTCTTGGTAACAACATTCAATCTTGGTAACAACATTCAATCAATAACATTAGGGGGAGATAATTATGTTATTGTAGTGTGACAACACTAATTATTAACCATTTTGAATAGTTATTTTTTAGTAGTAGAATCAGACATCTTATGGAAGGGATTCATCCGGAATAATCCTTTGCCAAAAATATCCAGATGTGCACTTGAAGAAATTGTTCGCATCTCAGATGTACATATTTGTTGGCTGTGAATTCTTTCCAACAATGCAAAATTCATATATATTCACAAAGCTACAGGTAGATATTGTATATGCTGAAGCATATAATCGTGTAAAAGTATAGACAGCAGCAGTGGATAAGATCTGGGAGACAATCAGAGTAGTAAAGATTGGTGTGCTGCGACTCTATCAGTGTATGTTCTTATAGATCTGTAATGTTAATCAATGTTAACGAGGTAGTCCTGACCAGATATCAGATAACTGTATTCAGTTTTTTAATAAGACATTTTGTGCAAGTGCCTCTACAGGATTGATCAGAGCTATCCTGACAAACCAGGATGGAAAGAAACATTCCAGTATGGTTTTTGTTGCTCAATGTTTGAAATACCCTGGTGAGTTTAAGGTATGTCAAACAGCTACCAGCCTCAACACTTACATTCTGTTTACTTCAAACCACCTACAATTTTGTGTCAAATTACATGTACTCATATGTTTAAACCTATATCCTAATATGCAAAAGGGGCTGTGATAGCTCAGTCAGTTAGAGAGCTGGCCACGCAACCTCAGATGAAGATATGAGGTGCATGGTTCGACACATACTCCCTTACCCACTGTCAGTTTGTCTTTCTAGGAAACTGAAACAGGCCGGTCTGTGCTGTTGTGGTTCTGTCCTTGAGCAAGACACTTTACCCTTTTGCTCTAGATGGCATATGCGACGGGCCTCCTGTATGTTGTTTAGTGAGGTAGTCACAAACTACAACAAGGTAACCCTGCCTCAAAATGACCATAACTTTTAACAGGGCAATAAACCCAGGATATTTGACAAAATATTTCATGAACTGATTCTTCAGGACTTGCCATTTCAAGAAAAATATTACCAGATTTCATTATCAGTCTGAGATTTTCTCCAGGTCACAATCAGACAAAGCATTCATGAATATGAAATATTGCATGCAAGAACCTACAACACTGGTAACTGTAAAAGTCTGAATTTTGGCGAAAAATCTGAGTTTTAAAATACATATCTGAATTTCAGCCGAAAAGTCTTAGTTTTTCAGATATACATTTTATATTCAGATAAGTTGGGGGAAACTCAGATAAGTATTATAAAATTCCGATTTGCATGCTGGAATTCAGATATGTTGGGTAAAATTCAGATGTTTTCTTATTTGTGCCCTCGGGCACCCCTTCTTGCCGGCGAGAGCAGCACGGGGTTTCACACCTCCCGCGGAGCCGGGTGTTCATGGTCCACCGGCACAGCTTACCTTTACCTGTGCTGTATAAATCATCCGCGTGCGACTCGATCGGTCACCAATATAGACTATCCTACATCGGTCGCTGTAAACTTCAACATTACGGCCGGTAAAGTGTTTTAATTTGTGATTATCTTCGTCTGTTTTTAGTGTAATGACCAGTGTCGTTGTTCCGTGTGTTTGATACTTTTCTACCTCCGATAACAAAAGATCTGACTGCACGGTGCGGTGATGCAATCGGACCGACGACGTTTTGTACAAGGGCATATCACAATCGACAACCAATATCTCTTATTTCCAATTGGTATCTAAGCTTAATTAAAATGATATTCTCAATAAATCTGTTCACGTGTTGTTATCTGTTGAAACAGTCGGTTCGTAACGTAAGTAGCCGCCCATATGTACAGTACTGTGCAGTGCGTAATTAATAAAAATCGTGTGTTGATACCGATATTCGCACTGTTAAAGACCTAATATTAACTATATATGCGCTGATCAGCATACATTTAACGTAAAAAACGAACCCAAACCCACATTGTATCTTTATTTTTGTGTGTATTTTTCACCCGTTCGATAGCTTGTTTTCACATGACTAGTTATACGTCTGGCCGAACACAGCGCCAGCAGGCGGTCTATAAATGCATATAAATCTGAGTTTTAAAATACATATCTGAATTTCAGCCGAAAAGTCTTAGTTTTTCAGATATACATTTTATATTCAGATAAGTTGGGGGAAACTCAGATAAGTATTATAAAATTCCGATTTGCATGCTGGAATTCAGATATGTTGGGTAAAATTCAGATGTTTTCTTATTTGTGCCCTCGGGCACCCCTTCTTGCCGGCGAGAGCAGCACAGGGTTTCACACCTCCCGTGGAGCCGGGTGTTCATGGTTCACCGGCACCAGCTTACCTTTACCTGTGCTGTATAAATCATCCGCGTGCGACTCGATCGGTCACCAATATAGACTATCCTACATCGGTCGCTGTAAACTTCAACATTACGGCCGGTAAAGTGTTTTAATTTGTGATTATCTTCGTCTGTTTTTAGTGTAATGACCAGTGTCGTTGTTCCGTGTGTTGCGTGTGTTTGATACTTTTCTACCTCCGATAACAAAAGATCTGACTGCACGGTGCGGTGATGCAATCGGACCGACGACGTTTTGTACAAGGGCATATCACAATCGACAACCAATATCTCTTATTTCCAATTGGTATCTAAGCTTAATTAAAATGATATTCTCAATAAATCTGTTCACGTGTTGTTATCTGTTGAAACAGTCGGTTCGTAACGTAAGTAGCCGCCCACATGTACAGTACTGTGCAGTGCGTAATTAATAAAAATCGTGTGTTGATACCGATATTCGCACTGTTAAAGACCTAATATTAACTATATATGCGCTGATCAGCATACATTTAACGTAAAAAACGAACCCAAACCCACATTGTATCTTTATTTTTGTGTGTATTTTTCACCCGTTCGATAGCTTGTTTTCACATGACTAGTTATACGTCTGGCCGAACACAGCGCCAGCAGGCGGTCTATTTTAAGACCGATCAAAAGGCATAGTTTACGCAGTGTGTCGCCGTAAGTGTCGTGTTCTCTTTGACATTTTCATAATTGTCTTAGGGAGCAGGTTCGTTATATCATAATTGTGTTTACGTTAATATAACACTATTGCCATTTTCTTGTTTCAGGTGTCCGAGAACTGAAAACATCAAACCAACTTTCTTACCAGTTGCCTTTCCTGTATCTAGCCCTGGCGATTCTGACTATCTTTGTTCAGTTCAAACACACTCTTAGAATTTGATCATTTTTAAATAATTTGATATGTGCATCGTGTAAAATTTTGACTAATTTCTTGATATACTGGGACGTATATTCTAAATAAATGGTATACGTAAATATTATACCGACACATATAATGTTCTGAATAGTACTTGCATGTGTATCGTTTATCGTAATGTTAATACTTTTGTGAAATGTAACAGGACCGGATGTATTGTTCATCAGGATAACTTTCTATTAATAATGGGCCGTATTTTACCATATTGGGTCACATTTTGATAATTCATTAAGCAGAACAGGACGAAGCGCACAGCATACGACTATTAGATTATTTCTCTTATAAATTTATATAACAGGATATGTGTTGCATAACATTTTGACAATTTTCTTCATATACATGTACAACAATTTGATAAAGCTCCACATGCTAACGATGTAATGTAAATGGTCTCTAGGACAATATAAAGGAATGAAAACCAAAAGATTATTTTATGTAATGATTCGTCGATGCACAGGACTTAGAATATGCCGGTCAAGCTGATGTCCATCAGAATATGCCGGTCAAGCTGATGTCCATCTTCCTCAAAACCATTCTTGAAGTGGAAATATTTATCAATTGATGACCAGCAAGAAGGCATCTTCGTCATTTCGTCAGCTGAAAGACCGTAATGTCGTAATACAGCGGACGTAACACCTGTTAAGTAAGTAAGTAGAACGAGTGGAAGCAGTCAATGCAAATTCTGGCAACTTGCAACCACATTACTGTATGATATCGACTGCACATGCATCATTTAAACCAGCTATTTGACAACTTCGTTAAAGCTGAAATAAATGCATCTTCCAAATCCGAAAATAATTAAGGAACGACTTAACTAAATGTTGGTATTTTTTTGTGAGTAGAGTAAACCACATCTGTATAGATTTACGGATACGAGTCGGAATGGGTACGTGTCGTCTGATAAATTAGTCGTATGGGATTTGAATATACAATAGGTTTTTGAATGCCTTTATTTATCACCGTTAGTTGTTACGTCAGTTGTTCCACGGACTTTTGATTAGATACGTATCCGTAATAGAACATAAAACATTAGAAACACAAATTAACTTACCGAACTTGTTGAATTATTATAGTGTTCCATTTTGCAAGTATTATATGATCGATGTCGCAAATGTCCACTTTTTTATTAGTGTGAAGGGCTTTCGTCCTAGGGGCTAATGTCCCGGGGGCTAATGTCAAGAGCGGGCTTTTGTCCGTACCCCGTTTGTGTACATAGCAGGGAGCGGTAAAACGGCTGTAAAACGTCAACATTGAATCGTCTGATATAGGTGAAAATATCCCGTTTCACAAATGATGTAAAACTAACAAAAATATGTTATTTTCGTGGTTATATAAATAACTTGCTGCAGTTACGAAAGCGCCAACGCTATCAAAAATTACATTTACATCAGGTCAGAAAAGAATGTCTACCGGACGTACCTGACACCTGCACATGGAAAAGAAAAGGTTAGAATTATTACTTCAATGCATGTGCTCATGTGTACACATACTTTTTAACATGTAATTACATAATCATAAATACATGAAACTTTGAGGAAACGAATATAAAAATACACTCTCCAATCATCGTTGTTTATCAGCCGTTCCACGGTTTAACCTGTATATATATGATTTTGTGAATTATGTTAAATAATATGTCTGTACTCTAAACTGATGGGCTAATTCGCTCAAAGTCCTAAAGAACTTGAACTGGATGTACCTGACACCTGCACATGGCTAATGTGGCCACCCGTGGATAGCGCTTTGACAGGTAGGTAGAGTACCTTTCTAAAGGACGCCTCCAGTCCGTTTGATCTGATTCGAGTACAGGTAAGGGACATAGCTTGGAGCAATCAGATAATCAAGATGCTTATTGATTAAACACAGCAGTTGTTAAGTTAAGCAGCTCGATATCAGCATCTCGTTTTCTTCTTATGTAACATTGATCAAAATATATAATCCACACATGCATATACATGACCCCTCCCCGGGTCCTAGATTTCGTTTGTCGATAATTAACAGTCGATTCAATTTACGTTAAAACATACTATTTTCAGTCAGGAGTATGGAATTTGCCACCCGACATTGTCACTTCTAACCGCTGGCCTCAGGTTTGGCGGAGTTTTGTGGGGACTGTGGAGAAAAACAGAAACATTTGCTTCATAGCAAACTTTTTATTTGGCTATTTAGTTATATCATTTGTGCACCACCTAAGATGTTTTCTAATTAATTACAAATTACAATAGGCGAATTAATAATCGACCATGTTTTATGTCTATATGTCATCGTTTATAATTTTAATTGTGTCAAGACAGAGACGCGTTATCTGATATTCACGTCTCGGATCCAGGTAAATTCGTGCAAAATACAAGTCTTCATACACGCACTCTTTCTTATTTCATCACTGTCCCTAAAAAAATAAAAGATAATACTAAATACTGTTTAATCACTTAACAGTTCGCATTTATCTTAAGTATTTATCTCGGTTAAATACTTACTGTAGATTATCGTAACGAATGTTTGATCAAAGTATTACAATGGGTCCTTGCTATGGGAATCCACGATACATCCTTAATTTGTACCGGTTTGGATATCGGTCGTCAATCCATAATTCGTTTTACCAATTTTGCGAACTTTATTGTTAAGGTGAGGAGTTTTCATAAGCAAAACGTTCATGTACTAGATCATTGTTTCAAATATGGTGTGGTCACTTCCCTAGTCAGTTACAATACACAACCTCTGCTAGTCCAGATGACACTGATTACAGGTCAATTATTTTGTTCACTGGACCGTTGAGAAGTCGGCGTGCCATCGACAATGTCGCGGTGTCGAGTTCTACAATAATATAAATATAGGGACAATTATATTACATACCCATGACATAGGAATGCATATTTGAACAGATTTCAAGACCATGAGCTGTGACAAGACTACTATATTCTGTATGTATCCTGGAATCCTTCATACTGTGTTGCTTTTGGAAATGAATTGAATTACGTAATATCCTATCTCGAAGGTAAAATACAGAAGAGTCCTTGTTGAGCTACGGGGAGAAATGGGTACTTGCTGTGGCGACATCCCGTAGGGAATGGAGACCCATATTTTATCGACATAATCAGTATCCCAGGGTTAAGATGAAATGTTCGTTCATGTATTGTATGAATAAAAAGATAATCTACACGTAACGTTTAGGATTTTATTAGAAGATTTGATATCGGTAAAATGATTCCGGCTATGATTTTATGAGTTTAACTTTATGAGGGTCGGGAGTAAAACACGTAAAATGAAAGCAAAATGACGCTTATAAATCCAGATACATTTAGAAAATTATATTTAAAAAAAAACGTTACACAATGTATACGTCCCATTCTATTCAGAAAATTATCGAAATGTTGCAGGATATATCAAGAACAAAATCTACATGGCACACCATTTACGTCTGTCCAATTATCTTAAGAAAATGATCAAATTTTCACCACTCTCTACCCTCGATTATATTAAAAATACAAAAACAAAACAAACAAAAACAAAACGCCCCGCTATAAATCACGAAGAATTATCAAAATGTTGCCGATATATATTCGTACCGATACATGAAGAAACTTTGATGCTCGAGTTCTATTCAGAACATCATCAAAATGATACACGATATATAAGTGCGATTCAGAAAATTATCGAAATATTTTTCCACGATCTAAAATATATATTTAAATGTGTATCTCTGTTGTATAAAACATATTGTACGACATACATGTCGTGAAATGAGTCCTGATATGCCCCATTATTTTATAAGCAGAGACGTATATAAACGTCACATGTATGCGATATATACGTCTACGTATTTAGGAAATTATTAAAATGCTACAGGGTAAATATGTCAAATAATGTTAACGGATATAGGTATACAGTATATATCAAAGTCAATAAATAGCAAGCATGGTTCAGGCCAGGCACGAAGAAGAAAACTGCAACTGGTTAGAAAGTTGGTCTAATTTTTCTGCAACCGTATTACAGCCATGGGATACCTGAAACAAGAATATAGTAACTGTGTTATATATACGTCAAAACAAATATACGATTAAGTTGTTCACAAAGACTAACATTTTCCAATTTCGCCTAATAATCATTAACAAAACGATGGTTCTGTAAGAAATATAAAGGACAGCAGCGACACTTACGGTAGGTGATTCTGTTTGTACTGGTAGCTAGCTAGTAGCCCATGACAGACGTACGGCTTTTGATCGGTCCTAAAATAGACCGCCTGCTGGCGCTGCGTACGGCCAGACGTATGACTATCATGCGACCACAAGCCATCGAAAGTGTGCGAACAAGTAGGCTACTGTAGTAATGTTGATTTGGGTCTGATTTTTCGTCAAGTGCACATAAATAATGTTTGGTCTATAACAGTGTGAATATCGGTATCAACACACGATTTTTATTAATTACGCACTGCACAGTACTGTACATATGGGCGGCTACTTACGTTACGAACCGACTGTTTCAACAGATAACAACACGTGAACAGATTTATTGAGAATATCATTTTAATTAAGCTTAGATACCAATTGGAAATAAGAGATATTGGTTGTCGATTGTGATATGCCCTTGTACAAAACGTCGTCGGTCCGATTGCATCACCGCACCGTGCAGTCAGATCTTTTGTTATCGGAGGTAGAAAAGTATCAAACACACGCAACACACGGAACAACGACACTGGTCATTACACTAAAAACAGACGAAGATAATCACAAATTAAAACACTTTACCGGCCGTAATGTTGAAGTTTACAGCGACCGATGTAGGATAGTCTATATTGGTGACCGATCGAGTCGCACGCGGATGATTTATACAGCACAGGTAAAGGTAAGCTGGTGCCGGTGAACCATGAACACCCGGCTCCACGGGAGGTGTGAAACCCTGTGCTGCTCTCGCCGGCAAGAAGGGGTGCCCGAGGGCACAAATAAGAAAACATCTGAATTTTACCCAACATATCTGAATTCCAGCATGCAAATCGGAATTTTATAATACTTATCTGAGTTTCCCCCAACTTATCTGAATATAAAATGTATATCTGAAAAACTAAGACTTTTCGGCTGAAATTCAGATATGTATTTAAAACTCAGATTTTTCGCCAAAATTCAGACTTTTACAGTTACCAGTGCAAGTATTCTACAAGCACAAGGAGACAAGGGATTACAACAGCAGAAGTAATTACAACAATACTTTCTCACATTGATAACTGATCCCAGGCTACGACCAAGCTCTCAGTCTTGTTAGCTTCTCATTGATAACCAAATAAAACTTTATGAAATTTTCAATCAAATATCATATGTAACAGACCTACAAAAAACAAGTTCATGAAAGTGTCATCCTGATTGATCAATAGGAAGTCCAAATGTTTTATAACTCTCAAATTGGTGAATTGTTCTGTTTGATGTATCCATCAATGCAAGCTTGTCCAAATGTATTGATCTCTGGCCATGCTGACCATTAGCCACCGGCCAGTGTATACATGTCTGGCTGCTGACCAATATAGATAACCTATTTGTAAGTATTTTCAGTCTTCTCACTCACCTATTACCTATATGCGGGGTAGTGTTTGTTATTTATCCCATCCTTGACCATCACCTAGTGGTCATTTTAGTCAGTTTGAAACATTTATAACTAATACATTGACTTAACTCATATATTTATGTTTTCGGAGTCTCTTCTTAAAAGAAAATGAAATTAAAGTTATGGTTAAAAATTCCCGCCTAATTACCGACAGCTCTAACATTTGGGTTCAACATCTGGAACAGCTTGTGATAGGTGAACAAAATAGTGCATGTATTGAGGTAAAGATCAAATAAATCATCATTAATTATTATCAATAAAATCACCATACACCATCAAGCCGCCATTTCCATACAACCGAGTCGGAATTGAAAGTGAGGCTTAAATTAGCGAACAACATGGAGTGAGTTTGGAAATACATTAGTGTGTAGAATCTCAAAATTTTGATCATTCAAACATTGAATACAGGCTGTGCTGCACATATATGAAACATATTCACACGCATGAAATGCTCTCAAAGACTGCAATCTAGTTATATGATGGTTTTGCCATCCAAATACAAATATACATGTACTGTATATCAAATTCAGAAATACTCCAAACTTTCATCAATGTAAACCCTACTTATTGTTATTAAAACAGCGTGTCTATCCACACAATAATGTCAATATTGAAACTCAGTAAAGAAATTGATCTATACAGTTAAACCTGTTATAAAGGACACCTCTATATACAGGACACCTGTCTATAAAAGACAGACTCATCAGACCGACTCCTTTCAACTTACTATATAATTAACCTCTATATAAAGGACACTTGTCTATAAAGGACAGACTCATCAGACCCACTCCTTTCAACTTACTTTATAATTAACCTCTGTATAAAGGACACTTGTCTATAAAGGACAGACTCATCAGACCCACTCCTAATTAACTATACAATTAACCTCTGTATAAAGGACACTTGTCTATAAAGGACAGACTCATCAGACCCACTCCTTCTAATTAACTATACAATTAACCTCTGTATAAAGGACACTTGTCTATAAAGGACAGACTCATCAGACCCACTCCTTCCAATTTACTATACAATTAACCTCTGTATAAAGGACACCTGTCTATAAAGGACAGACTCATCAGACCCACTCCTTTCAACTTATATAATTAACCTCTATATAAAGGACACCTGTCTATAAAGGACAGACTCATCAGACCCACTCCTTTCAACTTACTATATAATTAACCTCTATAAAGGACACTTGTCTATACAGGACACCTGTCTATAAAGGACAGACTCATCAGACCCACTCCCTCCAACTTACTTTATAATTAACCTCTATAAATGACACCTGTCTATAAAGGACAGACTCATCAGAGCCACTCCTTCCAACTAACTTTATAATTAACCTCTATAAAGGACACCTGTCTATAAAGGACAGACTCATCAGACCCACTCCTTCCAACTTATATAATTAACCTCTATATAAAGGACACCTGTCTATAAAGGACAGACTCATCAGACCCACTCCTTCCAACTTACTTTATAATTAACCTCTATAAAGGACACCTGTCTATTAAGGACACTTTTGATCAGTCCCTTTGGTGTCCTTTATAGACAGGTTTGACTGTATATATATCCAAAGTGTAAGTTTGACATTTTACACAAATGATTGAAAAACTGACAGCCATCGGTAAAATCAACCATTTCTCTCATTTAACGCAAAAACAAAATCCTTCCTAATATGGCACCAAGCTATATCAATATGAGTGTACATAACAAGACAGCATCCTTATATAACTCAAAAGCAAAATGATGTTACTAAAAATATAAAATACTGTGATGACATATTGATGATACCAGATATAGATTGGAAATGACCAGATATAGATTGGAAACGACTGTCTGTCCGTAACATATATATAGGATTATTATCAAGCAAACCTCCCCCAGAAAGTCAGATGTAATTGAGATGAAGTTTCTTCCCGACATAGATTCATTATAAATTATACCACACACAGAAAGACTTTCTTTTGCAACCCCACTCAATATTATAAATCTACAAGGATGGGAATCTGGCCTGGTTGAATGGCATAGTTTATTGTATTTCTGATTATTTCTAACACCTTTTTAAGTAAAAACAAGTGTATTTGGTGAGTAGCTATACATGTATGTTAAGTATTTCAATGTGGAAACATATTTGGTTTGGGGCACAAAAGGTCACATTATACACATGAAAGAAAGGTGATTCTGATGATATAATTGTTGATTGATATTTCAAGACAATGAATTTGAATTAATGTTCAGATGCAAGTCCTGAAAGACATAAACATAGGGCCAATGGAATTCAATATTTTTTTCAAATATTTCTAATGTTAACAAGATGGAAACTACAGCTTTTTGATGATAGTGAAAAAGAGTTCCTAAACTATATGCTGATTACCGATAAAGCAGGTAAAATATTTCTGAGGGAATCTCACATGAACTTATTGTAGATGAAACCAATTGTAAAGTCATAAAGATATGTATCAGTTTTAATCAGAATTGAGTTAACAGTTGGTCATAAAATATTAAAAAGAGCTAAACAAGTAATCCATATATAACTTGGTAATTATATAAAAGGCCACGACTTACTGTAACACATTAAAGGTTCCCTTGGTAGATAACATAAATGACTTATTGTAACATTTACCAAAAGTAGCTTGTTGCTGGCCATGGTACCACCGTTATATAGCTATATATATAAAGACCTGAGTGACCATGGCCACCATACTCTGTCTGTCGAGGCCAGGTTATGGGTTTTTTTCTGACCAGTACCGATAATTAAAAGACTTTACCTGAGTGACCACCATACTCTGTGTTAAATTGTCTGTCCAGGCCAGGTTATGGGTTTTTTTCTGACCAGTACCAATAATTAAAAGACTTTACAAGTTTACCTGAGTGACCACCATACTCTGTCTGTCCAGGCCAAGTTATGGGTTTTTTTCTGACCAGTACCGATAATTAAAAGACTTTACCTGAGTGACCACCATACTCTGTGTTAAATTGTCTGTCCAGGCCAGGTTATGGGTTTTTTCTTACCAGTACCGATAATTAAAAGACTTAACCTGAGTGACCACCATACTCTGTCTGTCCAGGCCAGGTTATGGGTTTTTTTCTGACCAGTACCGGTAATCAAAAGACTTAACCTGAGTGACCACCATACTCTGTCTGTCCAGGCCAGGTTATGGTTTTTTTCTGACCAGTACCGATAATTAAAAGACTTTACAAGTTTATCTGAGTGACCACCATGCTCTGTCTGTCCAGGCCAGGTTATGGGTTTTTTTCTGACCAGTACCGATAATTCAAAGACTTTACCTGAGTGACCACCATGCTCTGTGTTGTCTGTCCAGGGCCAGGTTATGGGTTTTTTCTGACCAGTACCGATAATTAAAAGACTTTACCTGAGTGACCACCATACTCTGTCTGTCCAGGCCAGGTTATGGGTTTTTTTCTGACCAGTACCGATAATTAAAAGACTTTACCTGAGTGACCACCATACTCTGTGTTGTCTGTCCAGGGTATGGGTTTTTTTCTGAGCAGGACGTCTGAAACCTTACCTGAGTGACCATGCATTGTGTTTTCTCATCAATCTAGAGGAAGAATTTTCATTTATGTATGTATGCATTTATGCATAACCTGCTGTTCATAATTGAGTGTGTAGTTCTGTAATCTCAGTTTTTTTTCCATATACATATATATACTTTATCCTATGTGATTCATGCAATATTTTGCGATACTGTATGTATGTTGTAAAATCTGATTGGCTGAAAGGCCAAAGGAATAAATGAACTGAATTGAATATCTCACTGGCAAACAAACAGGTACATGCTGCCTGTACCCTGAAACTCTTGTTCATCTGACTGCTCAAAAACAATTTGGAAAACAAGACTATGGTTGCAATTGCATAATAATTAATCAGTTTTCCTTTACAATCATGACTTTAATTTCTTGTTACATAATGAAGTCCTAATGTTGACACCAAATAAAATGTTACTTTAGATGGACGGGTTTAAATTAAAAGCAGCCAATTAGGTTAATGGCTAATTTGAAAAGTTTTTTGGTCTATTAAATACAACTTTGTTAACTGCGCCAGAATCTTGAGGGAATTTTGAAGAGCACTGGGTGACTCCCAGACCCAATCAAAACCAGTCCAGAGTAAAAAGTAATATAGTAAAACCTGAATTTCCAAACACAAACTTTGACATCCTGTAACACCCGACCATACCAGAACTGTGACATGCTGCACTGTCATTTATCCATACTAATTTAACCAACACACTGTCATATCAGAGACACACTGACTTGGTCCCATACGTATACAGTGTCTGTGAAGTCAGGTTTCACAGCACTTTATTAAAAGGTGTTTTTTTTTTATTGATAATATTTTTTATGGTTTCACCAAAAGTTTAAATATGTGTTTTTTGAAGAAATAATGAAACAATAATATCATTTTCAAGGTATCTTATTTAGGATACAAATAAGAACAAATAAAATACTAATTACCTTCACATATGGTAGCCAATGCTGATAATATATGCCTTGACCTATCAAAGCTTTAATAACCTCACCCCTTGACCTCTAATAGCCTATCCCCCTTAGACCTCTAGTAACCTCTCCCCTTAACCTCCCAAAGTCTCACCACTTGACCTCTAATATCCTTTTCCTCTAGCTTTTTGACCTCTAAAAGCTTAATCCACTTGATCTCTAAAAGCAATATCACTTTGACCTCTAATAGACTCCCTCTTGGCCATCAATAACCTCTCTCCCTTGACCTCTATAAAAGACTCACCCCCTTGACCTCTAAAGCCTTGCCATGTCACTTTGACCTTTTAATAGCCTCGAGCTCAACCCCATCACTTCTGATAGCCTTGACCCATTGACATGTAAATGCTTCAACCTCTTGACCTCTGAAAACCCTAACTCATTGACCTTTAAAACCCCTGTCTCCTTGACCTCTAAGACACTGACCTCTAAAAGCCTGTAAAGATAACCTCATGTTTTTAATGTTGACATCATTAAGGTCAATGACTAGCATCATAAATATACATGTACCTTAGACAAGAAGAACATAACAGCTGTACATAATTACATGTGTCCCTTACACAACAGAAGTATGGGGTGGAATAATTACTCCATGCTGAGTGACATCATTGACCATGACCCACAAACCAGTGTTTATAGACAAAAACATTCATAAGTGCTCAATACCTTAGAGACACTGGCCAAATGTTGACCCATGTGAATGAAAGCAGGTGAAGCACATCAAGTAAAAGATCATGTGTGTCCAGACTTTGTTATATTAACAAGTAGTACAGCTCAGATTTGAGATAACATCACTGGAGATTTATCTACACTTTCACAGATATCATAACTCTTCTTCTTCACAGGATGACTATATACACACAGGAGTAGACTGTAACAATGTACTGAATACCATTTACTGAATACCAGGTGAAAATTTGTTGATTAGATTTACCAGTCTCAACGTTAACTGTTACCTACATTTATTGGTTTCAACTGTCACCTACATTTACTGGTCTCAACTGTTACATTTACCAGTCTCAACTGTTACGTAGATTTACTGGTCTCAACTGTTACGTAGATTTACCGGTCTCAACTGTTACCTACATTTACCAGTCTCAACTGTTACCTACATTTACCAGTCTCAACTGTTACCTAGATTTACCAGTCTCAACTGTTACCTACATTTACCAGTCTCAACTGTTACCTAGATTTACCAGTCTCAACTGTTACCTACATTTACCAGTCTCAACTGTTACATTTACTGGTCTCAACTGTTACCTAGATTTACCAGTCTCAACTGTTACGTAGATTTTACCAGTCTCAACTGTTACGTAGATTTTACCAGTCTCAACTGTTACGTAGATTTACTGGTCTCAACTGTTACGTAGATTTACTGGTCTCAACTGTTACCTACATTTACTGGTCTCAACTGTTACCTACATTTACTGGTCTCAACTGTTACCTACATTTACTGGTCTCAACTGTTACCTACATTTACCAGTCTCAACTGTTACCTACATTTACTGGTCTCAACTGTTACCTACATTTACTGGTCTCAACTGTTACCTACATTTACCAGTCTCAACTGTTACCTACATTAACTGGTCTCAACTGTTACCTACATTTACTGGTCTCAACTGTTACCTACATTTACCAGTCTCAACTGTTACCTACATTAACTGGTCTCAACTGTTACGTAGATTTACTGGTCTCAACTGTTACGTAGATTTACTGGTCTCAACTGTTACCTACATTTACCGGTCTCAACTGTTACCAGTATATCTACCAGTCTCAAAGCATATGATGTTGGCTTGGGTCAGAAAAGTCTCCCAACTGCTGTGATCTGTACCAGCCACAGCTACTACAGTTACTCTACAGAATGAGTGATTCCTAACCAGCTGTGAACTAATTTGGTACCAGCTGTATATATATATATATATATTACACATACCAATGTTAGTCCAGAACTCCGCCCATACAGCAGTATGACTAGTTAACCTCAGTTGGGGTCACACAGGAGATCATGTAATGGTATAGGAAGGTACTCAATGATCCTGTATTACACATTTTTTTGATTTGTGGTGTATCTCCTCAGCTTTGACAACATCATAACTCGAACTAACATAGGTATGATTAAAAGGGATTACAAATAGGTAGTAAACGAGAAATAAACATAGCAGGGGTGTACAATTTCATCTTAGCTAAAGCCTGCCAGCAAATCCTGAAAAAAATGCTTGTAGCTCAACCTTTCCTTTTTTTCTAATACAGAAAATTTTCACTGATTTTTTACAGTCTCTCACTCTGGTGTCGAAATAGTATAGAATTACACATGTACACATACATATATAGCCGTCATGTATCCATGCAATAAGGAAATTTACTAATTGCACAAATGTGATATCTTAATATGTCCTTAATTAAATAGTGACATTCCACGACATGCATTTTGTGTAACATTCATACATGTTATATTTAATGTACTCGACCAGCCCCAACCCCTGGTAAGGAAGTAAAGGGATTCTGAAGGAAAGGGGCTTGCCAAACATTATATAAGCCTGGTTCCAAAACAGGTTTTGGAGTTTGTTTTAGTCATATTGACACTGTACAATCAATCAGCAGTGAAATGTGGAAGGGATTCAGTAACTTGATCATGTAATAGTTTTCGTATCATTTTCGTATTTTAATACTGGTATCACCTGAACTGACCAAGACAGTGTATTTTCATTAAACAGAATGCATGAAGATTTGTTTCAGAATTCTGATTTAAATGCTTTTTAACTTTTTCCGTAACTCATGTTTTTTTAGATTCTGTAACAGAAGGAGTTATCAGGCTCACTCCCAGAAGTTTAAACGAATGGCAGACTACGTGTGCAATGTTAATGTTATCATTGTACTTTATTCCAAAATTTTTCACTGAATCGCATCCACTTGTTGTATTGACCACTTTATGCAATATCCTAGACAGTGATAATTAAAGCAAAAATGTAGCAAATCATCATATTTTTTATGTAAACTACGTTAACCTATGAAAAAATATCACCTATTACTCAAACGAAAAAAAATGAAACCTGAATGATATAAACACAAATCTAGAAACCAAAGTATTTGTTTTGAAAGACTTGAACACCTTTATATTTCATTGTATTGGATCAGCATATCAATAATTGAATAGCATCAGCTAAGCCTGTCGACTATCAATTGTCTATATATACTATAGTCGACAGTGGGGAAGAGGGAGCTCAGGCTATATATTGACAATAGTCGACAACAGGGATGGGGGAGAGCATAATGGCACAAAATGAGTTGGCGACATAGCTATGGCTTGTCCTCCAAGTGTATAGTGGTATGGTGACATAGCTATGGCTTGTCCTCCAAGTGTATAGTGGTATGGTGACATAGCTATGGCTTGTCCTCCAAGTGTTAGTGGTATGGTGACATAGCTATGGCTTGTCCTCCAAGTGTTAGTGGTATGGTGACATAGCTATGGCTTGTCCTCCAAGTGTTAGTGGTATGGTGACATAGCTATGGCTTGTCCTCCAAGTGTTAGTGGTATGGTGACATAGCTATGGCTTGTCCTCCAAGTGTTAGTGGTATGGTGACATAGCTATGGCTTGTCCTCCAAGTGTATAGTGGTATGGTGACATAGCTATGGCTTGTCCTCCAAGTGTATAGTGGTATGGTGACATAGCTATGGCTTGTCCTCCAAGTGTTAGTGGTATGGTGACATAGCTATGGCTTGTCCTCCAAGTGTTAGTGGTATGGCGACATAGCTATGGCTTGTCCTCCAAGTGTTAGTGGTATGGTGTCATAGCTATGGCTTGTCCTCCAAGTGTTAGTGGTATGGTGACATAGCTATGGCTTGTCCTCCAAGTGTTAGTGGTATGGTGACATAGCTATGGCTTGTCCTCCAAGTGTTAGTGGTATGGCGACATAGCTATGGCTTGTCCTCCAAGTGTATAGTGGTATGGCGACATAGCTATGGCTTGTCCTCCAAGTGTTAGTGGTATGGTGACATAGCTATGGCTTGTCCTCCAAGTGTTAGTGGTATGGCGACATAGCTATGGCTTGTCCTCCAAGTGTTAGTGGTATGGTGACATAGCTATGGCTTGTCCTCCAAGTGTTAGTGGTATGGTGACATAGCTATGGCTTGTCCTCCAAGTGTTAGTGGTATGGTGACATAGCTATGGCTTGTCCTCCAAGTGTATAGTGGTATGGAAACATAGCTATGGCTTGTCCTCCAAGTGTATAGTGGTATGGTGACATAGCTATGGCTTGTCCTCCAAGTGTTAGTGGTATGGTGACATAGCTATGGCTTGTCCTCCAAGTGTATAGTGGTATATGGTGACATAGCTATGGCTTGTCCTCCAAGTGTTAGTGGTATGGTGACATAGCTATGGCTTGTCCTCCAAGTGTTAGTGGTATGGCGACATAGCTATGGCTTGTCCTCCAAGTGTATAGTGGTATGGTGACATAGCTATGGCTTGTCCTCCAAGTGTTAGTGGTATGGTGACATAGCTATGGCTTGTCCTCCAAGTGTTAGTGGTATGGTGACATAGCTATGGCTTGTCCTCCAAGTGTTAGTGGTATATGGTGACATAGCTATGGCTTGTCCTCCAAGTGTATAGTGGTATGGCGACATAGCTATGGCTTGTCCTCCAAGTGTATAGTGGTATGGTGACATAGCTATGGCTTGTCCTCCAAGTGTATAGTGGTATGGTGACATAGCTATGGCTTGTCCTCCAAGTGTATAGTGGTATGGAAACATAGCTATGGCTTGTCCTCCAAGTGTATAGTGGTATGGTGACATAGCTATGGCTTGTCCTCCAAGTGTTAGTGGTATATGGTGACATAGCTATGGCTTGTCCTCCAAGTGTTAGTGGTATGGTGACATAGCTATGGCTTGTCCTCCAAGTGTTAGTGGTATGGTGACATAGCTATGGCTTGTCCTCCAAGTGTTAGTGGTATGGCGACATAGCTATGGCTTGTCCTCCAAGTGTTAGTGGTATGGCGACATAGCTATGGCTTGTCCTCCAAGTGTATAGTGGTATGGTGACATAGCTATGGCTTGTCCTCCAAGTGTATAGTGGTATGGTGACATAGCTATGGCTTGTCCTCCAAGTGTTAGTGGTATGGTGACATAGCTATGGCTTGTCCTCCAAGTGTTAGTGGTATGGTGACATAGCTCTATGGCTTGTCCTCCAAGTGTATAGTGGTATGGTGACATAGCTATGGCTTGTCCTCCAAGTGTTAGTGCTATGGCGACATAGCTATGGCTTGTCCTCCAAGTGTTAGTGGTATGGTGACATAGCTATGGCTTGTCCTCCAAGTGTTAGTGGTATGGTGACATAGCTATGGCTTGTCCTCCAAGTGTTAGTGGTATGGTGACATAGCTATGGCTTGTCCTCCAAGTGTAGTGGTATGGCGACATAAGTGTTAGTGGTATGGCGACATAGCTATGGCTTGTCCTCCAAGTTTATAGTGGTATATGGTGACATAGCTATGGCTTGTCCTCCAAGTGTTAGTGGTATGGTGACATAGCTATGGCTTGTCCTCCAAGTGTTAGTGGTATGGTGACATAGCTATGGCTTGTCCTCCAAGTGTTAGTGGTATGGCGACATAGCTATGGCTTGTCCTCCAAGTGTTAGTGGTATGGTGACATAGCTATGGCTTGTCCTCCAAGTGTATAGTGGTATATGGTGACATAGCTATGGCTTGTCCTCCAAGTGTATAGTGGTATGGCGACATAGCTATGGCTTGTCCTCCAAGTGTATAGTGGTATGGTGACATAGCTATGGCTTGTCCTCCAAGTGTTAGTGGTATGGCGACATAGCTATGGCTTGTCCTCCAAGTGTTAGTGGTATGGTGCGAATTTTACCACCCTATATCTTACCTGAACATTAGGTATTAATTGACCTTTTATCAATGTCATGGTTCACCAAAGGATCTGTTCATCTCTGTCACTGATTAATGGATGTTCATCACCCTGCTTATCACCAGATCTAATAACTGTAACACCTGTGTGCTGATCTGATCATCACATCTATTGATCTGATAGTTAATTTGGGCACAAATACAAAGTTGATAGTATCCTTTAAAGTTAATAGTATCTTTATCCAAGTAAAATAAAGGATCATCATTTTTTGTCTACTCTATCAACATTCAGAAACTTAGTATATAACAATATTTTCAAATCAAAAATAAAACCGCGAAAGAGGTCCAAAAAAGGGCTTGATTCCAAATATAGGCCTGGTTCCAAATGTTTGTTGGTTTGTTTATTTGTTGGGTTTATCACCCTGTGCATGAACAGCCAAAGGTCAAGTTTTCCCATATGGACACGTTAAATCTTGACACCAGATCAACTAATTTCCAGAAAACACACAAACCGACACAGGTAGCTATAGGGAACCTCAAACCATACACCTAGGTTCTTCACCTTGAGGTTATGCGGCAGGCAATCCAACTGACTGTGTAGAGCTCTTGAATTGTGGCCCCCAGAAAGGGGAGGGCATGGGGGATCACTGCTGGTACAGTATACCACCTAATAACAGCATTTGTGCTTACAAAAACACAAGGTACGAGCACTATTTAATCAATTACTTTACAAAGAATGTTTTCATGACTTTTTTATTATTATCTTTTTTTTCCCCTCTGGAACAATACTTTGTGAAACTCTTTGCCTGCTGCCATGCCAACCATACAATCCATCATTGATGTTTGGAGATTTCTGCCTCGCTGCAGATTATCCAAAGTATTTTAGTTTTCTAAATAGAAGCTCGTTTGATGACCTTGTCTCTACTTCTGGTTACATGAAACCATGTACTAGCCATAATTGTATAATGTGTTATATGAGGATATACATAAGGATGTTCATTTACTACATGCATATGATGAAGATATTTTTGATATTTGTGTAAAACAATTATTTATATTACTTGAAAAATTCCACATTATATATGACATCTAAGTAATGCTATGGCAGACTAAACCAATATTTTTCATTAATATTACTGGTTTATGACCAGCACTGACATAGTAAATAGATTTACGAGTCCTGTGCATCTATCTGGTAGAAATGTGCATTACTGTATAACATTCGGACATCTATATACTTTGGGATATTTACTATAATGTAGTATGCTGGCACTGATATAGAAACTATGTATGAAGAAGCAGCTTTGAGCTTTGCCTTGTATACTTAAATTAATATGAAGATGAGAAGTGATACAGAAGCTGCAACAACAGGTGGTCCCAACATTAACCATCACCTGGGAGGCAGAGAAGTAGCAAGGAGGAGTGGTACACAAACAGCTGATGCTAGCCCTGTGTAATTTATATAACATAATCTCAATACTGGATAGAAAATCTAATACCCCGGTCTGTATCACTTAACATCAGTCCACCGGTCTGTATCACTTCACATCAGTCCACAGTATTTTTGTTTTCTGTTGATCTGTCAACGGCATTAGAAAATTCCTGATCATGAGTAGCTCGCTGCCAGTACAAAATCAATAATTATTTTCTAGCAATTCCCTAATTAAGTATCATGTCAAGACATCTATATATATTCATACAGAATAAATTACTGATGTACTGGCATGACTTCTAGTATCCTTAGTCCTCAGAATCCAAATACAAAGGCTAAAGATGGCATTATACAGCTAGTGCTCCAACCCTCGTTATTTTCAGCTTAACCACACGGCATGTATGAAAATTGAGTCCAAGCTCTATTACATGTATTGGTTCAGTGTGGACATGTCTTCCCTGCTAGCATCTACTGGAGCTCTTCGTCAATAATAATGTTTTATTAGCTCCCAGAAAATAATTCTGAGGCCCATTGTTTATTATGATTATAACCACATATATTAATTTATGAACCACTTTGAGATATCAGTATACCAACAGAAATTTTATGTGTCAAACAGATACTTCAAGACTAAGATAAATGTTAGCTTTTTCAATCAAATTCTGTTTCAACTCTGTTTTTCCAGTTCAAACATCACCTTCAGGTGTATTTGTGTCCGTCCTGTATTACACTATTAGATTCCTGGAGCGGATGACACACTGGGCATCGACATTTCCAGGCCATAGCCTTTAATGTTGTCTATAATTATTTATAATCACATACTTGCCAACTTTCCCGATTTAGTCGGGAATTTCCCGATTCCAGACTCCCTGCCCCGTCTCCCGATCGTATAGATAAAACATAGTGTATTCTCCCGATTTTGGAGAATATGTCTTGATAACCCCGTATGGAGCCCCTATTCATCTTGTTAGATTCACTAAGGCCTATGACAAGTAACGCTTGCTGGCTGGTGAAAGACATGTGTGGGGCATTGGTCAGTTAACTTACCTGCTCACAGACCGTAACGAAATTCTGACACTTCACTGACTGCAAGGGTGATAATACCCCGATAAATACACAAGTAATTAAAACCAATTAAGCTGAGGACGCGTGGTGATGGTTTTGTAGCAGGTCAGTCATGGTTGATTAAACGCTTGTAAATGGCTTCGTATACTGCCTTTGATGTCAAGCGCATAAACGACCTCTACTTGACAGTATATCTCGGACAGAAAAAGTGAAAACAACACTGGCAATGTTATCAACGGAGTATCAAATTTGACAGATTACTTATTGAAATGTTAACTACGTTTAAACATCGGCTGATCATCGGCTGATCTTAATTAGCACAAGGAAATAAATTCACAATAACGACCATATAGACCGAAGGCCTGGTTGCCGGTAGGTAACGTCGTTTCAATCACCGTAGCATCAGCATACTTCGTGCCGAGAATTATTTTGGCAGAAACTTTCCCAATTCACATTTTGAAAGACAGAAACATGTCCACAAATACTCACTTTCTTAAACTAAATACTGTCATGTTAAAAATTTGAATTTAAGTATCAGTCCCCACCTACGAAGTACTGAGTTGTAAGCCTATATAGCAGTATAGTGATTACAACTGCTGGTACAACCCTTTTTATTTTTATTTTTTGTATTATTGTCTTTGTTGTAATCCAAAAGAAACATTTGAAATTTCATTCAGATGTTATATTGTACATGTACTCTAGATATTTATCGTGACAGTTTAGGTATTTTCTTTTGAAGATTACTGCTGGAGAGAAAGCTTGATAGAAAGACTGACATCTTTCTTACAACATAATTTTCATAACATATCGAAATAAATACTTTTATTTAGAGTGAACAGTGAGTTAAATCATTTCCAGAAATAATGAAAAATGATGTAATTTTGCAGTTTTTTTTTTTTTGTAACTTGTTGCTTATATAATTATCTTTCCAAACTTGAATAAAAAAGATCATTGGCAAAGCTTGAAATAAGTTTTTCCCCCTTTTTCTCAGTGTTCATGCAAGGAATTTATTTTCAAATAGCAAATTATCTCCCCTTAGTTTTTGTTTGCTAAATGTGTCGCGCGTGAAATGTGTTTTCCGGTCAAAAATGTCGCTCACGCACTTTCTCCCCCATGAGAATTTTTAAAAGTTGGCAAGTATGTAATCAGGTCACTTCTTTGTTTTATTCTCAATAATTACACAGCAGTTGGTTGTTTTATGTCAGAAACCGAAAATATAAACAGCTAATTACCTTCAAATTACTGTACAAGGAATCTAACATACAAAATATTACACAAGTATATCCTTCTGCCGGTACAGTTGTGTCTCATCCTTCTGTCGGTACAGTCGAGTCGTGTCTCATCCTTCTGTTGGTAGAGTTGTGTCTCATCCTTCTGCCGGTACAGTTGAGTCTCATCCTTCTGTCGGTACAGTAAAGTCTCATCCTTCTGTTGGTAGAGTTGTGTCTCATCCTTCTGTCGGTACAGTCGAGTCTCATCCTTCTGTCGGTACAGTCGAGTCTCATCCTTCTGTCGGTACAGTCGAGTCTCATCCTTCTGTTGGTACAGTCGAGTCTCATCCTTCTGTTGGTACAGTCGAGTCTCATCCTTCTGTTGGTACAGTCGTGTCTCATCCTTCTGTTGGTAGAGTCGTGTCTCATCCTTCTGTTGGTAGAGTCATGTCTCATCCTTCTGTTGGTAGAGTCGTGTCTCATCCTTCTGTCGGTACAGTCAAGTCTCATCCTTCTGTTGGTAGAGTCGTGTCTCATCCTTCTGTTGGTAGAGTCATGTCTCATCCTTCTGTCGGTACAGTCGTGTCTCATCCTTCTGTCGGTACAGTCGTGTCTCATCCTTCTGCCGGTACAGTCGAGTCTCATCCTTCTGTTGGTACAGTCGTGTCTCATCCTTCTGTTGGTACAGTAAAGTCTCATCCTTCTGTTGGTACAGTCGAGTCTCATCCTTCTGTTGGTACAGTTGTGTCTCATCCTTCTGTTGGTAGAGTTGTGTCTCATCCTTCTGTTGGTACAGTCGAGTCTCATCTTTCTGCTGGTACAGTCGTGTCTCATCCTTCTGTTGGTACAGTCGAGTCTCATCCTTCTGTTGGTACAGTCGTGTCTCATCCTTCTGTTGGTACAGTTGTGTCTCATCCTTCTGTTGGTAGAGTCGTGTCTCATCCTTCTGTTGGTACAGTTGTGTCTCATCCTTCTGTTGGTACAGTCGAGTCTCATCTTTCTGTTGGTACAGTCGAGTCTCATCCTTCTGTTGGTACAGTTGTGTCTCATCCTTCTGTCGGTACAGTCGAGTCCCTTTAATCTATTTCATATACAGCATTTTTGTTGTCAGAACTTTAGCAAGGATCTATGGATTATCAGAGTTCGATATATCTAGTCAGAAAAATAGTTTATGTAAAAAGGTACCTATTACAGCAATACTGCTCAGTAATATATATATATATATATATGTAAATTTAAATTTAAACTATGACCAAGGAAGTAAATCTCAAGTATTATTTAATAAAGGCAAAAAGAATAACACAATTTTAGGATGACTAGAGTAAAAACTTTATATGAAAAAAATTATCACACACACACACACATCCCCCATCCCCCCCCCCCCCCCCCCCCCCCCCCCCCCTCTTTTTTTTGTTTGAATTCATAATCACATTTTAGCTTTAATTCCGATGATATTCTAACAATTGGATGGCCATAATTGTACATTTTCTCCATATCAATATATCACTGATTCCAGCACCAGGAACTCATCCCTACATAAACAGGCAATTTAACCAAGCTACATCTAGATCACTTATGGTACTTCAAAATCTATCTGTATTGACATAAAAACAACTGATCTTTATCTGAGCACTAGAGTTATAGTATCCGAGGAAAACGTATATAGTGTATACAGGCACTTCAAACAGTTGTAGATCGTAGATTTCCCTCATTCAACTGGAATGAATCATAACTTTTATAGAGTTTAGTAGTCGCCATCCAGGGGAGCAATTTTTGTACACTGTAGTTTATTTAAACTAGGTAGGTATTTGTAATTATCTTACAGTTTCACTGAAAGTTCAATGCACAAACTTGGATGGGTTGGAAAAGCTTAATCGATAAAGTTTGCAAAGAAATGTATCCAGCTCCTTATAAAGATTTGCAATGAGGTGTTTAAAGGGGCATTCCTTCATTCGATTGGAGAACTTTGCAAAGTAATTTATAATTTATAAAATGTATAAATAAAAAAGCTTACACTCATATTTGTGACCAACTGTGAAGGAATTGATGTCATATTTGTACACAATATCCGCAAAACTCTGTCGCTGTCAATCCTAACTAGAATATTCTGTCATGCCTCCTTCGCTTCATTTCACATGACACCTGTACCAGACTACCATAAACAGATCACTGCGTGGCAAGTGATGAAGGTGTATCTTTTTTGTTGTGATGCATCGATGATAAACCCCAATTACAGCTTCCTTTTCCTTGATTTCTCATATTATGGCAAAATTTAAAGCTATTAAATGACCGAAGAATATGATAATAAATATGTGCACACAAAAAATAAACTTATGCACTCACATGTGTCGTGTAAACAACAGATATGACATGCAAGTAAATGAAGGAAAAGGTAACAGATTTAATATCAAGACCACTTTGGTTTTTTATTTGTTTAACGTCCTATCAACAGTTGATCATGATCATATAAGGACGGCCTTCCATGCGTGCAGTTTGCATGTGTGCGTTTTTGGACGCTGCGGTATATGTTCCTGTTAAGTCTCCTTTTGTAACTTAGGAAATTATTCAGATCCTATATATGCGTGTTAACTTATTTTATGGAAGGTTAATGATATATATAACCCCTACTATATTGTTTTGCTGAAATTTACAACAGTCCACCTTAACCACCGCGGCCCCATGTATAGGCTGGTACAGTGACGTGGTACACTGTACATGTACAGACAACAATGATCTGTAACTGCATATAATGGTTAAAATGTCTTGACACTCTTGTTCGCATCATATATTTCAGTTCTTTTATTACTTTCGGCCGTATGGCCAATCAGTCACTATATAGTAACCCCCCAAAACAACCCTAAAACAAAATATTAGACCTCTTGTACAATTATAAAGGAGTTAACTGATGCTTTTCAACAACAACCTTTACACACTAATTTATGTCCAATGTGTTCTAACATTGTACTGTAAAACAATGTATCCCATCAGAGTAGCATACCAGTATGCATGTCAACACACACTATTATATAACATTCACAAATGTATATGTATACAGGGTAGAAAAAACTCCCATAAACACATGTTTATACACTTATTATGTATCCTAGACAGCATTTCTCAAGGACTATTATAATGTAGATACTTGCATTCACACAGGCTGGTGTTTCTCGGTGACTGAACAACTTGGGACAGTGTTTTTCCTGCCGATATAACAAGGTGCGAAAGGCGCCCCATTACCAATGCATTTTAACCTTATTCTTCCCCAAAAAAAATTGTTTTTTTGTAATTGTATCCATAGGTTAAAACTTCCAAAATAGACAAAAGTATTATGGCAAATATCACACAAAAGTTGGTCAACTGGATTTCCTCAAAATACCCAACACTGGGATATTTATAACTTAGGCCACACCAAATTATTCAGTTGTTCGTTGGAAATCCAGCGTCAAAAATGTCCATCTCCAGAAAAAAATAAAATACAAATTTTGTCGCACACCTACGGAAAAATCGACAAATCTTTTTTCTCTGGCATTTTTAACACACCTAGATGCTCGAAACACGAGTCGTGTAAGCGTCTCGTTGATTCTGATGAATAATAACAAAAAATGGAAGACAGAAACCGCAAGGGAATATGAGATATAGGTCCACAACTAAATGAATACAAGAAACCGACTTTGGACATACTTTAAGAATTAATATGGGTATTTTGATAGTAAGTGTACATAGGGGCGCAGCTGCACAAATGTCTAACACGGCCATCGATGCCAACGATGATGAAACAATTTGCGATTTATTCATCAAGCAGCGCAGCATCCGACATGCCATTCGATAATCTGGAGAAGATTAAAATATCAGCTATGCATTTGAAACTTGAATCGATAGAAATATCTTATAAAACCATCGCTCTGTCTCTGTGTGCAGAGTTGAAATATAAATTCGTTGTTATATACTAATCAGTATTGTTTTCCGTCTATCTTACAGGATGTATACAATTTCACATTGAGATCTAGTATTGCAATTTAATTTAATGTGGTCAAGATATTTATAGTTCATTTACTTCCTCTGTTCTGTTTAGGTATGAAATCACTCATTATGTTCATTTCACTGCATTACATGATTGAAAAATGTAGCTCGATGATATTTTGTTATGGCTATTTCATATAAGTAATCATTGTGGGTTGGATGGAAAATGGGTTGTTTGAGTCAACTATTTAATACTTCACATTTGTTGTGAATTCTTCAAAAACATTTCTCTCATTCCCCAATATTCTGCTTTTTTATATGGTATTTTTATGTTATTTATTTTTTTATGTTATTTATAAATGATACAAGCATAATTTTATCCAGAAAAAGTATGTCCATAAATAGTTGTTGGATTTTTAAAAATGCAAATTATTGTTTTTTTCGTTATTTGTGCATGAAATCTGGAATAATATACAAGTTAAGACTCAAGTTAAAAAAAAATATATCGCTCGCACGACATCAGGACCCTTCGCCTCTTAAAATCTCAAAATGAAATTTCCGGCAAAATAAAAATTTTGCTCCCTCGCTCCCTTTCATTTTTCCAATTTCCCAACGAACAACTCATTAATTTGATGTGGCCTTATTGTCTCATATACTAGTAATGTCCTGTGAGTGTTCTAACCTTATATCAGATTGTCAAATATGTCAGCTCTAGTGCATTCAGGTTTTTTTATATTTATAAACCATTCGATACAAACAATCTTTTTTCATCCTTTTGAATTTAAGGGCAAGTTATTAATGACAGGACATAGTCTAATGTTAAAAAGCTATTTAAATAATACAACAATTAAAATCTTAAATAAATTTTGTAATATTTTTGTGTTGCATGTTCAAACATATAATGACATTACAAATTTAGTATTTTGATATCATCATCATTACAGATGACATAAGCATTAGCTTTTAAGCTCTCCATTACAAGAAAAAGTATGTGGGCTAACTGTGAAAGTTTAGTTAGCTTAAAATTACTTTCATGATAGGTAGCTTACAGGACTGGAGAGATACATTTAATATGTTCATAAACATCAACATTCATTTCAATGTGTGGTAAAAGGAGGAAACTCTGTGGGGATATACTTTTGTCATTTGAACAAATTCGACAAATATACAAGCATAACTTTGTTGACATGTGAACATTCTTGAAATTCCGGGAAAAAAGGGAGTATTCCCGGAGTTGTCTCCCTTCTTTACCTTGGAATACACAACATTATAAACGCACATCCAGATCATATGTTCATGAACATTTTACAAACATATATTAACTGATGATAGTAATTTTGAAGGGAGTGTAATCACTCATTGATGGTTAAAGGCATGGTAAAGTAATGAACCCGTTGATGTTTTGACAAACCAGGGTTAGCGAATGTATTATCTTCCAAGATGGCGTCGTGTATTCCACTTCCGACATCCAAGTTGGATGGATTTGGGTGTGTTTTATACGAATTATAAATAAAACTTAAACATTTACCATTTCTGCTGACATCCATCTCCATGAGGTTGGTAAAACTGGCCACATCAGAAGATAATCGACAGATTTCATTGTCGCTTAAACTCAATTTCTTCAACTGTACCAAGCGAAAAAATCCCTGAAAGACGAACGAGAAATGTTAGATTCGGCTTGCTGTTATCGGCATAATTAGGTAATTTCATCTCATTCGGGCATTGGCTATGTTTTACATACCTTAGGAAGGTCCTTAAGCTGATTTGCATCTAAAAGTAATTCTTCCAAACTACGAGTGTATCTCAAAACATCGTCTGGAACATCGGTTAGATTGCAGTGTCGCCTATCAATATATTCGACCTGACGATTGCAGGCTTTGAATAACGGAATACACTTAAACATGATTCTTCTCAGCTACCAACGTCCATCCAGGACACGTAAAATATCCTTAAGAATTCATCAAACATAAAACGGAGGAGGAATAACAGAATAAAACAAGGATACAAGGCTAAAAGTATCTACTCCATCGTCAGTTTCGAATAGAGCTACATTTAGCCGCGTGACGTCACGATCTACCCATCATGCATTTGCACAACAGGTACGCGATTTAATCTTCCCGTACCGAAATAGGTGCGATAAATTGTTATATTAACTTCCTTTTTTTTCGCATGGAGTACGACAAGCTGCTGGGTCGTACACCATTCACAATCAGTACAAATGTATGTACATATCATTAGCGTGTTGTTAACTGGACGATCGGCCATGAAATATGTTTAATTAGGCCCAGTCTGATGAAATGACAGGTGTGATTTTCTTACCTTGATCCTTTGGATAAGCTTTGTCGACTTACGGATTTGAATCTAAAGATCACCGAAGTGATTTTAAAAGCAAATTGCGAAAACATATTATTATGATCGACTCAGTCATGAAAAAATGAAAAACTAAACACAATTTGAAGTACCGTTACATTGAATTATAGGTATAAACGTTAATTATTTTTTCTTTTATAAATTTGGAAAACTGACTAGTAATCAGTTTTTCACCCTACCTTCTAAAGCTGATCTTAATACAAAAACAATAAAATGATTGATTAGCTTTGAACTGGTGAACTGTCGTGTTTTGTATTTGTCATCCTGAGCTGTGAGCAGTCATTCTAAACCTTACGCACAGGTACCCGCCTCGCCTGTCAATACACCAGTTCAAAATACAGCCCAAAGGGGGACAGAGTTGCAACATAATGTATTTCTTGCATCGGTTTTTGGAATCACGGGTGGGAACCTACATATATATATATATCATTTGTGTTGCTAAGTTATATACAATGTATATATTTATTAGCACAATGTATCATATACACTATGTGTTGGTGATCCAAAGATATAGATTTGAATTTCCTGTCGTAGTTGTACCGAGGGAAATATATATAATATATCGTCCTATAGACGACTTCCACAATGATTATGTCAGGGTATCGGGCCGACCATCACCGCGCCATTGAAACGTTCTTTTTTAAGAAGGCCGATGTACATGTGGCGCAGCGGTATAGGCTGCGGGTATTTCTGGCTAGGCGATTGGTTGCCGTAGATCGTGAGTTCGAGGCCCGGTCAGGGCACGAGGCAAACAGTTGTCTTCCTTCGTCATTTGTGTTGCTAAGTTATATATATATATATATATGTACATGCTGATCAAGAGCAGACAATTCACCATATTGAGTCGTGCTATAGCAGGGGGAAAGTCTACCGAAATCGACCTGTAGGAAAATGTCTTTTGGGAGATCAAGAAAATAAAAAAAAAACACAAGTTTATCCTTCTTTGAAGTGTAATATCTACACTTTGTAATAATGGATATGAAAACCAACTAAAATACAGCACAGATTTGTCGACATTTATCAACTCGGGAAATGGATTGAAAAAATGAGCTAGATTGTCTATATCAATATGGAAAAATATCATTTTTAACTTGACAATAATGGCGTTCATTTAGCATTAACGAAGCACGAGTGAAAATATCGAAATATTCAGTCATACGAATGAAATACGTGTTTTATTAAACCGGAAACCATTTAATTTTCTTTTTATTGCATTTTATAAACTTAAAAACAAAATTAAAAACATTGAAACATTATTAGTGTCAAAAAGTGCGGGAATCAGTTACATAATTCATGACGTCATTTAAGCATTGAACGGCTTTCAGTTGGCATTCATAGTCAATATGAATGCCAACTGGACAGAGGCAAATTCAACATGAAGCGCGCGTTCAATGCTTATATTTACCATCTGCGATTTTTTATTTGTCGTGCGATTTTTTTTTTTAATTTTCAAATTCAAATTTCAGTTGGCAGTTCATAAGCTGGTGAACTCGCAACTGAATTGGTAGGGTTATATAGTGGCAGTGCCATACAATGGTAAATATATCTTTATGACGTTACTCCACATCAACTTGACGGCGCCATTTTGAAAGGACTGATCAACACATTTTCTGTTTTTATCGGAGAATCTGTGCATGAATAGCTAGCGTCAAGTGAGTATTTTGCTAAAAACTAGTATGAATATTTCAGAAATACAGAAAAATAACCAAGTTATCTATCTTCGCTTCGATTGGAAAAATCGGCAAGTTTCAATGAGGTTAATACAAAGAATAACTCTGATTGGTCAAAAACGAAAAACTTATATTTTCACTACAAAATCTTATATTTTCACTGCTCATCGCTGAAGTGAAAATATAAGTTTTATTAGTTTGATAAATTTCTTTATTGCATTTTTGCCAGTGAAATATAGAAATTTCTACCACAATACGCTGTGTTATTCCACTCTCAAGCCATTCAATAATCGAATCACGTCACATCACCGGGTCCCGGACGTCACCGGTACACTTTATTTGCATACGCGAAATTATACTTGGCCACATTTCCCTTTGATTCAAGCCGATATTATTGTGGTAGAAACAGGTTAAAGCTCGTGTCTTTTGTAACCTTTAAAAAATAATTTGCTCGTGTGAAATAGATTTCATATCCAACAATCACGAGTCGTGTAACCTCTATTTATCAAGCTAATAAAACGTATAGTTTCACTGCAGCGATGAGCAGTGAGAATATAAGATTTTGCAGTGAAAATATAAGATTTTGCAGTAAAAATATAAGTTTTGCAGTGGAAATTTAAGTTTTCCGTTTTTGACCAGTCAGAGCGAACCTTCGTATTCACCTCTTTGAAACTTGCCGATTTTTCCAATCGAAGCTGAAAAAGATATACTGGTTATTTTGTTGTATTTCTCTAATTTTTAGACTAGTTTTTGACAAAGTACTCACTTGACGTTAGCTTTTCATGTACAGATTCTCCTATAACAGCAGAAAACGCGTTGCGTTGATCATTCCTTTCAAAATGGCACCGTCAAGTTGACGTGGAGTAACGTCACAAAGAGATGACGTCATTACTGATTGCCGCACTTTTTGACACTATTAATTTTTCGATGTTTTTTATTTTGTTTTTAAGTTTATGAAATGCAATGAAAAGAAAATTGAATGGTTTCCCGTTAAATATAACATATATTTCACGAGTATGACAGAATATTTCGATATTTTTCACTCGTGCTTCGCACTCGTGAAAATATCGGTATTCTGTCATACTCGTGAAATATATGTTATATTAAACGGGAAACCATTCAATATCCTTTATCATATTTCACTGACAAAAAAAATGCAATAAAAATGTTTTCATATATGACCGTTGAAAGATGCACATACAAAAATAATACTGAGCACCATGGACCAATTCACTATTGACAAACAATAACATTAAGTCAGCACGATATATATACCCATTTCTACAACCTGTGTACATGTAATTTTAAACAAAAAGGCAAGCAAATGCTCAAAAGCTTTTTAATTCCTTTTCTGTGTGTATATCGTTTGAAATACTAATTTTGGTGATATAACATTTCAGTTTAACAGGGAAAACACCATTACATGCAATTTTACATTACAACATACTACACTTTTATCGACTTCGAAAATAGCAAATAGCGTATGTAACGCGTAAGATTGACGGGAACGACCATTACAAAGCCTAAAAAACAGAACATAAAGAGTCAGGTATGATGTGATAAAGGGTAACCAAGTTTGATGATGAACCGCTATAAGCAGGGTGTAACGCTTACCGAGCAGGAAACGGGACTCAAATATATCGGGTTACAATAAAAATGTAGAAACAGAAAGATGCTGGAGAATTTTAAAGACACATTTTGAATGTGCCTGAGCTGGAATTATTAAAGTAATTAATACAGTGGAACTTCGTTAACTCGAACTCGACGGGACCACAAGAAAAAATATCGAGTTATTCGAGTGTTCGAATTAAGCGAGATGTCGTTCTGTCACTCGTAGTGTTAATGTAGTTTGACGATATATCAGATTTGAGAAGCGCTCCCTTGAGAGGGTATATTATTCCCAATTTTGTCCACTGGTTGATTTTTACGTACATTTGGTCTTAGTTGAAAGTTGTCCGTATATTATTAGTAAACTGAGAAACGTCAAATAAAATTAAAGTACTGAAAGTACTGTAGCGCTAAAACTCTTGTGCAATTTTATCAGTTGACAATGCTTTATAAGTCTTTTCTTTTCTGTTGGAATTTTATCACAAGCATGATTTTCCTTGTTTTTGAGCAAGTAAGTATTCAATTCTCCCATTGGTTCATTACTGTACTTTGACCGATAACATATTTTGACCTGACCAACCTCACATGCCCATTGTGTTAATTTTAGTTAGTCAAAATGTGTTAGGTAACATTGAATATGGTTGATGTTAACTTGTTCAAGCACTCTAAGATAAGTTGAATCTGAAAGAATGAAGAACCTGAAGGAAACCCGCTATATTCTGATTCAGTTATTGCAGGGAAAGGGTAGGTGGTATCTCTTGTCAATAAACGGGCCATAAATCCACCGATTGCAAAAGTGGCAATCGAACATGGCCGAGCTGTTAAGGCATTTCAACTTGTTACCAAGTCTGATGGAAATCTCTCCGAATAGTTAATTTCGAGAAACTGACAATGAAATTTGGAAACCTATATGGCATTTAACCAGGTCACCAGAAAAAAAGGTCCAACATTTATTGCACGAAAGTGAAGTGTGAAATATGGACGAACGCAAACTAATAACTAATATGTCCATCTATATACATGTATACGACGTACGACAAGAAACGTGACGTCACGTTCACTGGATGCCAAACATATTTGGTCAAAACAGGTTATACTTACTTATTTTCCTAGCTAAATCTATGCATCATTACTATTTTGGAAAACCTGAACGGGTAATGTTTATCAGTACGTCCTTTTCCGCATCTTCAAATAAATTCATCTATTTGAGCGTTTGAAAAAGAACTCTTAAAACAAATTCCTTAGACTTGCAATTTGGAAACGGATCTTATCTTTACTCTTCTTTCTAAAAACACATTCTTCTTCCTAATGTCTCAATTGACAATGTCCCACTTTTGACCTTTAGTTGAGCGTTCGCCGCTGTGAGGAAGGTTTACGTCTGTCTCTAAAATGGTAGTTTCTGCTTCTGTTTAGCGCTCAGAAAGTAAAATGTGACTTGGTTGGGTGTCCTGCTGGGTATACTGCTGGGTGTCTTCGGAAGTATACTTCAGTGAGGTAGCACTATAAAATTGATATCAGCTCTGCGCTATCACAAGGAGACAAACACGAACATGGCGTAGCCTCCCAACACACACCTTCCCCACACGCAGACATCTCGGACATGGGAGAGACCGTCCTTAAGTGACATTAGATGTTGATAGGACGTTAAACAATACTAATCTTTTCCGTAGATACATATCGGGCACTTAGAGGGGGAAACCTGTGTGTAGAGTATGTTTTTATATGTTTGAGGATAATCAATTCTACTACCGTTTAAATGTATAGTAATCTGTTTCTCGGCATGTTTACTTTGGTATTGTGTTGAGAATCATCAACAACAACACGAGTTGGGATTTAGGTTGTAGTTAGGAGAACTATTGCCAGTTAATGAACACAGATTGCTATCCAATATAAGCATTGGATATTGTCTGCTAGCATAAGAAAGTATAGCTACAAAACGCCCACAATTCACATATATATTTTCTGGCGTTTCTTCGCCAGCAACATAACACATGTAACAACAACATCAACATTCTAGGAAAAAAGGAAAGCCATTTTTAAAATGACTACAGCTATAGATCCGGTACTCATTAAATAGTTTATCTATTTTACCATGGCCAGCAATATTTGCTTCAGAAATAAAAGAGGATAAGTTATGTCTTTTGTCAGCAAAACACATGTGACATAACTGTTATGTTATGTTATAACTGAGCGGATGTCATAACTGAGCGGCCGGGTACTGCGGCCTACCCACATGACAGGCGGGAGGACGAGCAGCCCGGACCGACTGAGCGGCCGGGTACTGTGGCCTCCCCACCTGTCTGTCTGTCTGCCTGCCAGCCTGTTCGGTCGGTCGGTCGGTCTCTGATTGGTCCAAATTTAGATATTGTCTTATTTCAATAAAATAGGGGTATTATGGGACAGCAAATTCAACTTAATGGGTTTCATTTCCTTGGCATCAACACAGTTTTATTTATTTTTGTTTGACGTCCTATTAAAAGCTATGGTCATTTAGAAACGTGCCTGGGTTTTGGTGGTGGGGGAAAGCTGGACTACCCAGAGAAAAACCACCGACCTACGGTCAGTACCAGGCAACTGTCCCAAGTGGGTTTCGAACTCGCAACCCCGAGGTGGAGGGCTAGTAATACAATTGTTGGGACACCTTAATCACTTGGCCTCCGCGGCCCAACAACACATAGTTTTCTCATTGGTTGAATTTTAGATATTGAGCGGTTTTGATGAAAACTGCCGAAACAGAGTTATCGCCCCTCACTACGCTTCATTCTTTCTGTGGCATCCTTCAGGTCACAGGGGCTTGGCACGATTTTCCAAATGATAGTCTATATATACTATATACATATATATATAGACTATCATTTGGAAAATCGTGCCAAGCCCCTGTGCTTCAGGTGTCACCCCACTAGTAAAAAGAATTCATTATAATTAATACATGGTGATTAGTGAGCCATATCTTAAATATCTAAACATATGCGAATGCTTAAAAAAAACAATATTTTATCTTCGCCTCCGAGTGGTCTATGCTTGTTTAAAATGAATCACGATGGCCCTAAATGACCACAACCGTCGTTGGGTCGTTAAACCGAAACAAACAAAGCGATCGCCGATATCTTAACACTAATAACACTGTATGGTTAATAAAACCTGGATACCCGGCCTTTGTATTTACCATTAGTTTTGTCTTTTTTTTTGTTTTCTTTTTCCAAATGAGTTTAAGACAGAAATTAGGTAAAACAGTAGTAGCTTCAGTAAAAACAGTTACTTCTCAAACCTTTAAAATAGAACAATGAAAAAGGAAAATGAACCTCATCTTCAATTTCACCATAGTCACAAATTATCGACCTGTATGGAAAGAGGGAGACAACCTAAATGGTGTCGCGATCGGGAATCAAATCCTACATGTATTTTAAGGGTCATCTATATCGGAGAAAAATGTTTTATACACAAATGAATGTCTATGAATTTGCCCAAAACTAATCCCAATGTACCGAAATGTTTGCTGGACATGTAGTGTCATAAATCACCAGTAATTTGCTATAGATGCTAACAGTTTCTTCAGTAGAGTTACGTCAACGTGCACACCGCCATATTTGGGGGCACGGCTACGAAGTGGCACGGATTATCAGAGGTGTGAAATCATGTTGATATTGTTCCATTAAGGATTTATTCGTAGCAAATACTTATATCACGGAACCCAGGGATGCCTGGAGTATACATGTATCTAGACGTAATCAGGTTGAATATATATCGTTTTCTTATCCACATCTTTTGGTTGATCGCCAAAATTACCAAACGAGCATGATGAAAATTGTATGTCCCGGATGACTGCAATGCTATTAAACAGGCATAACGCTTATACAACGTTTTTAGAAAGATGCAGGGAAATAGGTATTTAATCATACCCAATACTTTTTCATTGACGATCAGTCGTGTAACAGTTGTGTGAGCTTAGTGGTAACGAGTGCAAGGAGTTCGATTGATGAGTTGTGCCGTGACAATATTGGTATGTTTGTAAAAATATTTGTTATTTTATATGCCGACGATACAGTTTTAAAGTCGAAAACAGCAGAAGGTTTACAAACAATGTTAAATAAGTTCAACGAATACTGTCAAATATGGAAGCTTACAGTTAATGCTAAGAAATCAAAAATTGTCATATTTTCTAAAAGAAGGACAAAGACAAGGCATACTTTTTTATTTTATAATCAGCAATTAGACATCCAAGACTTTTTTTCATACTTAGGGGTATTTTTCAATTATAATGCAAAGTTTACGACGACCAAAAACCATTTATCTGATCAAGCAAAAAAAAAAACACTTTTTGCTGTGTATCGAAAAATAAGAAATATAAATCTACCAGTTGACTTACAATTTAAATTATTCGATTCATTGGTTGCTCCAATTTTGTTATACTCGTGTGATATATGGGGATATGAGAATGTAAGTCAACTTAAAAAAATACATTTACAATTTTGCAAACGAATTCTCGGTTTAAGAAAAAATACATCTAATTTTATGATATATGGTGAGACAGGAAGGTATCCAATTGCAGTTGATATTAAATTGAGAATAATTAAATTGAGAATAATTAAATTTTGGTATACTCTTATTAAAAGTGAAAATAAACTGTCTAGCCGTATATACAAATTGATGTATTCTCTCTATGAATCTGGTCAAATTAAATTTAAATGGATTGATTATGTTAAAGATATCTTAGACAATGTCGGAGTAAGTTTTGTGTGGATGCAACAGAAAATATGTTTACCTGATATCAATCACTTAAAAAAATAATTGCACAAAAATTACACGATCAGTTCATTCAGACTTGGTTTGATCAGCTGTAAACCCCTCACGAGAACTTATAGTATATTTAAAGACAACTTTGGCACATAAAGGACAGGAAGGTACTTTGTAAATTTAGAACTTCCAACATAAAATTTCCGGTCGAAACAGGAAGATGGACAGGTATTCAACAAGACAGAATATGTCCACTTTGTTATACGGGTATAGGAGATGAATTCCATTTTTTATTTATTTGTAATAATTATAACGTAATACAGTTAAGACGCAAATATATTCCTTCCTACTTTTACAAAATAAAACAACTATTATAAAATGAAAGGAATGTTTACAATCTTTAATAAAAAACTGTTAATAAACGTAAGCCTATATGTCCAAAAACTATGTAATATGTTATGATGACATCACAATAATTAGTGGTACTGTTTTCCTTTTTTGCATTCAGTATTTCATCAGTTCTATCTATATATAATATTTTAAATGATTCCAATATTGTAAGAACACTGCATGTATCAATATTGCCTGTCATGCTTGTAACATGAAAACAAATATTTGACCTCTTGTTACACACGCTGTGTGTCAGAGTGAATAAAGAAATCTTGAAATCTTGAAATCTTGAATCCCGAAGAGTTCGATATTATTTTTTTACCTTGATAATAACAGTATTTTTGGATGGTGTGTTGTTTGTGTGTGTATTCCTTGTTTGTGGATATTCGGTGTATCTGGTTTTATCCGTCTTTTTTATATTTCTCATTCTCTCCTTTACATTCATTATTACCGCCATCCTTACAGACAACATAAATAGCATACCCCAACGACCAAGAACATTGGATTTTTTAATGTTAAGAATCAAAATATGTAAATAAGGAATACGATTAATTAATGTTAATTAACATACACAAATGAACGTTCACACAATAGATTTGTTTGTTTTTCTACATCTAGATCCGTTTAGTTTTCTTTCATTTATACGGTATTTGGTCAATCGAGTTATATGGGATGTACATTGTGAAATTACGTTGTTTTTTTTAGTGTAAATAATGTCACAAACGAATCTGAAGCCAATATTGGATAAAAGTTATAGATACAGATGTTGTTAATGGTCTAAAGGCCTGTGTTGGTAATACCCTACCATTTGTTTAACACGTATCGTACTCCTGACCAACATAAGTGTGTCTCAGATTGTACAATAACCTAGTATGATACAGCACGAGCACATGTAATTCACGTAAAAGTGCCAAGTGTAAAATTGATATTACCCACGAGTAAATGTAAAATCAGCCCACCGATTCGAACGCTATATCATATCAATGGTTGAGTCTTATATACATAAATTAAACGGATTTTCAGTAGCATGAACACGTGAACCGACGAAAAAAGTTTATTTCGTATCTAAGATTCCTTAAAGTTAATATCACTGGGATCGTGCAAACTTCTAATGGAATTTAGTCTCCGAGATTTGCCGTAACATGCATGTCACGTTTTTATTTATTTGCTTGGTGACATAGCTTGCATATACATTGTACTCGCACATTCTAACGAAATCCATTTTTTTAAAATTATGAAATTGATTGAATTATGCACTTTTCGTCCAAGTAGGACGAAACATGTATGGTGGATTTTTTCAAATTGTATTGAGAAGTTGAGAAGTGTTAACATCTTGTGTGTCTTTTGAACTCGGCACCAGTTGTTCCGTCTCTAGTCGGTTAAGCATTCGACGTGTTAGCGCCCAGTCAACGTCGATCAAAACATCCTTCCGGAAAAGCTCGGTCGGAAGAGATCAGAAGCCGTCAATTTTACTTAATATGGCATTAACCAGCTTCAGTATCTAACACACTTAGGTCTACAGGGATGGGTTTGTTACCCTGTTGTGATCGGGTTGTAGAGTATCTGACAAGCCCAGGTCTACAGGGATGTTGTGTGTTACCCTGTTGTGGTCGGGTTGTAGAGTATCTGACAAGCCCAGGTCTACAGGGATGGGTTTGTTACCCTGTTGTGGTCGAGTTGTAGAGTATCTGACAAGCCCAGGTCTACAGGGATGGTTTTGTTACCCTGTTGTGGTCGAGTTCATGGGCAAGACACTATACCCAGACGGATTGCTCTGGGTAGCATGCGACTAATTTCCTATATTTTTGTTCAGTGGGGAAGCTACCAGCTACTACACGTACAAGAAAACTCCAAATAACCATGATTATTCACGGGGTGATAAAAAAAGAAAATAAGATATCATGGTTGACACGGACAGGAAACACTTTGTCTATCAGTGGACAAAGATAAAAAGAAACAAGTTTTATCGTTAAAAACTGTTTAATGTTACTATCAATAAAAGAACATATTTATAATACATCGCGTCTGGAGAATAATGAATTCTGATGACAAATAAAAAATAAGAAAGGCACAATAGATTTATAGTGTTTGGTGGCACAAAAGAGCAAGGTACACTTTTGAAGATTTGTATATTAGCCTTTTATCTATGTCTCTGAAATCATCTGGACCAATTAGTGACATAATCGAACGATTACTGTCACCATAAATTAAAAAGCATTTTCTGAAATTATCAAAAGTTTTCACAGTCGTTTAATTTTCCAGGCGTGTTTCCATATATGAGATAGACACACTGTGGAATGAAACCGGAAGAAGATGGAGAGCGGCACGGACACATGGGTAAATATGCCCCAGGCTTCCGGTCCGTAAAACTGTAGCTGTACAGGATTGTGGGCGGCGTCCTTGATCTGAAATGTTGTATTTCCCCACATTGTTATATTACACAGAAGCAGAAAAGTGATAAATTCCCTTCCCTCCTTTTTTGTTGCGTTCGTTTGATTTCCGGCCGACATTCCCATCCCCATTATCAGCAACATTGTCTGAAGTGTCGCTTGTATCATCGCAAAACAATTGGTAACAATCGTTAAGGCGCCTTCAAGTGTGTCAATGAAATAAACAGCAGCGAAAATACTAAACACCGAAAACATGAAAAGTCCACTGAAAGATAGCCATGCCAGAATCGTTTCCAGCTCCTCTGTTAAGTGTCTTGAAAATTGCAAGTGGCGCATGCGCCATACCGCGAAAATAGTTGCAACGATCATAAAAGCGTACGTGACGATTTCACATAAGTAAACTACTAAGACGATCACGTGACTATCGTCGTCCGTGTTCACGACAACGCTAAAGAGGATCATTGAAATAAGTGAGGCAATAAATGTCAAAATTCCAAGAAACAGACCCCGACTGGAGCTTCCGCAGTCAACACTAATCCAGTGGTTGTGTGTTACGTCACCGTTTGTTGTGGTCCTTTTAGCCTTCGTGCCGACATTCTGCCACAGCACAAAGAAGATGCCTGTTCAAAAGTTTTGAGAGAAAAGAATAAGTTTTATAATTGATCTGCGCGAGACAATTAATCAATTACCGATTACTTGTTGTCGGGGACCAGTTGATATTTCCATTAATTAAACTTGATAATTAATTATTGAAGGAAATTTCATTTATACATTTATGGTAACTACAAATGTACTTTTCTTTAAAAATCATATAATCATGATGTCATTGTTTATAGATCACTAAATTGGAATTAAATTAGAACGTATCCTCGTTCTGAAGTTACCATAGTTACGTACCAGCACAGATGACGCTGTACTCGATGGTAAAAGGGTAGAGGTATGGACTGGCGGACCGTAACACTTTACCAATCAAATTACTCCACTGACACGAAAGTTCTGGAAGTGCCGGAAAATACGACATTTCCGTTTCATTAACTTTTACTGAAATAAAATTTTAGAAGGTTTGTTATCGTTATCGCTATGAAAATAAATCCTTGCTATTACCATTATCATCTTCGTCATTAAACCCTCGTTAATGTTAATATTTTTAAAAAGTTCTGATTGGCTTAAATTAAGACCACGTGGCTCCCCGTTAAAAACATCGACCTTCCTGCTGAAAACGTTAGGCAAAAAGGCTAATTGACAGGATGGTTCCCCCCAAAAATGTTAGAAGGTACGAAATTCTCCACTTGACACTGACCTCCCGTTTATTCGCAGTTAAGTGATATCATTTACAAAGGCAAATATAAATCTTCGGAACTTGAACACCTTATATCAATACGAAATGGAATAATAATCAGCACACCTATACCACATTCATTCACGGCACGCCTATACACACATTCATTCATCAGCACGTCTATACACACACATTCATTCATCAGCACATCTATACACACACATTCATTCATCAGCACATCTATACACACACGTTCATTCATCAGCACATCTATACACACACATTCATTCATCAGCACATCTATACACACATTCATTCATCAGCACACCTATACACACATTCATTCATCAGCACATCTATACACACACATTAATTCATCAGCACACCTATACACACATTCATTCATCGGTAGACTTATATACACATTCATTCATCAGCACACCTATACACACATTCATTCATCGACACACCTATACACACATTCATTCATCGACACACCTATAACACATTCATTCATCGGGTAGACTTATACATGCATTCATTCATCAGCACACCCATACACACATCCATTCATCAGCACACCTACACATTCATCAATAACACTCATAAAACACACTTAAAATCACTGAAATCTCGACTCTCCTGTATAGTAGGCCTAGAATGCGCAATGTCTTAGTTAGACGCTTGAAAGGGTAGGACTAAATTCCGAAAGGTTACGCGGTGTTCAATAGCTCGCACTTGCAATAGTTCATTTTAGCTATGCAATAGTTCAAAATACAGATTATGCGTATAGTTAAGGAAAATCAAACGTGTTATGTAAAAATCTATTTTATATAGCCCATATAGTTTTTTTTTTTTTGTGATAGGTCTCCATTATCTTCCGCTGATTTAGTGAAAAAGAGCCTCACCCCTCCTCGAACCGCTTTGTCACAGACTTGGTGCGTGACAAAGGACATGGTTTACTTGTTCCTTTGGAATTACCTGTTTTTGTTGAATTCAACAACGCATAATGGTGTGACTTCTGGTAGCTGTGTATGGAGTGAAGCGTCTCCACGACTATGACTCGGAACCAAACACAAACGTTCGCAGCGCTCATGTGCATGAACCCAAACCGAGCGACGGACGAATGCTGAAGGATGCTCACCTAAAACATAGTATCGATGTGTTAGTCTCGGGGACGCGTGTGTTGAAACAAGGCAACAAATATTGGTGGATGAGCAGCATCAACAAAGTATAAGGAAGAAAGATGTTCCGAAATGGTGCTAAGGGCGAACGCTCAGCCAACATTTCTAGTATATAGAGGTTTGCCTTTACTCAAAGATCAACATACATTGAGCTTGACGTTAATATTAAGTCACTCACCGGTATAAAATTACATGTGAGTTTATATTGACTCGGTCCAAAGTATAAACTTATCTTTGAGTTTATATTGAGTCGGATCCAAGTGTAAACTTACCTTTGAGTTTATATTGAGTCGGGCCCCGGTATAAACTTACCTCTGAGTTTATATTGAGTCGGTCCCCAGTATAAACTTACCTTTGAGTTTATATTGACTCGGTCCCTGGTATAAACTTACCCTTGAGTTAACATTTACTCGGTCTGCAGTATAAACTTGAATTTGAGTTTATGTTGACTCGGATCCAAGTATAAACTTACCTTTGAGTTTATATTGACTCGGTCCCCAGTATAAACTTATCTTTGAGTTTATATTGAGTCGGTCCCCATTATAAGCTTAACTTTGAGTTAATACTGACTCGGTGTCAATTTACCTTTGAGTTTCGGAAGACGAAGAACAGCTGTGAGAAGGAGAAACAAAATTTGATGATAGGTTTCAGTATTTGAGTGGCGTCCAGACAGAACCTGTGGTTGTCCTCGAACTCGAAATATTGACCAAAATAGAGCACATCCAATACCATACCCCCGATTCCGAAACCTGTCGACAATAATGCTTGACTTAAGGTTTAAAGCTACATTATATTCCACAGTGCGTTTTAAATATATATAATTTACTTATTTACACAGACGTATACAAGATATATAAGATGAAACCGTTAATAATTGATGGTTGGTTTCAAGTAGGCTTATGCCTTTCATTACCACGATTTCTTGTTAGTTCAGGGGATGTTCGTGTTTTTGAATATCGACTTTTAACCTTTTCGGAAACGGAACTTACTGACAGAAAAATATTTCCCTGATCTTACCAACAGCGCCCAAACGCAGAAAAGAACTTCCGGTCTCGTGTAATGCTCCGTTATAACTTATTTTCTGTTTTGGTTTTTTAGCAATAACTTCTTCCGTTTCCGGTTTGGCACCAGAGATTCTCGAACGCAACCAGACATATACTGAACAAAGCCAGTTGGGTGTCGGGAGAGGTTCGGTCCGCAGCAGGAACACGTAGATGAACAGGAGGAAAGCGAGGCCTGCCGTGTATACATAGATGTAGAAAAACTGAAAGTAAAATAACGGAATGAAAATCTCAGTCTCTTTGAAGCCATGACGGTACAAATGATATAATGAAAAAGAAATTTCAACAGGCATGTATTCGCCTATATTTTATTTTGTCTCCCCTTTTAATTAAGAGAGGTAATTTCTAAGCCTGTTCTTTAGTGTTATCACTGTTCTTATGGATATTTAGGTCAGAAAGGGGGACATACAGTTAGTCACAATACACCTTTCTAGTTATCATAGTGAATTGATAAACAAAATATTTCATTGTATAACTTCCTACATAATAACAATACCATTCAAAGAAAAACGCACTGAACATTCTACATGTGTGCATATAAACAACAAGAAGTTCCGAGTGAATACACACGTTGACTTAGCGTCAACTATTTACTATAGTCAGGCTGTTCCGTCTAATGTGATTACATAGGCACACAGGATTAATTTTGAATCTGGAACAATATGGAATTAAGGAAAATTTATTGTAATTGTTTAAACACTACATCTCTGAAAGAAGTTGTTATGAAAAAGTGTACTTCTTCTGAAAGAGTTCATAAAGCTAGGGTTCCTCAGGGTTCAGCTTTATGGCCTATGCTATTTCTGATATATATATATATCAGATACTTTACTGTCAGCTGCTCGACTGCTTGCTGATGTTACAACATTAGCACATTCAACAGGAAACTATAGCAAGTTATACATTTTGGTTTTAAACAGCTAAAACTTTAGTTAATGGCTTTTAATCCACTTAAAACTGAATCATTATTAATCTCGTATCTGACCCGACCTGATGAATCCCGATTTTAACGGAAATCCCGATAATTAGTTCTCACAAGCAATTAGGGAGGTAATATTAGTGAGGATGCTGAATGGAGTGTCCATGTTAACAGTATTGTAAGTAAAACTAAGAAATATTTATCAACTCTTAGAAAACTTAGATATACTTTAAATAGAAAAAATCTAGAGAAATGTTTTTTGATGCACGTTTGACCTCTTTTAGAATATGCATGCGAGGTTTGGGATAATTGCAATGAAGGAGACACACACGCTATTGATAACATACAGTATGAAGTCGCCAGAATTATTACTGGTTTGCCCATTAAATATCAAATTCCTCATTATCGCCTTAGTCCATCTATGTCTTCTTTTATACCTAATACCTGTAATGTGTAGAAAAACCTGCCGCCGGAACAAAGAAATAGTAACACTTTGAAACAGTTTAAAAAGATAAATAAAACCTTCTAAAATACCCTCTTATGAAAAAGTTTTTAATGAGTACTGTAAAAGGAGAATGCACATTTTACATTGTCGTACTCGTCATAATGTTAGTAATCTTAATACTGACTTATTCCGCGTTAACCTAATACACATCGATGTGGACATAATATAGGGGACGGAATTGTTTTTATTTTTCATTGCCCATAATATAATTCACAAAGAAAAACAATGCTTAGACATCTATGATATATAGATATGACATACGAAAGCCTTACGTATGGTGATAATTCCTTAGATATAAAATCAAATGAAGCTATTTGTAAACATGTTCAAAACTTTACAGTTTATAGCGAACAATTATGTACAATATATAGTATCATATGTCTGTCCGTTATCCTTTACAATGTACATGTATTCTCATTTCACCCACATGTAGCATTCTTTCTCTCTGTCTCTGTCTCCCTATCGCCCCCTTTTCTTTCTTTACTCTGTTTAAGACTATAATAGAATCATTTGTTGTGTATGTAGGTTGTATGGGTGTTACGAGATCACATAATTGTACAGTCTAGGGGAGATAATCTAACTCCATATGTATATGAGTTATTCCCCTTTGTTGTAATTCTTTTCGTTTGTGAGATACATTTGGATTCTTTATAAAGACTTGGAACAGAAAAGACGTTTGTTGTTTTGCCTGACGATATCATAATGTAGCGTAAAGCGAGTTCCCCATACCTCACAACAGTACATGGTGGAGAATCCAAAGCGGTTAGTTATGTGACACTGTGCCATTATGTAACTTTTTATTGAATTTTCGCCCGTGTGGCCGGCGAGTTTTACTCGTCGACGGTCACGACTCGCCGGTCAGACCAGAGACATATTGCTGCCATGTGCTTTTTGGCGGGAAATATTTGAAACTTTACTATACTCATAATTTATTACTGATAACTTTTTTATGTTGATACTGATATATCAATGGAACGACTACATGTGAATCTAGAAAACATTGGATGTGTTAAATTCACGTCACCAACATTTGTCGGCGATTCGAAGTTTTTGGCCAAGATATCCCTCTAATATGAGATGAGAAGGACGACACTTGTGCTTGCCCGTGCCGTACAATACTAGTTTTATTTTCCAAGGAAAAGAATTCCTTTTTGAATTATAATTACAATGCAATATATGTATCATCATTGAACACACGGATGTCATCTGGTGAAGATGTGTAATAACATGCATGTCATAATTTGTGCAGCGGATGCCAACTTATTCAGTATGCAGTGGCTATATATATGGACCAGATGTGTTTTGAAGTTTTTGTTCCCTGTTGCCTTTTTCACAAGGATAGTTGATCGATGAGATCCTTGTTTATCACCGTTTTCAGAAGAACAGTTCCAGTCTGACAGCTTCAACTTATATTAAACTGGTCTACCCAAAGATATCTGGACTTGTCTGGACTACATACCAATATTTGAACTTATTTTCAACCTACTATAGCTAGCAGTGACGTTCGACTTGCAACAAATGAAGAATCTGAACTAGACATTTATTATATTCAACAAAAAAATATGTACCTTTTATCTAGCTCTTGATTCATTAATGTTGATTAGTATTACTCTTTTGCCATGTTTTAATTATATAGCACAACATCTTTGTTTTCCAAATACTATGAATGTTTTCTCAGATTAATTATATCAGAAATACACTATCAATTAAGAGCGAAATCTCTGCTGATATTACTGTGATAATATGTCATATTGGTTAACAATTTATACTAGGATGAGCATATGTCATTGGATAGATTTAGGATGGTATTATGTTGTATGTCATGTAGTTTGCCATGGAATTCTGTGCTTTGGTATGTATTTAGTAATATTTAGATATTATATTTGTGTTTTGATTGAAGAACCATAAGGCCATGCCGAGATCTTTTTCAGCGCGTATATGAAGCTACGGCAAGGCTGATAGGAATAAGTATAAAGCTGGCAGGTTAATGTTATATATTGTTTGATTAGTTGAAAGATTTATTACGGTTCATTACTCTATAACTTTTAATCACATGGTCTTATGACGCAACATGATGATGCTGCAATGATATACGCAGTTAGTTGAGTAATGCCAGAACAAACTATTTGGATATCTTTTTAACATGTATCGATATTGTCTTATATAAGTTTATTGAATCTTGAGCTTGATAGAATGTTACAGAAGTTTAACTTGGTATGCTTAGCTGAATATCTGAAGTCATCTGTATGTAAAATCTCTTTCATCTTTGCTATTGTTGTCTGGATGTTGTATGTGTGATCCATATTGAGCTCAATGGAAAGTGCAAGTGTGAGAGTTAGTTATCAGGAATTGCATTGTATGAGAATGATTTTTATACTACCAAGTACATATCATTGATGCAAATTTTGGACATTATCTTCTGGTTACAGTACTTTATTTTCAACAATTTTCTAACATTTTCGTAACAGGTCAAATACAGTATATTGATTTGGTTCGATATTATTTTTCATCATTTATGATAATCTCGTACACCCATGGTAAAATTGTGTATGCCAAATTTTATTTTGTGGGCGGGGATGTTGTGTATGTAGGTTGTATGGGTGTTACGAGATCACATAATTGTACAGTCTAGGGGAGATAATCTAACTCCATATGTATATGAGTTATTCCCCTTTGTTGTAATTCTTTTCGTTTGTGAGATACATTTGGATTCTTTATAAAGACTTGGAACAGAAAAGACGTTTGTTGTTTTGCCTGACGATATCATAATGTAGCGTAAAGCGAGTTCCCCATACCTCACAACAGTACACATTATACACAACAATGTATGCTGTTTGTCATTAGTTATAGCTAAGTTTTGCATATGTATAATTGTATTATAAAGAGGACATTGATAAGTTATGATATCTTCCTTCCAATCATTTCGTGTATTGTTTGTGCAGTAAAATCTATTTAAATTCAAAATTCAAATCAAGTGTGCGTGCCCGGGTGTGGGTATAAGACTGTAAGGATAAAGGATATGACTTGTTCAGTGTCACAACCTTATCAGAATCTCTGACATTTTGGCCAATAGACTGGTGAGTTACAATCTGATCAACCTAAAACTGTAGTACCTCAAACATGTAATTCTGTCTGGAGTCTGTACGGACGAACGTCACTTACTGTAATACCTCAAACACGTAATTCTGTCTGGAGTCTGTACGGACGAACGTCACTTACTGTAGTACCTCAAACACGTAATTCTAGCTGGAGTCTGTACGGACGAACGTCACTTACTGTAGTACCCCAAACACGTAATTCTGTCTGGAGTCTGTACGGACGAACGTCACTTACTGTAGAACCTCAAACATGTAATTCTGTCTGGAGTCTGTACGGAAGAACGTCACTTACTGTAGTACCTCAAACACGTAATTCTGTCTGGAGTCTGTACGGACGAACGTCACTTACTGTAGAACCTCAAACATGTAATTCTGTCTGGAATCTGTACGGAAGAACGTCACTTACTGTAGTACCTCAAACACGTAATTCTGTCTGGAGTCTGTACGGACGAACGTCACTTACTGTAGTACCTCAAACACGTTATTCTGTCTGGAGTCTGTACGGACGAACGTCACTTACTGTAGAACCTCAAACACGTAATTCTGTCTGGAGTCTGTACGGGCGAACGTCACTTACTGTAGTACCTCAAACACGTTATTCTGTCTGGAGTCTGTACGGACGAACGTCACTTACTGTAGAACCTCAAACATGTAATTCTGTCTGGAGTCTGTACGGACGAACGTCACTTACTGTAGAACCTCAAACATGTAATTCTGTCTGGAGTCTGTACGGACGAACGTCACTTACTGTAGTACCTCAAACATGTAATTATGTCTGGAGTCTGTACGAACGAACGTCACTTACTGTAGTACCTCAAACACGTAATTCTGTCTGGGGTCTGTACGGACGAACGTCACTTACTGTAGAACCTCAAACATGTAATTCTGTCTGGAGTCTGTACGGACGAACGTCACTTACTGTAGAACCTCAAACATGTAATTCTGTCTGGAGTCTGTACGGAAGAACGTCACTTACTGTTCGGAGTCTGTACGGACGAACGTCACTTACTGTAGTAGCTCAAACACGTAATTCTGTCTGGAGTCTGTACGGACGAACGTCACTTACTGTAGTACCTCAAACACGTAATTCTGTCTGGAGTCTGTACGGGCGAACGTCACGTACTTTAGTATCTCAAACACGTAATTCTGTCTGGAGTCTATACGGACGAATGTCACTTACTGTAGTAGCTCAAACACGTAATTCTGTCTGGAGACTGTACGGACGAACGTCACTTATTGTAGTACCCCAAACATGTAATTCTGTCTGGAGTCTGTACGGACGAACGTCACTTACTGTAGTACCCCAAACACGTAATTCTGTCTGGAGTCTGTACGGACGAACGTCACTTACTGTAGTACCTCAAACACGTTATTCTGTCTGGAGTCTGTACGGGCGAACGTCACGTACTTTAGTATCTCAAACACGTAATTCTGTCTGGAGTCTATACGGACGAATGTCACTTACTGTAGTAGCTCAAACATGTAATTCTGTCTGGAGACTGTACGGACGAACGTCACTTACTGTAGTACCCCAAACACGTAATTCTGTCTGGAGTCTGTACGGACGAACGTCACTTACTGTAGAACCTCAAACATGTAATTCTGTCTGGAGTCTGTACGGACGAACGTCACTTACTGTAGAACCTCAAACATGTAATTCTGTCTGGAGTCTGTACGGACGAACGTCACTTACTGTAGTACCTCAAACATGTAATTCTGTCTGGAGTCTGTACGGACGAACGTCACTTACTGTAGAACCTCAAACATGTAATTCTGTCTGGAGTCTGTACGGACGAACGTCACTTACTGTAGAACCTCAAACATGTAATTCTGTCTGGAGTCTGTACGGACGAACGTCACTTACTGTAGTACCTCAAACATGTAATTCTGTCTGGAGTCTGTACGGACGAACGTCACTTACTGTTCGGAGTCTACGGACGAACGTCACTTACTGTAGTACCTCAAACATGTAATTCTGTCTGGAGTCTGTACGGACGAATGTCACTTACTGTAGAACCTCAAACATGTAATTCTGTCTGGAGTCTGTACGGACGAACGTCACTTACTGTAGTACATCAAACATGTAATTCTGTCTGGAGTCTGTACGGACGAATGTCACTTACTGTAGTACCCCAAACATGTAATTCTGTCTGGAGTCTACGGACGAACGTCACTTACTGTAGTACATCAAACATGTAATTCTGTCTGGAGTCTGTACAGACGAACGCCACTTACTGTAGTACCTCAATTCTGTCTGGAGTCTGTACGGACGAACGTCACTTACTGTAGTACCTCAAACATGTAATTCTGTCTGGAGTCTGTACGGACGAACGTCTCGGCGATCGGCAGCACCAAGCCAATCACCACCAATAGGATCCCGTAAAGTCCGCTCAGGATGATGACAATATCGTCACGACTGGTCAGTGCAAGGACAACCGGAGGTCAACGTAGAAGTGTAGAAATAATAAACGTTTTAGGTCAAAGGTAAATCACAATAATGATAAGTTTCAAGGTAAACTATTGGCATTGAAACGTCAAGGAAAAAGCACCAATCAACGAAAAGACAGAATAAGAACAATACATGTAAATATATATTTATATGGAAATGTCAGATTATAAATGTCAGAATATCGTTATCTAAATAAACATCAAAGTTGGACGTTGACATCAGGACACAGAAATGCAGGAATAAAAATTGCAATAGGAAATCAAGGTGTCAACATCCAAATAAAACATGTAAACGTCAAAATAAATAATGTCAGTATAAGTTAATTATACAGCCACAAGGTCAAAGATCTACGGGATACGTAGATAAATCTAATGAAAATCAAAAACAAAACGCTAGAGGACACCGAAATTGCATAGTGTATATTTTAGCTAGAAAACCCATCGGAACACTTCTCTTTTTAATATCTTCCACACAAAAAGCTAACATACTGACATTATGGTGGCTGATAAGAACAATCTTCGCTTCTTCGCGGTTGAAAACGCGAAAAAAACTTCAATTTTCATATCAAATGTTTAAACACGAAAGAGCTAAAATCCGCAAAAGCGACATGGTTAAACTTCACTATTCCGTCTCGGGTGTTGGCGCCTTGTTCGAGATATTTTGGTGCCATTTCACTTTCTGTTTTTATTATTTCACGGTAAGTAATTTATCAGCTCGTGTTTTTTTCTCGCTTTGCCTTGTTATCTGCTTTAACATTTCATCAAAAAAGTTTAACGGGAGAAAAAAATATTATCAAATTAATTCCCGCTAGAGTGAATTAATGATATTTATAAATCTATAAAAACACCATTAACTACATTATTTACTTATGGATACTTTCCCGATAAGAAGAGTAAACGGGTGGCATTATCTATCCACTTCTTGCAAATGTCGAACGGCATAAAATACTGCGCATGTCAATTGGAAAAACGAAAAAGCGAAAAATTCCAGAAAAAAAACCCGCGAAAAAAACCCGGAATGTGATACGAAATATATATATTTTTTAACTATGTCGCTTTTACACTTTTTCGTGTTTAAAAATGCGAAAAAACTAAAATTTGAAATAAGAATTTCGCATTTTCAAGCGCGAAAAAACGGAAATGACAATAATCAGCCACCATATGACACTAATAAACACCATTTATTTTATTTCAGTTGTACTGTATTTTCTCACCTAACACCCAATGAGATGACGTCATCCATACCACCATTTGTTGTTTTGTCATCAGACGTCCCTTCTGGCATCAAGTTGAGCGGACAAGTCTCCCCATCGCATGTTCTCATTTCCGGTTCCGGTTCTGTATGACAGACGATAAGAATTCATTGAAAGAATCGTTTTTATTCTCTATCAGTAACATTTAGTTTTTCTACATTCTGCAGAATATTTGCTGCCCATGATTGACACATGATTACTTTTCCAATGTCGAAAATACAAAACTTGTTAATAACCACACAAAATTTCCAAAGATAAGTGATGTATATTTATGGAACGGAATTCAAGTAAATATTACACTATCCGTTATTGCATTCTTGTGTGCAACGTTAACATTTTGTTATGCGAATTGAACCTTATCGTTTCCTTTATTATCATTCATATTTATAAAAAGCAGTCTAGACGTACCTGTTGACAATATACAGGGAATATTGGGGTCACGGTTAGAACATTTTCAAAATACCTGAAGAAGGCGTGAATCCACATTTTAAGTTATAAGTTACCTTGACACTACTGGCAGTTGTGGAGTTTGCATATCTGTACCTAGTTTTACACGGCAACAAATGTGTGACAGACATGATGGATGTTTCTTACCTATATATATAAGCGGGCCCGTAGGGGACATCCTTACATGACAAGCCAGTTTGGCTTTTAGCTGTAGATTCTTTAAAATCAAAAGTAACTTCAGAAGCGAACCTGACCTAGATACACCGTTTATATAAATCTAAAACCACTTCCGGCGGGCTCGATATATTTGGTCGCTTCGAATCACAAGTGTTTTTTTGTTTTTAGTTTTGCTATGGCGGGCTTTTAGTTTGAGGCTCCTGTAATATACACCTACGTTTTTGTAATGACATTTTGTTTTACGGTTTTAAGAATTATTGGATTTTAGGGAACAAATTATGTAATGCTCCCCCTATGGAGAATTTTGAATTAAGGAGTTTCCTAAATATAAGTTAAGAAATGTTGAAGACTCTTCGAGTAAATAGACATTCAAGAAAAAGGGAGATAAGTAGGGGACGTTCTGGTTCCCTCGAGTAGGGGACGTTCTGGTTCCCTCGAGTGTCCATTTCTTAGTGTCGAACCTTGTTGTTGATTTAATGCAAGAAAGTACAGCCAGTTCAATATTAACATAATTGGACCTGAGAAGTTTATTGACACAGGAGAAAGGAACTCGATACCAATGTCCATTAAAGAATTTAATAAAAGCTGTTCGGGGAAAATGAATAATGATATGCACCTTCATCGACGCCCCCCCCCCCCCCCCCCCCCAAAAAAAAATCGTATAAAGATGATGGACATATACCTACACGAAATAAATCAATTCTGTGACCACTACGAGTGTGTCTTATCCGTGCCAAAGGAATGGTTAGGTATTATATATTGATGATGAAGGTATTCCACAAGTTAAATATAAAAAGAATAAATGATTTTTAAACGCATCTAATCTACAGCTTGGCGGTTGGTATAGTTATATAACAATTATATGTACATTGTGTGTATAGATTATTAATATAAAGTTTAGATATGATAAAACAATGAGATAATACCAAGGAGCGCATGCGCTGAAATTAATTTTATTGACCTTAAACAGGAGGCCAAGAAGCGAATATACGCTTATAAAGGCCGTTAACTGCTGTTGCTATTGCTATCTGGGTTGCGGAAGTTATAACTTGGATATTGGTAACGAGTTCTGTCCTATCCTCCCGTAAGCGGATACCATGTGACCATATGGATGTTTATAATAAGTTCGGTCCTTTCGTCCGCAAAGTTTTGTCCTGTCGTCCCTCAGACGGGTGTCATAATGCCATATGGATGTTTATAACAAGTTCTGTCCTATCGTCCTCTAAGTTCTGTCCTATCTATCATCCCTCAGACGGATGTCATAATGCCATATGGATGTGTATAACAAGTTCTGTCCTATCGTCCTCTAAGTTCTGTCCTATCTATCGTCCCTCGGACGGATGTCATAATGCCATATGTATGTTTATAACAAGTTCGGTCCTATCATCCTCTAAGTTCTGTCCTATCGTCCCGTAGGTAAAAGTGTAACGTAAACAGAAGCCTTGGCTAGCGAAGATGTCAGTAGAAGGTTGTCCTGTAACTGTATCCGGGATATGTGTAAGCATGTCCATCGTCATTGAAAACAACGTTAGTGTTCTCACTAAGGCTTTTTAAGTAGAAACATCCCTGAGTGATGTAATTTGCAACAAAGCGGGCACGGATAATTTATTATTTGTGTAAAATTGCCGACATGTGTGTACCATTTTTCATAAAGATAAATGTGAGAAGTAAACAGAATAAATTCATGGTCAAAACAGCCATGGTTCTCGGGATAGGTGGAACTATATATCTAAAAGAGTAATTGTGGTAGAATAAAACAGGTTCTCGGGATAGGTGGAACTATATATCTAAAAGAGTAATTGTGGTAGAATAAGCAGTTCTTCGGGATAGGGGACATATCTAGAATTGTACAGGTTCTCGGGATAGGTGGAACTATATATCTAAAAGAGTAATTGTGGTAGAATAAAACAGGTTCTCGGGATAGGTGGAACTATATATCTAAAAGAGTAATTGTGGTAGAATAAACAGGTTCTCGGGATAGGTGGAACTATATATCTAAAAGAGTAATTATGGTAGAATAAAACAGGTTCTCGGGATAGGTGGAACTATATATCTAAAAGAGTAATTATGGTAGAATAAAACAGGTTCTCGGGATAGGTGGAACTATATATCTAAAAGAGTAATTATGGTAGAATAAAACAGGTTCTCGGGATAGGTGGAACTATATATCTAAAAGAGTAATTATGGTAGAATAAAACAGGTTCTCGGGATAGGTGGAACTATATATCTAAAAGAGTAATTGTGGTAGAATAAAACAGGTTCTCGGGATAGGTGGAACTATATATCTAAAAGAGTAATTATGGTAGAATAAAACAGGTTCTCGGGATAGGTGGAACTATATATCTAACAGAGTAATTGTGGTAGAATAAAACAGGTTCTCGGGATAGGTGGAACTATATATCTAACAGAGTAATTGTGGTAGAATAAAACAGGTTCTCGGGATAGGTGGAACTATATATCTAAAAGAGTAATTGTGGTAGAATAAAACAGGTTCTCGGGATAGGTGGAACTATATATCTAAAAGAGTAATTATGGTAGAATAAAGCAGGTTCTCGGGATAGGTGGAACTATATATCTAAAAGAGTAATTATGGTAGAATAAAACAGGAATAGACTGTTCTATATATCTTATATAAAAACGCTACATACTTTACCCTAATGCCACCACAACAATTGACATTTCTTTTAATTGAAGGTGAATGAATGATTAATTAATTTTGATCAAACTAGACTCCGACCCTAGTAAGCGAGGTTTTTGGAGCCTGTTGTTTTTTATTGTTTGTTGGTGTACGATGTTAATTCGATTATTTCTGTACCATGGGTGTTAATTATATATATATCTGTACCGTGGGTGTTAATTAGATATATATCTGTACCGTGGGTGTTAATTATATATATATCTGTACCGTGGGTGTTAATTAGATATATATCTGTACCGTGGGTGTTAATTAGATATATATATCTGTACCGAGGGTGTTAATTATGTATATTTCTGTACCATACAAGGGTGTTAGTAAGATATATATCTGTACCGTGGGTGTTAATTATATATATATCTGTACCTTGGGTGTTCATTAGATATATATCTGTACCGTGGGTATTAATTAGATATATATCTGTACCGTGGGTGTTAATTAGATATATATCTGTACCGTGGGTGTTAATTAGATATATATCTGTACCGTGGGTATTAATTAGATATATATCTGTACCGTGGGTGTTAATTATATATATCTGTACCGTGGGTGTTAATTAGATATATATCTGTACCGTGGGTATTAATTATATATATATCTGTACCGTGGGTGTCAATTAGGTATATATCTGTACCGTGGGTGTTAATTAGATATATATCTGTACCGTGGGTGTTAATTAGATATATATCTGTACCGTGGGTGTTAATTAGATATATATCTGTACCGTGGGTGTTAATTAGATATATATATCTACCATGGGTGTTAATTAAATATATATATATATCTGTACCTTGGGTGTTAATTAGATATATATATGTACCTTGGACGCAATTTTATGCATTTTTGTGACTTGTAGTGTAACGATGTGTAGCATTCTTTAACGAGAGTATTTTTCATACAGCTGTGATGATAAACGAACTCATATACGGTAGCATGGATGAAATATTTCACGTCAACTATATATGGTATAACCTGCCACAGAAATGAAGGTAACGTACCTTAACTGTCGGCAGCTGTATACCTGGGTATTAATGTGTCCGATGTGGACATCTATTACATTGTATTATGATACAATTCGTGCATTTTTTTTATTGTTAAGAGGTGTCCAATGTGGACATCTACGATATTGTATTACAGTGTGTATGTTTTCTTGTAATGAATAATAATTTTAGCGATATTTTGCTAACATCCCAGCTCAGTTCAGAACAGCACTATAAATGTAGCTCCGCAACACACAAGGGTCCAACCCGCGCCGTTCTAAGTAAATCGAACAATTATGTTGGCATGTGTCCAAAAAATGCTTATATATACTTTTATAACCGGTTCAGTTTCAGATAAGACTGGTAGGATACCCGCTCGGCTCTGTAGGCATGCATACGTGTAATCTATCTCTATATTTGATATCATTTGGGTTCTAGGTTGCGTAACAGTAAAGGGTATTCAGAATTTGTTCACAATGAAAGCAAAAAAGTTATATCTATTCATAACAAAATAATCAGAACTACCCCCCACCCCCTTGCACGGTATAACAACCTTCGGATATGTACGCGTGTCCTTTAAGACTATTTCTGGTGGTATACTAGTACTTTCTACAGAAGAAACAGCTGTGTATTGTAGGTACGTATAGGACGATATAACGGTATAAAATACGTACCCTTGTCTACGTTATAAAATGCGTACCCTTGTCTACGTTATAAAATACATACCATTGTCTACGTTATAAAATACGTACCATTGTCTACGTTATAAAATACGTACCCTTGTCTACGTTATAAAATACGTACCTTTGTCTACGTTATAAAATACGTACCCTTGTCTACGTTATAAAATACGTACCCTTGTCTACGTTATAAAATACGTACCTTTGTCTACGTTATAAAATACGTACCCTTGTCTACGTTATAAAATACGTACCCTTTGTCTACGTTATAAAATACGTACCTTTGTCTACGTTATAAAATACGTACCTTTGTCTACGTTATAAAATACGTACCGTTGTCTACGTTATAAAATACGTACCCTTGTCTACGTTATAAAATACGTACCCTTGTCTACGTTATAAAATACGTACCTTTGTCTACGTTATAAAATACGTACCTTTGTCTACGTTATAAAATACGTACCCTTGTCTACGTTATAAAATACGTACCCTTGTCTACGTTATAAAATACGTACCTTTGTCTACGTTATAAAATACGTACCATTGTCTACGTTATAAAATACGTACCATTGTCTACGTTATAAAATACGTACCCTTGTCTACGTTATAAAATACGTACCCTTGTCTACGTTATAAAATACGTACCTTTGTCTACGTTATAAAATACATACCTTTGTCTACGTTATAAAATACGTATCCCTGTCTACGTTATAAAATACGTACCCTTGTCTACGTTATAAAATACGTACCTTTGTCTACGTTATAAAATACGTACCTTTGTCTACGTTATAAAATACGTACCTTTGTCTACGTTATAAAATACGTACCCTTGTCTACGTTATAAAATACGTACCGTTGTCTACGTTATAAAATACGTACCCTTGTCTACGTTATAAAATACGTACCCTTGTCTACGTTATAAAATACGTACCCTTGTCTACGTTATAAAATACGTACCCTTGTCTACGTTATAAAATACGTACCCTTGTCTACGTTATAAAATACGTACCTTTGTCTACGTTATAAAATACGTACCCTTGTCTACGTTATAAAATACGTACCTTTGTCTACGTTATAAAATACGTACCCTTGTCTACGTTATAAAATACGTACCCTTGTCTACGTTATAAAATACGTACCTTTGTCTACGTTATAAAATACGTACCCTTGTCTACGTTATAAAATACGTACCCTTGTCTACGTTATAAAATACGTACCTTTGTCTACGTTATAAAATACGTACCCTTGTCTACGTTATAAAATACGTACCTTTGTCTACGTTATAAAATACGTACCCTTGTCTACGTTATAAAATACGTACCCTTGTCTACGTTATAAAATACGTACCTTTGTCTACGTTATAAAATACGTACCCTTGTCTACGTTATAAAATACGTACCCTTGTCTACGTTATAAAATACGTACCATTGTCTACGTTATAAAATACGTACCCTTGTCTACGTTATAAAATACGTACCTTTGTCTACGTTATAAAATACGTACCCTTGTCTACGTTATAAAATACGTACCCTTGTCTACGTTATAAAATACGTACCTTTGTCTACGTTATAAAATACGTACCCTTGTCTACGTTATAAAATACGTACCTTTGTCTACGTTATAAAATACGTACCCTTGTCTACGTTATAAAATACGTACCCTTGTCTACGTTATAAAATACGTACCCTTGTCTACGTTATGAAATACGTACCCTTGTCTACGTTATAAAATACGTACCTTTGTTTTTACGTTATAAAATACGTACCATTGTCTACGTTATAAAATACGTACCTTTGTCTATGTTATAAAATACGTACCCTTGTCTACGTTATAAAATACGTATCCTTGTCCACGTTATAAAATACGTACCATTGTCTACGTTATAAAATACGTACCCTTGTCTACGTTATAAAATACGTATCCTTGTCTACGTTATAAAATACGTACCTTTGTCTACGTTATAAAATACGTACCCTTGTCTACGTTATAAAATACGTACCATTGTCTACGTTATAAAATACGTACCCTTGTCTACGTTATAAAATACGTACCCTTGTCTACGTTATAAAATACGTACCCTTGTCTACGTTATAAAATACGTACCTTTGTCTACGTTATAAAATACGTACCTTTGTTTTTACGTTATAAAATACGTACCTTTGTCTACGTTATAAAATACGTACCTTTGTCTATGTTATAAAATACATACCTTTGTCTACGTTATAAAATACGTACCTTTGTCTACGTTATAAAATACGTACCCTTGTCTACGTTATAAAATACGTACCCTTGTCTACGTTATGAAATACGTACCCTCGTCTACGTTATAAAATACGTACCTTTGTTTTTACGTTATAAAATACGTACCTTTGTCTACGTTATAAAATACGTACCTTTGTCTATGTTATAAAATACATACCTTTGTCTACGTTATAAAATACGTACCTTTGTCTGCGTTATAAAATACGTACCTTTGTCTACGTTATAAAATACGTACCTTTGTCTGCGTTATAAAATACGTACCCTTGTCTACGTTATAAAATACGTACCCTTGTCTACGTTATAAAATACGTACCATTGTCTACGTTATAAAATACGTATCCTTGTCTACGTTATAAAATACGTACCTTTGTCTATGTTATAAAATACGTACCCTTGTCTACGTTATAAAATACGTACCTTTGTCTACGTTATAAAATACGTACCCTTGTCTACGTTATAAAATACGTACCCTTGTCTACGTTATAAAATACGTACCTTTGTCTACGTTATAAAATACGTACCCTTGTCTATGTTATAAAATACGTACCCTTGTCTACGTTATAAAATACGTACCTTTGTCTACGTTATAAAATACGTACCTTTGTCTATGTTATAAAATACGTACCCTTGTCTACGTTATAAAATACGTACCTTTGTCTACGTTATAAAATACGTACCCTTGTCTACGTTATAAAATACGTACCCTTGTCTACGTTATAAAATACGTACCCTTGTCTACGTTATAAAATACGTACCTTTGTCTACGTTATAAAATACGTACCTTTGTCTATGTTATAAAATACGTACCCTTGTCTACGTTATAAAATACGTACCATTGTCTACGTTATAAAATACGTACCCTTGTCTACGTTATAAAATACGTACCCTTGTCTACGTTATAAAATACGTACCTTTGTCTACGTTATAAAATACGTACCTTTGTCTATGTTATAAAATACGTACCCTTGTCTACGTTATAAAATACGTACCTTTGTCTACGTTATAAAATACGTACCCTTGTCTACGTTATAAAATACGTACCTTTGTCTACGTTATAAAATACGTACCTTTGTCTACGTTATAAAATACGTACCCTTGTCTACGTCTACTTTCATCGTGTTTCTCAGCGCGTGTGATTCCTCTCGCCAGACAGGTAAGCTATTAGGAGTAGGTAACATGGAGGTCAAAGGTGAAAAGTGATTTGTGTATGTATGTGTCCGCTCACAGTGAATACTTTGCATGTATACATACCAAGCTTAAGTACTATATCAGTTGGGATAAATGGTCCTTAGCGTTGCTACTTTAATAATTAATCTGTTTCCCGAAAATGTTTCCCTAGCTTCTGTAGATCATCTCGATGTCTTTTGAACAGAATTGGCACCACGCAAATTGTAATATATTGTATTCCATTTCAACATATTTTTATTGACTGCTGTTGTTTCAATATAGGATTAGACATCAGGCAGAGCCTATATAAGTCATCTCCTTACATAAAACAGGTAAACAAACTTAAACATTCTCCTTACATAAAACAGGTAAACAAACTTAAACATTCTCCTTACATAAAACAGGTAAACAAACTTAAACATATTTACATACAACCAATATGGATTATACAATAAGAGAGGAGGTATCTTCTTAATTTGTTCTGATTTTTACATGATAAGAAGAAAGTAACTTCTTAAAAAATGATTAAATTGTTCTGAAATGTATAGGTATACCTATTTGGTCAAATTGATTTTATTCCCCCAACAGCTACAGGCCGAATACAATGTATTTACTTATTTATTACTTGAAATGACACTTGAAAAGTTATTTCAAATAGCGTTGAAGTGACCATGCAACTCGACGCAATTTGTAATAACTTTTCAAATACCACTTTCAGTGACAGACAAGTATTTTGAACTAGGTTGAAACATGCTCAAAGGAATGATTATCTTTCCATCTGGTGACGATTTATCCGGTAAAAAACCTCACATGGCATGCTCTAGGGGTAGTCATGTGATGTATCAAGGGTCCAATCTCAGTCTGCCAAACTGTATATCCTAGACTGGCTACCAAGTTGTTAGAATTGCTCCACTAAATTCTAATACTAGATTATCTCCCCCTAGTTTGAAACTTGGAAACCACACATATCCTCGATACCAAAATTATAAAGCCCAATTTTAATGATAATTTTAATATTCTAGAGATAGGTGGCCAGTCTATGAATACCCATTTATAGGCCGTTATGCTAACATATTCAGATAGTTTGCATTTTTACAGAACAACGTAAACTCAGTAGATTGGACTAACAACTATTTCCTACTAAGACTGCTAAATAGAACGAGACAAATGTTCCTATCTACTATATGACAAACTATGATAACTACGTTATATACAGTGTTGGACAGAAACATCCCTTGCTCAACCTCCCTTAACTAAACCCGTGTACTCTACCTAACTGAACCATGCATTGCCCTACAGGATACCCGGTGCTTCACTACACCAACCACGGACTACATACCCGGTAGTGTCCACTACACCAGCCACGGACTACATACCCGGTAGTGTCCACTACACCAACCACGGACTACATACCCGGTAGTGTCCACTACACCAACCATGGACTACATACCCGGTAGTGTTCGCTCCTTACATGGTACTTTACCTCATACTCCAACAGTGTTAGATGTTTTACACGGCGAGATACTTTTGACGCAGTCGACAAAATAATATCCGATAGAAAAAGAGCCGACCAGCGGCCTCTTATGTTACAGGAGTATTTACCTCACTGCTAAACCATACAGTGATAACATGTACATGCAGTGTACTGTAGCCAGCGCCGTATAATTTACACCAATACACACTGTCCACTGCACTGCTGACCGCTCCAAACCTTAATGAGTGTTACCAAGCCTATACAGGCCCCAAGAGCCTAGCGATACCTAACTACAGGTACTCCATTCTGCATCCACGGTTTGGAACTTTTTATTTTTATTTATTTATTTATTTTTTTTTATTTTTGAAAATTTTTCAACAGTACATAATAGATTCACAATTTAATTCATCCATACATCATACATATACTGTATACATTCCTTCCATTCTTCATAATCAGTTAAAATCCAACAGTTTATTTTAGATGATTTAAAAAAATTGTATGTACTGTATTTATGAAAGAAAGAACGAGGGAATAGAAGAAATTAAAGAAAAGAAAGAAAAAAATCAGTGTGAAGAAAGAATTGTTGAATAAGAGGGAGAAGGGAATATGAGGATTTGACAATGGGCTTGATGTATTAGATATGAAATAAGTGAATCTGATCATCATATTGCCAGGGACTTTGATAAGAGAAATACCAAGGAAAAGTACCACTAAGTCATAATAATTTTATTACATTTTTACCAGTGAAAATCGAAAATTATTCATTCAATATTATCCATGATAGGATACCATGCTATATGGAGGAACCAGCTACACTAGTATCTCATAGAGTTCCGAAAAATAGAATGAAATCTCTAAACATATTTATAATTTATGTAGAGACCAGTAGTCTTTCCCATTTTCCCAGTCCTTATTAAAGATGTTAAGATGAGTTTCCCCTCTTTACTGGTTGTAATATATCTAAGAGTGTGGTATGTTTCTTTAATGTAATTTTTCAAAGATGATAAAGACGAACTCTTTTCCTGGCATCTTGTGCTATATAAATATTGCTTGATAATTAATATAATTAAATTATCAACATTGTTTTTACCTTCATAAAATCCAAAGATAAATGACTCTTTGTTAAAATTAAAGGGAATGAATAATAGATTTAACAGAAATTCAAAATTTGTCAAAAATAGCTGTACTTTTTCACATTCCCATAATGCATGAACTATTGTTTCATTCTGGGTATTACAATGGTAACAAAATGGACTATCAACTAGGCCTATTTTATACAGATATGAGTTTGTAGTTAAAATATATTGATTTATTCTAAACTGAAGCCACTGTCATTTTGTAGACGGTTTGGAAACTGGGTGAAGCCTTATATACACTCTATAACATACCAAATGTCTGTGGGTTTCGTCTGCTGGGTGTCCAGTTGATAATGAGACTGATAAATGGTGGTAATGAGAATAAAGATTGTCTAAATTTACATAACAACCAGGATGTCAAGTCAACAAATTAACATTATATTCTAAGATGAATGGTATGAATACTAATTATGAGAGTGTCGCAACAAACTAAATCTTAACGGAACAACAAAAGGATTGCAAACAAGTCTAACAATAGACATGAACATGCAACAAATATAAATCTTTAATAAAAAATTAAATATCAACCTTTCAACAATCAATATGTAACAAAGAAGCACCATCTTTCAATATTTCGACTATAAACTAAGAAGCAAGCACCGATCTTCAATATTCTGTTTCCCGCCAAAGGACGTTTATCCTTGTCTAAAAAAGGTGTCCTCGAACTCAATCACTTCATTATCACGCCTGGTGTCTGTTTGTCTAGTGGTCTTGGTCACGGTCCGTCGTGACCTCTGTTTGGATGCCTACATCCGTCTTCACTCTTTTCGTATCCCTACCAGTCAGTTCCTGCTGTATCTGGCCTTACAGTCATTGAGACCATGTTCGCTGGATCCTTTGGATGTGTTTCTGGTGCCATCTTCCTTTTTGTGTCCCTACCAGTCAGTTCCTGCTGTATCTGGCCTTACAGTCATTGAGACCATGTTCGCTGGATCCTTTGGATGTGTTTCTGGTGCCATCTTCCTTTTTGTATCCCTACCAGTCAGTTCCTGCTGTATCTGGCCTTACAGTCATTGAGACCATGTTCGCTGGATCCTTTGGATGTGTTTCTGGTGCCATCTTCCTTTTCGTGTCCCTGAGGATACTCGTGTGTTCTCTTCCAGACATCTCGAACACTTTAAAGATTTCACGACACTCGTTCCCTCTGTGTCCGTATCGGACCCTTCTAGGTCGCAAATCGACGACCCCGGTCCTTTTCACACCAGCTCACTTTGAATGTTTCGTCATCAGACGAAGGCTCAGACGCTGAACTTATCGACTGGGAAGCACCGTACTGCTATTTTCGACGACAGCTTCTATGGTGGCATGCCGCTTCTCGTGTCACTTTAGGTTGGCTTGGTGTTATAAGCACAACTATGCCAACGCCACATGTTGTTCACCGACTTCATTCCACAATCCACAAGGTGCGTCTTCCTCTCCTCCAAGGTCGCATTCTTGGTGGAACAGATGGGACAAATATGTGACATTATCGGTGTTGCCTTTCTTTTCATCATTTTTCTGGAAAGATAGAATAGAGGCATCGCATACAGTGATTCTTCCAAGACACGACATACCCTAGTAAAATCAGAATGCCATTTGGATGAAAATCGCACTTTCACACAGAGATCCCTGATCCGAATGGATAATATGTGAGACTCCACATCTGTATATAACTTCCTCAGCAAGTACCTTAGCCACTGCGACTGCCTGTCCATTTTGTGTAATAATCGGAGATAACCAACACGTGCCGATTACCACTGTAGGTAACAGGTAGTTTACATAGGATATCAATGGCCATCCTCTCCATCGGCAATCCCGACACAACCGATTGCATTAGCACTTTTATGATAGGATTTATATAACACAACCAATATGATATTTAAAAGTGTGACGTTTCGATGACTACACTGTCACCTTTATCAGACTAATCACACAAGTACTGACATATGCAGATGGTAATAGACTCGATCGACTGAGAGGATGTTTCGTCTATTATGATCCTACTGACACCAAGTTCGAACATATTGTGACGAGATGGTAAAAATGAAATAGAATCAAAGAATAGTGGAAGCGGTCATTCTCCTGTAATTCAACCTGCTAATACCCAGAATTTAAATCCAGATTAGAAAAAACACGAACAACCTTTTTAACTGATCTAGCACTTCGTCAATTCTGGTTATGGGACACGCATCATGCTGGCTTACAGCATATATCTGTCGACAGTCAACACAAAAACGCATTGTCCCATCCTTTTCTTTACCAACACAATGTCAGGAGACCAATGACTGACAGATTTTTGTATAACCTTCCTATCAAGCATTTCCTGTACCTGTTTATCTACCTCGTCACGTAAGTGTGCAGGTACCCTCCGTAGAGGTTGCTTTATAGGCTTAGCTGACCAGGTTTCGATAAGATGTTTCACAATGCTCGCCCTATCACGATCTTCATTTTACTGCAAACGCACCCTAATATTGTTTCAGTAAGTCTTCAACTTTTACTCTCACTGGCGTCATCTGTGATTATTTATCTCCTAACGTATCTAGAATAGTTGTTTATAAACACTGTAATTACTAGATCACACTCGCGAGCCCACAACTCCCCAGTCCGCTGACCAATCGAGATAGCTGACCAATCGAGATAACAAAGCAAATAAGGTGGTCAAGACGACAGAACATTTAAAACCAGATGTCGCATCGTGTGTATGGACGACCCATAGATTATGCACTTGTGGTGTGAGATTAATTAGACTTCATTGTCAGAACGAATCCTTTATTGGAACTACATCGATGCTTTTTCGTAAGGGTTAATTCTCTGTCTAGATTTTACAAATCCCTAGTCAATGTTTGATAGATATTTCTTACAGAGTACGTTATTTAATTAGTAGTCTGAGTTTCATTTGGACCCGAACCACACTTAGATATTCTTACAGACAAGCAGTCTAGCGTAGTCTTTCCTCTGGCCCCGACACGAGACTTGTACATTCTGACAGATAGATGTCTGGCGTAGCCCAATATAGCTCAATCTGGCGTTGACAACAGACTTAACCTTGTTGCGCTGATGACGTTGTTTATTAGTCTTCGTCTACTAACATTGACTAATGACGCTTCTACTCAATTGACTGGTATTGACTTCCGGTCATTTCCTGCCATATAACTTCCCAGGCTAGTATACCTCCATACTCAATTCAGGCCTGATTCAATGGTGCTCAGTGTTGGTTCTCTAACTAATGGTGATGACAGAGAATTCGAGGTGTCCACAACTATGTTAGAAAACGTGCATCCATGAAGTCTGGTTCGTGCATCCACGTACATGTAGTTTGGGTCGTGTTCTCTTCTTAAAGAGTTTCCTACAATATCTCCGAGTGATGTGAAGATTCCGGTCGTAAGAGACTGCAACAAACTTCCCAGGATCTACATCTTCCTGTCCACTACAGATCATGAAGAGACTGACAATGTCTGATCTCTCCCGTCTGTATCCCAGTGATGGTATCTACCCAGTTTTCTTAGTCATATGGAATATTTTTAGGCGAGGCACCAATCTGGTGGTACGACGCTGGACATTTTCACGTAGTCCTACTCTTCTGCTCTTTGTGCAGTAGTCAAGGCGGGGTCTTACCAAGGCTTTGTAGAGGTCGGAAAACATTTCTTCATCTATATACAATTATACATGAATGACTTAACCAGTCAAGCCTGTTAGATTTCTTTGCCTGAATTGCTGAATAGTGTTCCCAGTCTCTTCACCGAGGCTGTATACATGGTCTGATGACTCATTCCCAGTTCTAACGTTCATTTGTTGGCATTTCTCCTTATTAAGCTTCACAAGCCGTGTTTTGTCCAGTTGCTGACACTGTTGATATCTTCCTGTAGTCTCCATTCAGATGATATTTACTGTAGATTTTGTCATCATCCACAAGCAGTTTGACGATAGAATTCACTACGTCGGGAAGGTCATTTATATACCAAAACAAAGCTGGTCCTAACATACTGTCCTGGGGAACTCTGTTTGTCACTGGTGCTGTTTTTGACGATTTACGTTGATAATGACCTGCTACTCAATTCCACATAGAAAGTCCTTTATCCATTTCCTCGTGTTTTCTGATACGCCATATCATTTAATTTCCTACAATAATCTTTGATGGGGAACAGTATCAAGAGCTTTCTTAAAATCCAGGTACACTGTGTCTACTTGATTGCCATTGTCTAATGTTTCGGTCCTTTAATAGTTGTAGGCATTCGGACAGAAAGATGTCTGGTGTAGTCTTTACTCTGGTCCTGACACAAGGCTTAGACATTCTGACAAATAAATATCTGTTGTAGGGGCCCCGACACCAGACTTAGACACTCTGAAAGACAAATTTCTAGTGTTGTTTTTCCTCTGGTTCTGATATTAGATTTGTACATTCTGACAGACAGATGACTGATGTATCCCAAGATCCCTCTGGCCCCGACACCAGGGACCAGTTGTTCAAAAGGTTTTAACAACATTTTTCAAATCCTGATTTAATAATTTCTGGTCGAACTAGCTGGACAAAACTTTATGAAATTCTGTAATTCTTAATTTTCTTCCAACTGGCATTGTTTAAAGATGATATACTCACAGGTTTTGCAACAAATAAGATATGAAATTTTCACTAATCAAGTGATTAAGCTAATCACCTTTTGAACAACTGGGCCCAGACGTGGACATTCTGACAGATAGGTATATATATCTGATGTATCATGAGATCCCCTCTGGCCCGACACCAGACTTGGACATTCTGACAGATAGCTATATATATCTATGAGATCCATCTGGCCCCGACACCAGACTTGGACGTTCTGACAGATAGCTATATATATCTGATGTATCATATATCCCTCTGGCCCCGACACCAGACATGGACATTCTGACAGATAGCTATATATATCTGATGTATCATATATCCCTCTGGCCCCGACACCAGACTTGGACATTCTGACAGATAGCTATATATATCTATGAGATCCCTCTGGCCCCGACACCAGACATGGACATTCTGACAGATAGCTATATATATCTGATGTATTATGATATCCCCTCTGGCCCCGACACCAGATGTGGACATTCTGACAGATAGCTATATATATCTGATGTATCATGAGATACCTCTGGCCCTGACACCAGATGTGGACATTCTGACAGATAGCTATATATATCTGATATATCATGATATCCCCTCTGGCCCCGACACCAGATGTGGACATTCTGACAGATAGCTATATATATCTGATGTATCATGAGATACCTCTGGCCCTGACACCAGATGTGGACATTCTGACAGATAGCTATATATATCTGATATATCATGATATCCCCTCTGGCCCCGACACCAAATGTGGACATTCTGACAGATAGCTATATATATCTGATGTATCATGAGATCCTTCTGGCCCCGACACCAGACTTGGACATTCTGTCAGATAGCTATATATATCTGATGTATTATGAGATCCCTCTGGCCCTGACACCAGACTTGGACATTCTGACAGATAGCTATATATAACTGATATCATATGATATCCCTCTGGTCCTGACACCAGACTTGGACATTCTGACAGATAGCTATATATATCTGATGTAGCCCGAGATCCCTCTGGCCCTGACACCAGACTTGGACATTCTGGCAGATAGCTATATATATCTGATGTAGCACGAGATCCCTCTGGCCCCGACACCAGACTTGGACATTCTGACAGATAGCTATATATATCTGATGTAGCCCGAGATCCCTCTGGCCCTGACACCAGACTTGGACATTCTGACAGATAGCTATATATATCTGATGTAGCCCGAGATCCCTCTGGCCCTGACACCAGACTTGGACATTCTGGCAGATAGCTATATATATCTGATGTAGCACGAGATCCCTCTGGCCCCGACACCAGACTTGGACATTCTGACAGATAGCTATATATATCTGATGTAGCCCGAGATCCCTCTGGCCCTGACACCAGACTTGGACATTCTGACAGATAGCTATATATATCTGATGTATCATGAAATCCCTCTGGCCCTGACACCAGACTTGGACATTCTGACAGATAGCTATATATATCTGATGTATCATGAGATCCCTCTGGCCCTGACACCAGACTTGGACATTCTGACAGATAGCTATATATATCTGATGTATCATGAGATCCCTCTGGCCCTGAAACCAGACTTGGACATTCTGACAGATAGCTATATATATCTGATGTATCATGAGATCCCTCTGGCCCCCGACACCAGACTTGGACATTCTGACAGATAGCTATATATATCTGATGTAGCCCGAGATACCTCTGGCCAGACACCAGACTTGGACGTTCTGAATGATATAAAAAGTCGGTTCCTCTGTTTAACTGGATTTGTAGCTTTCTCTTGGTGTGTGGTTGACCACTGTCTGATGATGGTGAGCTAAGAAAATGGAAATAACCTATTTCTTCTCAGGCATCCAACAAACAATGCATCGTCAGATTTGGTTTATTTTGTTTTAATGTCCCATTAACAGCCAGGGTCATTTAAGGACATGCTTGGTCTTTTGGAAAACCAGACATTGCCAGAAAATATACAAGGACAATGTAGCTTTGCATCTATTTATTTAATCTTTAATTATTTACATTCATTTCAATATATACACTAAACATTTACAATTTTTCAACAGTAGGCCAACACACCTGAATGAAATTGCAATGATTCATCAGTTACCATTAATCATTAACCAGACACAATTTATCATCTAAACAGCCCTTATGTATCACTTAACTTGATCTAACTTACCCAGTTATTGACAAATCCAACCACACTGTAAAGTTACTACAAACACCTGAAAAATCATAATGAGCCTTCGATTTTATCTGAATATTAAAATTTCAATATTTACAAGAAAATTAATTCTTATCAGTAGTCTGATTTTTTTTTCAAAATTTCAAAAAATGTTTTTTAAAAGATTTGTTTGTGTGGTTTCTTGAGTAATTTCTTGATTGTAAAGAAAGACATAGATGTGATGTTTATTTTACAGTTTGAGATCGAAAAATTACTGGTAATAAGCCAATCATAAATTATTGTGGATAGACTGCAACATTAGAAGCCAAAATGTCTCCTAGGTTGCAGGCACCAATCTTCGTAATACCAGATAAACTACCGAATTTTGTTTTGAAATTCAGAAGAATCTAGTACCTTTATAATTTGTGTAGTAATAGTTACATGAAATTTGATCACAAGATGTTTGTGTCGTAACTTACATTCACATAAATACAGAAAAATATCTATTTTAATGATAATTTCTAAGAAACATACTTAAATTTTACTGTAAAAAATCCCTGATACTAATCACAACAGACGTCAACTTCAAAGCACCTGGGAAAGTGACTCTCTATGAAAACTACAGACAACTGTCTATCAGCAAGTTTAGCGATGGAATAGAAAGTATCATGACAATATATGTTACTGACACTGGAAATTGTTCACTACTGAATGGTTAGGCTTCCATTCTAATATACAGTGTGACATTTTAAATTGTACTCGACATGAAGACAAAGCTGAATGTGAAATAGTGCCAAAATGTTTAGAAAGACAACTTTGATTTTGGCCATGACCAATGAATTTGTACGTGCAGTGATCACAGGTCCTGTAAATAAAAATATTTTAATGGACGAGAAATTTCAAACTACATTTCCTATGTTGATTTATTTTCATGAGTAGCGTGAGAATTCATCAATAGGAAATTTTGAAAATTTACATGTTACGTTTTAACTCATGAACATTTCTTTCAAAAGCCCAAGCTCGCAAAATTACTAAGTTTACATTTCAGCTGTTATGGAATTTTGGAAAAAGCCACTTGTAGAATCTTGTTAAATGAAGCCAGGATTAATGAATGCTTGAAATTCTTTATATCACTTTTCCAAATATACCATTGTAAAACCTTATTTGTTTTCAAACAGTAGATCTGAGAAATTATCCACCTGAAGACTTAAGCATGACTTACATGCGTTTAGAGACCATCTTTTGGGATCATTTTCTGTTTTAAGTTGATCAAATCTAGCTCGTACAATGTCAATATATACTTTATATGTCTTATGAAACAGACATACATGTAGGGTATCTGACATGGGTAGGTATGTGTTGATAAGCATGTGACTCCTTAATGACATGTGGGTATCGTGTGATACATAGACACCCTGTATAAATACACACAATATCTGGACTTTTATCAATGAAAGGCCTTCACCTCACAGCAATAATATTGCATCATCCCCATATAAAACTTATAATATATAAACAAAAGGCTCAACAATGTTACAAAATCAAGCCAGCAGAATCAGCTGACGAGATATCTATACCTAGAATAATCCCTATGCTACAAAGATATATAAACCCTATATTGTAATCTGTACATACATACTTATACTTTGGCGATAAAATAACAATGATTTCTATATTTGTTAATTTCACTTGTTAGCCACTTTTTGTATAGTAACTACATTAGCATTTAATTGTTTTTCCATCTCTTTCTAGACTTTGTCTGGGTCTAATGATCGTAATGGGTCTAACTTCCAGTTCAAGGTACCTAGTGCACATCAAAAAGTGTGAATATTGTAAGAGCTCACTAAATGAAAATTTAAGTAATGAGTAATGTGGACTTGATTTTAATATCACCTTTTTCTGTGCCTCTTAAAATAATCATTTAATGATTGTTTTGCCAATATTCATTTCAAGGAAATTTGAATTATGTGGGAATGTCAATCTACATGCATCTTATGTTTGAACTCTTTCGGTGAGGAGGTGCATGTTAGGTAGCATATACCCTTAAACGAAACAGTGTTACAATATTTAATAGCCATACTACCCCCTTACATCAGACAAGAAATGCTTTTTATACATGTACATACAAAATATAGGAAACACAATAAAGAGATGATTACTGAACAAAAACATAACCATGGTGTCCACAGATGATGTGAAACTCATTTTTGAGTAGAACAGAGGGGAGATGGCCTACACTTGGTGTAAGTATTATATTACACACACAACTTAATTCATATTTGTTTAGGAGAGACGCCAAGACTCGGTTTAAGTATGTATATTACAGACACAACTTAATTCATATTTGTTTATTTGTCCGTTCTTGCTCCCAAGATACTTCGGAACAATTAAAGTGTAAACAACTGAATGGAACAGGTTGGTATATCAAACTTATAATTAGAAATGAGCACCACAGAGTCAATTTAGTGACTTCATATTTACAAAATAACAAGAGGCCCAGAGAGCCTGCATTGCTCACTTGGATATTTCAGTAATTATGGCAAAATACTCTGATCTAAGTTATATTTCAAACACTTTCCTACTTTTGAACTACCTCCCACAACAATGGTTTAAACTACAGGTAGACCAAATCCGGTCATTCTTGAAAAAGAAAAAGTTATTTTTTTGCTATGTTTTCCCTACTGGGCCCCCTTTCTCCCATCCCAAGAATGCCATCCATATCCTTGGTTTATACAACATAAATCTCATTTGCCCAATGATGCTCCAGGGAAGGGTCAGAGTCACCATTTATGCAAACGAGATCCCTGAGGGATCTTGGCACCCATCAGTGAATGATCCATATCAATAAAGATGGCCGCCTGTCGGCAATGGTGTTTTTGGATCGGTCACAAATGCAATATGCATAACTAGGGACCAAGGGAAAATTACATATGAAATTTGAGAAATATCCCTTCATGCTGAGAAATAGCGATAACAAACTTCAATTTTCAAAATCCAAGATGGCCGCCTATCGGCCATGTTGTTTTCCAATTGGTCCCAAAATGCAATATGCACAACAAGGTACCAAGGAGAACTTACTTATGAAATTTGAGAAATATACATACCTTCAAAACTTTCTTAGAAATAGCGATAACAAACTTCAGTTATCAAAATCCAAGATGGTCGCCTGTTGGCCTTGTTGTTTTCCAATCGGTCACAAAATACAACATGCATAACTAGGGACCTAGGAAAACTTACATATAAAATTTGAGAAAGATCCTCTCAGTACTTTCTGAGAAATAGCGATAACAAGAATAGCCCACCATCTGATGATGGTGGGCTAAATATTTGTTCTCCTTCCCCCAAGGATATTTCTGACCAAATTTGGTTAAAATGTTGCCGGACGCCATGCCATGTTTGTAAACTCAATGGCCAAGTGAGCTAAAAATATGATATTACAAGTTGTCTTTACCAGCTATTTAAAATGTACTGCTAAGATTATAATAGTTTCATAACTAACACGGTAGATTAGATCAGAATTGTATCATAACTAACACGGTAGATTAGATCAGAATTGTTAACAACGTTTGAAAAATCTATACTAGTTATAACTCTAATTTTACAGTTTTAGCACTTAACGCATGAAGATACTGTAACAGTACTAATTTCCAATAATTTTCCCACGATTTCATTGAGAGAATAAAAAGTCGAAAATTTGCATCTTTGAAAATCAAATACATAGATCAAATTATGGTCTGGTGTTGTCTGTTACATATTATTTGAAAAAATACAACCTTGGACAAAAAATATGTTTTTAAGTAATTTAAAATTTGCCCTGATAATATACAAATATATACTCTATGAGGTTTTTACAGTATTAAAGGGAGTAGCGAAACTACAGTGTTAAATTACTGGGCGAAAATGGCAAAAGTTGATCACTGGCAAATGTACCTTGATACATTATTATTCCACTACCACTTATGACATGTGTAAGTCTAGTGACGTTCACAGAGTAATGAAGTCCATGAGACTTGGGACCTGAGATATTCATATGTTATCATAAACTCCAGGTATGAGCAGACAATCAGGAACAATCATCTAAACAATAGAATCAATATGTGAGCTTTTCCCAATACAAGTAGATAACAACAAGAGACCCAGGTGGTCTGAATTGTCTGGAAATGTATCTATAGAATATACCATTGCTTCCAATAATAGATTCTGCCATTTTATCCCATGACTGTCCCAACACTATTTATACAATATGGAGTCTTATTAATCTGGCATTACTCCAGACCAAAATTAGTCAAAATGAGCCAGGACAATGAGGAATCATTTCATATTCAAATTACAAAGACCACATTTTATCATAATTACATGCGTATCTGTTATTTTTTTTATACAGGACAATTTAAATAAAATTCATAATCATTATAATTAAATATACATCTTACAATTCTTACTTCAGGAACACATATAAATCAGCTAGGAAATATCACAACGTTTGATATATCACAATTTTATCGGCTACATATCTCATCCGTTCTATATACATGTATGTACGAGTCAAGATCAGTATTTTTAGGCGTAACAGAAAAAAATATCTGCATTTCAGACACTATCTGACACGGTTGAATGAATTGTTTGCACCAGTTTTCTATGTCAAAAAAAAGAGAAAAATCATTGACGTTAAATGACGTTAAATTTCTGTAAGTGATTTGGCCAAAAGAAAATCTGATTCGATTGATGTATACAGAAATTAATCTGAGAAGTTATAGATAAGGTCATTCAAACTATCAACATAACATACTGATAGTTTTAGCCTAGGACTCCAATGTTACTGGAGGGTTTGTATCCCCTATGTTTGTCTTACTGTTGGTTAGCACCAAAAGACTTGTCCTGAGAAAGAAGGATATGAGAGTTAGAAAAGGCAGATTTGACCTTTGTGTTAACAGACCTTTGTGTTACTATTCATAGATATTAGGGTTAAAGAGTAAGAGACCAAGTGTCATTAGTGCTGATTCTGTAGATCAACGCAAAAATGAAGTAACATTTCTTGGTCATAATTCAGACATATCTTAAATATCTTAAATTTAAAACTAAAATCTTAAATAAATGAACACTAATGTTCGTTTAAAAATGAGGAGTGATAGAGAAGAAAATATTCAATGAAAATGAAGTCATTAGAATGGTTCATGTTGTTGAACAGCACACAGCAAACATCATGGCAGATCTTCTGATGTTAAAGAAATCAAGGTCCCCAGGCCACACTAATGAACTAGCTAGATAATCAATTGATCTATAGATGTACAGACGGAAAACCTGCGAATTAAATGTGACTCAGCAGTGAGTGTAAAGAGTACATTTTGTTAATTACCTTACTACCTCAATTTAGTCAAAACAAAGGACATGTTCAGAACAAGCTACCTCACCAAATGTAGTGTGAAGGAATCAGACCAATGTGCACAGTGACTATTTTCAAAGTCAAAGTCAAGAATCCAAGATTGGAGTCTACAGTAATAAGTATACAGAGCCTGAGTCTTGTATATTGCCACAAAGACAAAAATAAAGGAAATTCTGCAAATGCAAGCATGAGTATAAAAAGGAAGAACTGCACCTTGTATGGCTGGGACTGCTGGAAATAAAATGCAGAAAACAAGCAAGAATGAAATATGACATCTCCACAAGTCCAGGCAGAGGAAAGGAAGGAAACAATATGGAGATTATTCTAAAATCCGATCAACTTAAATTAAGTTGAAATAATCATACCATTGAAAGAGCACAAAGACATAGAAAGTAAATGGTTATTAATTAACTTTGGTGGGATGAGAGATTGTTTCTACAAATATTAAATGCACTACAATAGGAAATGGCTTTAAATGCGTTTAATACTGAAAAGCATCAGGAACTCATCTTAAACCAAATTCATCATCTTCAAAATGCGAGAAAAATATTTTCTAACCAAAAATCAGTGTTATGTGTTCATTTGGATCTATCCCCCTATAAACATACATGTAGTGCAAAAATGTTTGGAATTAACTTGGAGACTAATAATACAATGATCATAAAACAAGAGGCCCAATGGGCCTGCATTGCTCACATGATATTTCTTAATCAAAAGAACTTGATTCTAGTCTGTTCAGTTAATCAGAAGAAGTCTTTTGTATGATATAACCTTAGTGAAATTCTGAATATGGTTCAAGGTCACTTCTTTCAGCAAATTGTGGGTCTCCATCCCACAAACCTACCAGCTAAATATCATAATTTTATACAGACCTTTTGTTTTGTGAGAAGGTGAATGAATGTTTTAACTTTGACCCATGTGACCTTGGATACAGATCAATATCATATATTTTTGTAAACTTTGTGGGTCTCCATCCCAGGAACCTTCCACTCAAATATTATGATTATAGGCAATTTTGGTTTGTGAAAAGTTATGTGAATCTTTTAACAAATATTATCCCCGTGACCTTGAGTATGGAACAGGGTCATTTCTTTGCGTAAACTTTGTTGAGCTCCATCTCATGATCAGGAACCTATCAGCCAAAAATCATAGCACTGGGAATATTGGTCAATGAGAAAAAGTTGCTTAAATGGAAAAGTTGACGCTGAACCATGGCATAAGCTCCCTTGGCCAAAAGGGCCAAGTGAGGTAATTAATGGATCAACATTTTGAAATATCTAGCCTTTCTTCAAAATTTAAGTGATATCTGGTATTTGCTAAAAAATGTTAAGTCTGAAATGCTGGTGAAATTTGAATATAAACCTACTAAATGTTAGATATTTCAAAATTTGTTTGGAAAAACAGTAAGTCAATTGGCAATCCTCCAAAATCACTCCTCATCTATGACCCGAACTTGTATATCATGGCACTGCCATATATGGTCAATGTCGTCATCTGTTGCTGTGGCGACACATTTGACGTTGAACCTGTAGGTGCCACTGTAGTGGAAAAGGTAAGATGTCCTGTAGCGGGTGCTGTCCTCCCCTCCAACCTGAAGACAGAATTTATTTTCCAGCATAATCTTTATTTTTGGTAACTTGCAAAATACATGTAGATGTATATATTCCTATTTTTTCACTACATTGGCACTGAAGCTGCAGACAGAAGCTAATCCCCAATACTCCAGGGGTTACATTAACTTTCATTTCAAAAGAGAGTTAAAGTAAATGTAATCCCCTGAGTAACACAGAAGCTAATATTTGGGGCATATGTATTAAAGTGTAGTTCTTCAGAGAACTAACATCCAAAATAGGTTTTGTTGTCTGAAAGATATTCCAATGTAACCATAAGTATGTAGCAACTTAACCTTAGTTACATTTAGATAATCATGATGGCAAGTTGTCTGGGCTTCCTATCGGATTGCTTTGTACCAGAAGTCACAAACAAGTACCTTATGTTGGGTCTGACATTAACTAAAATTTTCAGTAATATATATATTCCAGCAGTATTCAAAGTATGTAAAAAACTTATATCTGTGTTAGTACGCTGGTCAGCATCTGAGAACCTAGTACGGTAACTTGGTCCATGTCCCAAGAGTGAACTACTTACGTTGGTAATCTGTTACGACTGAGAACCTAGTATGGTAACTTGGTCCGTGTCCCAAGATTAAACTACTTACGTTGGTAAGCTGTTACGACTGAGAACCTAGTACGGTAACTTGGTCCGTGTCCCAAGAGTGAACTACTTACATTGGTAAGCTGTTACGACTGAGAACTTAGTACGGTAACTTGGTCCGTGTCCCAAGAGTGAACTACTTACATTGGTAAGCTGGTACGACTGAGAACCTAGTACGGTAACTTGGTCCATGTCCCAAGATTAAAATACTTACATTGGTAAGCTGTTACGACTGAGAACTTAGTACGGTAACTTGGTCCGTGTCCCAAGAGTGAACTACTTACATTGGTAAGCTGTTACGACTGAGAACCTAGTACGGTAACTTGGTCCGTGTCCCAAGATTAAACTACTTACGTTGGTAAGCTGTTACGACTGAGAACCTAGTACGGTAACTTGGTCCGTGTCCCAAGATTAAACTACTCACATTGGTAAGCTGGTACGACTGTGAACCTAGTACGGTAACTTGGTCCGTGTCCCAAGAGTGAACTACTTACATTGGGAAGCTGGTACGACTGAGAACCTAGTACGGTAACTTGGTCCGTGTCCCAAGATTAAACTACTTACGTTGGTAAGCTGTTACGACTGTGAACCTAGTACGGTAACTTGGTCCATGTCCCAAGATTAAACTACTCACATTGGTAAGCTGTTACGACTGAGAACCTAGTACGGTAACTTGGTCCGTGTCCCAAGAGTGAACTACTTATGTTTGTAATCTGTTACGACTGAGAACCTAGTACGGTAACTTGGTCCGTGTCCCAAGAGTGAACTACTTACGTTGGTAAGCTGGTACGACTAGAGAACCTAGTACGGTAACTTGGTCCGTGTCCCAAGATTAAACTACTTACGTTGGTAAGCTGGTACGACTGAGAACCGAGTACGGTAACTTGGTCCGTGTCCCAAGAGTAAACAGATGTATGATCGGTCAGCAGTCCACAACTGACCGCCAGTACAGCACTTGTGTAAGATACACCTAGATGGAGAGAACAGAGTTGTATCAACAATTATCATGTCATCGAAATCATTTGTGACCTTGGATGTATTCGTTAAGTTGACAATAGAGTAGTGCAAGGACACGCTCTAGGTAAATTACAAACGATGAGAACTTGTTATTTTTTACCATCCTCAACCCAAATACTTAGATAACTTGTTATTTTTTATCATTCTTATACCAAATACTTAGATAACTTGTTATTTTTTATCATTCTTATACCAAATACTTAGATAACTTGTTATTTTTCATCATTCTTATACCAAATACTTGTTTTTATTGTTCAGAAAATTCAAATTAGAAATCAAAACAGGATGAACAGTTACCAGGTTATGTCTAGGTAAGATTGACATTCTCTGATTCTCGGATTGAATAAGTTTGATCCACCCACATCAACCTTTCTAGATAGAATGATTTTACTGTTCTAGTTTCAACACTCACCGGCACGGAAGGTGATAAGGATTTCGATGTTGACAACAGTACCAGTACACACAACAGGAATGGAATGGGCCGAGCAGGACTGGTCATTAACACTAACATCTGTAAAACAAATTCAACATTGTGTTAGACAGTAGTTGTCACATCTGTAAAACAAGTTCAACATTGTGTTAGACAGGTGTCACATCTGTAAAACAAGTTCAACATTGTATTAGACAGTAGTTGTCACATCTGTAAAACAAGTTCAACATTGTATTAGACAGTTGTTGTCACATCTGTAAAACAAGTTCAACATTGTGTTAGACAGTTGTTGTCACATCTGTAAAACAAGTTCAACATTGTGTTAGACAGTTGTTGTCACATCTGTAAAACAAGTTCAACATTGTGTTAGACAGTTGTTGTCACATCTGTAAAACAAGTCCAACATTGTGTTAGACAGTTGTTGTCACATCTGTAAAACAAGTTCAACATTGTGTTAAACAGTTGTTGTCACATCTGTAAAACAAGTTCAATATTGTGTTAGACAGTTGTTGTCACATCTGTAAAACAAGTTCAATATTGTGTTAGACAGTTGTCACATCTGTAAAACAAGTTCAACATTGTGTTAGACAGTTGTTGTCACATCTGTAAAACAAGTTCAACATTGTGTTAGACAGTAGTTGTCACATCTGTAAAACAAGTTCAATATTGTGTTAGACAGTTGTTGTCACATCTGTAAAACAAGTTCAATATTGTGTTAGACAGTTGTCACATCTGTAAAACAAGTTCAACATTGTGTTAGACAGTAGTTGTCACATCTGTAAAACAAGTTCAACATTGTGTTAGACAGTTGTTGTCACATCTGTAAAACAAGTTCAACATTGTGTTAGACAGTTGTTGTCACATCCATAAAACAAGTTCAACATTGTATTAGACAGTTGTTGTCACATCTGTAAAACAAGTTCAACGTTGTGTTAGACAGTTGTCACATCCGTAAAACAAGTTCAACATTGTATTAGACAGTTGTCACATCTGTAAAACAAGTCCAACATTGTGTTAGACAGTTGTTGTCACATCTGTAAAACAAGTTCAACATTGTGTTAGACAGTTGTTGTCACATCCGTAAAACAAGTTCAACATTGTGTTAGACAGTTGTTGTCACATCTGTAAAACAAGTTCAACATTGTGTTAGACAGTTGTCACATCTGTAAAACAAGTCCAACATTGTGTTAGACAGTTGTCACATCTGTATAACAAGTCCAACATTGTGTTAGACAGTTGTTGTCACATCTGTAAAACAAGTCCAACATTGTGTTAGACAGTTGTTGTCACATCTGTAAAACAAGTCCAACATTGTGTTAGACAGTTGTTGTCACATCTGTAAAACAAGTTCAACATTGTGTTAGACAGTTGTCACATCCGTAAAACAAGTTCAACATTGTGTTAGACAGTTGTTGTCACATCCGTAAAACAAGTTCAACATTGTGTTAGACAGTCTAACACGATGTTGAACTTGTTTTACAGATGTGACAACAACTGTCTAACACAATATTGAACTTGTTTTACAGATGTGACAACAACTGTCTAACACAATATTGAACTTGTTTTACGGATGTGACAACAACTGTCTAACACAATGTTGAACTTGTTTTACAGATGTGACAACTACTGTCTAACACAATGTTGAACTTGTTTTACAGATGTGACAACAACTGTCTAACACAATGTTGAATTTGTTATACAGATGTGACAACTGTCTAACACAATGTTGGACTTGTTTTACGGATGTGACAACAACTGTCTAACACAATGTTGAACGTATTGTGTTAGGCAGTTGTTGTAACATCTATAAACATTTATTTGGGCAATACTAGGTTTACAGGTAAGCCAATGTCAGGATTTTAAATTGTTCTTAGCTTTGAAGAGTAAACAGCCAAGGTTTCCCTAGTTGAGGATTACATGTAGTTCTGTATATGATTTAAAAAGTTGAGAAGACATTTTAAAAATAATCTTAATTAACAGTGTTGAAAACACACACAAATGTTGACAGACTGACATCAGTAAAATTGGTCAACTTACATATTACACCAGGAATCCCCACTATTTTATTTTAATAGATGCAAGTGATCTTCACACATTCCTACTGTAATGATGTTCATATTCTATTTGTTTTAAAATCATCTTTTTTTTGCCTAGTTACATGTATAGTATGGGATGACTTGTAAGTACATCTATCCATTTTGAAATATGTTAATGTTTCTTAGTATCAGACATACCAGGAGAGCTGCTCAATACTTACTCCAGGAGACATCTGACACCTTGATGAGCTCTAGTTGCTGTGGAGACCAAGACAGGTGTTCTGTTCCCATCTTCCCACAATTCTTTGTACCACACTGAACAGCCAAGTTAAGGTGCTATCAATTTCAAATCTTTCTTGACAGAGTATCATAAGCATTGCTTCATCAGTTTGTGTCATTGTACAACGCTAGAAAACAAGCATACTGGGTATCGCTTTAACAATACATGTCCCATAATGACATAATAACGCTAGAAATAGTAACAGTGACCTTGACCTTGATCCAAAAACCTTGAAATTCAAACTTGTCTATGATATCATGGTCCTGTATCATTGTGTGAAGTTTGATCTAAATACAACAAGGAATGAAGCTGCTAGAGCACAGAAAATCTTTGGCATTGTGCTTGTAAATTTTTTTTTTTTTTTTTTTCGTAAAAGACGGTTTCACCAATAGGGGACTAGTAACTGCTTATTTGCAGAGAATTCTGTCAGAAATAACCTATACATGGAGCATTCTGTCTTGGAATAAAAAAACAAAAGGAATTGGTGCCATTTGACCTGACCTTGTAGTTCTTTATTCCACTATGTTAGCCAAATCCAAATTTAATCATTATCTTGACTGTTAATGCAATAATTGCTTCATGTGTTAAACTGAAATAATTGTACCCGTCCTCATTCTACCTAAAAGGAAAAATGCATATAAGCAATGGAAATGAGGATGTGGTTGTTGGTTTTGACAGTCGAGTTATGGGTAGGTACAGTCAAGGTCGAGGTATGGCTAGGTAGAGTAAATGGGGAGGTACAGTCAAGGTCGAGGTATGGCTAGGTAGAGTGAATGGGTAGGTACAGTCAAGGTCGAGGTATGGCAAGGTAGAGTAAATGGGTAGGTACAGTCAAGGTCGAGGTATGGCTAGGTAGAGTAAATGGGTAGGTACAGTCAAAGTCGAGGTATGGCTAGGTAGAACAAGGATGGATAGTATTGCAGCAGCAATACAAAGTCCCCTGCCTTATCCAGGAGTGCAACTATTTATTTCCCATTTTTTAAACTACGTGTTATAGTGATCACCTATACCAAGTTTCATTAAAATCGGAGTAGTACTTTAGGAGGAGTTGTCCGGACAAGTCTCAACCAATGAAAAGTCGGCGGCCATTTTGAAAATTGGTTTTTCTAAAAACAAAATGTGGCATGCACAACTACATGTTATACTGATCTGTATACCAAGTTTCATTAAAATCGGAGTAGTACTTTAGGAGGAGTTGTCCGGACAAGCCTCAACCAATGAAAAGCTGGCAGCCATTTTGAAAAATAAATTTTTAAAGAAAAAAAATATAGGATGCACAACTACATGTTATACTGATCATGTATACCATGTTTCATTAAAATCGGAGTAGTACTGTAGGAGGAGTTGTCCGGACAAGCCTCAACCAATGAAAAGCCGGCAGCCATTTTGAAAAAGGAATTTTTAAAGAAAAAAAATATAGGATGCACAACTACATGTTATACTGATCATGTATACCATGTTTCATTAAAATCGGAGTAGTACTTTAGGAGGAGTTGTCCGGACAAGTCTCAACCAATGAGAAGTCGGCAGCCATTTTGAAAATTTGTTTTTGGAAAAAAAAAATGTGAGATGCACAACTACATGTTATACTGATCATGTCTATCAAGTTTCATTAAAATCGGAGTAGTACTTTAGGAGGAGTTGTCCGGACAACTATTGCGTGACAGACAGACGGACGGACGGACGGACAGACAGACGGACGGAGGGTAAACCTATAGTCCCCCCCGTTTTTCAAACGGCAGGGGACTAATAAATGGGTAGGTACAGTCAAGGTCGAGGTATGGCTAGGTAGAGTGATTGGGTAGGTACAGTCAAGGTCGAGGTATGGCTAGGTAGAGTGATTGGGTAGGTACAGTCAAGGTCGAGGTATGGCTAGGTAGAGTAAATGGGTAGGTACAGTCAAGGTCGAGGTATGGCATGGTAGAGTAAATGGGTAGGTACAGTCAAGGTCGAGGTATGGCTAGATAGAGTAAATGGGTAGGTACAGTCAAGGTTGAGGTATGGCTAGGTAGAGTGATTGGGTAGGTACAGTCAAGGTCGAGGTATGGCAAGGTAGAGTAATTGGGTAGGTACAGTCAAGGTCGAGGTATGGCTTGGTAGAGTAAATGGGTAGGTACAGTCAAGGTTGAGGTATGGCTTGGTAGAGTAAATGGGTAGGTACAGTCAAGGTCGAAGTATGGCTAGGTAGAGTAAATGGGTAGGTACAGTCAAGGTCGAGGTATGGCTAGGTAGAGTAAATGGGTAGGTACAGTCACGGTCGAGGTATGGCAAGGTAGAGTAAATGGGTAGGTACAGTCAAGGTCGAGGTATGGCTAGGTAGAGTAAATGGGTAGGTACATGTACAGTCAAGGTCGAGGTATGGCTAGGTAGAGTGAATGGGTAGGTACAGCCAATCTTTGTTATCTTGAAATCTGATAACTCGAAGACCGTACTTAACTCGAAGTAAACATTCAGTTCTCTATAAGATATTCATTGTTACTCTGAATACTTAAGGTATCTCATGGTTTTTTCTGATCCCAATGACTTGGTGATAGTCAAGTTCGGCTGTATTTTCTGGTTTATACAACAAAATAATGAGGTAGCAAGAGTTACTGCTCCTTCTGTGCCTCCTGATAGGTGTTGCCACCTTCTCTAATAAGGATACCATCGTCCAGAGAATGTGGATGAATCCATCCAGGTGTTGGCTATAACGACTGATGACCGGTGGAGGCGGCTTGGTCATCTGGAGGCGGTCTGCCACGTCCAGCTCTGGGCCTGGGTCAGGAAACTTGCATTTCTCTATTTGTATCGTCAGCCTACAGACAATTCAACACACATTAAGCATCTTTTTTTTTCTGATAGCAGAATTTTATTTTTTCAAACTCCTCTACTATCCTCTCAGTTATATAAAGATGGTTAATATCATTACACAGCAATTGCTGACTTCCTGACAAATTCCAGGGTTACAGAGACCAAAGCGTGAGTGTAACCCTGGAGTACTCAGGATGAAATTCCCTGTGTTAATACAAGTTGTTGGTTTTCCAATGATGGTCAAGGCCAGAACCATCAGACCTAACAGTCACAATTTCTGCACAATGTTTATTTAGTCACAACTTAATTTAACGAAAAATATGTTTCATCATTTCTTCTTAATACCAATCTCTAAAAGATATTTTAATGTCTAATATATACATGAACATTGATAGTAGCAGGAACTTACTGCTCCATCTAATTACACAAAGTTATATGTGTCGCCTGTCCAGATTTGTCACTAACATAAACATTTTCTTTCAAGTCCAGAAATTTGAATATGATACACCTATAACCAAAGTGTGGTTGCTCTAGCATTTATAGTTTGTCAGAAACAGCCTAATATGCAAGAGCTAAACACAAAACCTTAACGTAGATTTTTTCCAAAAGTCCAAAAATTTGATATTTTTACCTCAAAAAAGCAGAAATCTATGAAATAGTTTAAGTGTAGTAGGTTCTAATACCCATGCTATATGTATGATGGAGGTTTTGTTGATCTAACTTTGTCAGAAACAAAGCTATGTGCTGCCTTTCTGATGTCTGTCAGGGCGACACAATATTATGTTTGGATGTAAATCATTTAACAATAGATACACTTTCAACAGACAAATACACATCTAAACTAAGTATATAATTTGTAAACAACCAATTTACAATGTATTGTGTGAAGTAATGTAGCTACATATCTATTTCTGTTTGAAGCAGTCACTGATTTGACCGCGGCCAAAGTACGCCTACCATACCTGCGTATCTGTTTGGGTTCCAACTTGAAGCTGTCGTTGATATTATAATGAAGATCGACTTGCTGACTACACACATTACAGACATCAAACACCAGGACACAGTGGTCAGGACTGTCAAGTAGAGGTTTATAGAGACAAGCCATTAATATACACATTAAATGTACGATCATAAATATATATATTCAAGTACATAGTGATTATCAGTATATAAAACAAGTAGACATAATTTTGTTTGTTGAGTTTATCGCCCCAGCCAGGGTCATTTTAAGGCGGGGTCTCCTTGTAGTTGGTGACTACCTCACTGAACATAATGGAGGCCTGTTGTATGCCATCCAAAGCAATTAGGGTAAAGTGTCTTGCCCAAGGACACAACCATGACAGAACATTTCCTGTCAATACAATGACCTGCCATGACCCCACTTTGACCTTACTGACCTTTCGGAAGGGAGAGCTTCCCAGGAATGGAAGATGATTGAGGGCAGGATATCAACACTGAAGGCCACAGCACAGTGTCGACAGTATCCAGCCTCCAACCCGGGCCCTCCACTGTACTCCACTCTCAGCAACGACTCGACACACTGCAAGGGAGATAAGTATCACACCAAGTGAGATAAGTATTACATCAAGGGAGATAAGTATCACATCAAGGGAGATAAGTATTACATCAAGGGAAGTAAGTATCACATCAAGGGGGATAAGTATTACATCAAGGGAAGTAAGTATCACATCGAGGGAGATAAGTAATACATCAAGGGAGATAAGTATTACATCAAGGGAGATAAGTATTACATCAAGAGAGATAAATATCACACCAAGGGAGATAAATATCACACCAAGGGAAGTAAGTATCACATCAAGGGAGATAAGTAATACATCAAGGGAGATAAGTATCACATCAAGGGAGATAAGTATTACATTAAGGGAGATAAGTATCACATCAAGGGAGATAAGTATTACATCAAGGGAGATAAGTATTACATCAAGGGAAATAAGAATCACGTCAAGGGAAATAAGAATCACATCAAGGGAAATCAAAGGGCCAAAGGCCCTGAGAAACGTCAGGGCCTGAGGTCATATTATAAGAAATTCAAAATTGGACTTTATAGTCAGACAGTTACATTTGTATCAGATGAAATGTCTTCATCTGGCCCTGGTATTCCTATTCTATATATATTTCAGCTGACAACTTTACAATAGCTGTGTATAGTTCTTTCCCCATTTCTTTAATGCTTGTGGAAGATTATTGATATACTCCTGAATCAGTAAAGCTGCTTGTAAACTTTGATAAAACTGAACGACAAATCGGTCTGTTAACAGAACATGTTGTTCAAGTAACTACAACTAAAGATAAAATCCAAGATGTACACAGCCGAAATTTTTTAAATTTTATTTATACTATAAGTTATTAATAAGGCCAATCAAACATCTATTTTATGACCCGTAGTAACACATTTTCACTCCGATAGAAAACTGCAGTCGCATTGTCTGACGAGACATATCTAGTTTTGACACCGACGCCAGTACATTAGATTCTTTTCAAACAACAAATAATAACCTTATCAAATAAAATCCTCACGAAAAACGGCAATGTAGTTTGTTACAACTTGCCCTCAATTCCTGGTCATATTTCTTGCGTATTCTAGCGACATACAAATGAATATGAAAATGCGAACGGTCGTTGGTTTAGTTACAGTAGACATAACCGCCATAGTGATGAGTCACGTGACAGCTGAAGTTATCTCGTGGAATGCTCGGGTGCATTTGACTACGTAAATAGGATTGGTTTTAAGCTATCAAATGTTCCTGCATATGAACTCAGGATGAACAGATGTTGACAGTTTCCCTGTGAATGCATGTAAATTTCCACGACGATCAAACTGATTTTTCTACTTTCGTTTTCAAGGCAGTATCGAGACAGAACTACGTAATCCTATGCCAACAAAATTGCATATACTGACGAGGAAAAAGGTTGATATTTATACTATAAAATAGTCTAGAACACCAAACATTCACATTTCATTTTAAATAATTGCAGTAAACACGGTTTACATCACTTAAATTGTGTCAATAATTGCTATCAAAATAGGAACTATATTAGGCTGCGGATGTATATCATTTGTATGACAGAAAAGAGGAATAGTTAGCCGGAACAGATCTGTCAGTAACAACTTTTTCCCACCACGCCTATAACGGCAGGTGCCAAAGGCACCCTGACGTTAATAAGAATCACATCAAGGGAGATAAGTATCACATCAAGGGAGATAAGTATTACATCAAGGGAGGTAAGTATCATATCAAGGGAAATAAGAATCACATCAAGGAAAATAAGTATCATATCAAGGGAAATAAGAATCACATCAAGGGAGATAAATATCACATCAAGGGAGATAAGTATTACATCAAGGGAGATAAGTATTATATCAAGGGAGATATGTATCACATCAAGGGAGATTAATATCACTTCAAGGAAGACAACTAAATAAAAAGACAATTAAAAGGCAGAAAAGTAAAGGTTAAAGGGAGATAACTAAGTTTTTTAACAAAATGAGGTAGAAAGAATATCAAAGAGAGAAAAGATTGTCAAAGGGAGACAACTACATCAGACAAAAGGTTCCTCGTGATATGTGCCTGTTAAGAACTAGCGTAAGGCCTTTTTCCTTTATTGCTGCTCAAACAGTTGGACTGGCTGAACAGGAGTTTTTGTTTAGGAAATAATTAAGGACCTAATGATCTTGTTTAATGTCTGGTGGATCATGACAAAGATGTCTAAGACATTCGAAAAATGACAAGGCCCCAGGAATACTGAAACATGTAAAAATCATATCTTTTGCTTACCACAGATTCATACTCGTCAGGATTGGAGTGTTCTGAGGACTGGGATCCTGTAACAAAGAAACCAGGCAACTCTTACATCCTGCAAAAAAGTTCTTTCATCCACTTCATAATTAATGTCAAAATCTAAGTTGGCCACTAAAATAATTCTGTGATTCAGTGTCAAAATTAAACTTGCATAACTAAGGATACTTTTGGAAACCTATGTTTGGGAATTCATCACACACTAAATAAAGTGTAATATTACAACTCTTATATATATATTTTTTTTTTTTTTTGATGAATAATATTTATTGCATAAAATAAATATCATATTATCACAGTCTAGTGGCTGGTCACATAATATACCTACTGTAATTTATTAATATTTCAATTTCTACTCAAGTTGGACTCAATGAAACTACCAAACTTAATCTGTTTCATTTGCTCATGAATTTGACCAGATTAACACTGATCAGTGCGTATGAATACATGGTTAAAATCCTTCCGCGAAACGATTTCGCTTTTTCTACATTGTTGTTATAAACATGGAATAATTATTAAAATTATCAAATTTATAATGCATTCTTGTATTTTATGAAAGACCAGATATGCTAAATACTTCTATTTTGACAAATTAATACTGTTTTTAATCCTAATATTGTGGACTATTTTACTCGACCGACTAGACATGCACAATCCGGAACTCCTCGGGCTTTTCCGCAATTGGACTTGCACAAGCTTCCAGACATTAATATCTAGACCGACTTTTTTATTTGAAAAAAAAAACCAATTGAAATATAAGGATTGAATCTTGATTTGGTCGATTTCATGGGATCATGAATTGAGTTGCTCTTGAGACAAATTCAACATGAACTGCTTTGCAGTTCATTAAATTTGTCTCAAGAGCAACTCAATTCATGACCCCATGAAATCGACCAAATCAAGATTCAATCCTTAAATGTATTATCAACTAGAAATCCATATCTGATAGTGGCACAAACAAATGCTCTCACTACACTCATCTCTAACTGGAAACATACAAATCATTCTATCCCCTTGCATGATAAAAACATTCAAAGCCATACAAACTACAAAACAAGAATTACACAAGAATATATGTCTTGCCTGTCCCACTTCTGTCAGTATATAGTAAGTTTTTAGCAAACTCCAAAATTCACAAACATTCAATATTTTTTTCTAAAAACAACCAAGAAACCTCCATTTGATGGCATGGAAGCATCTTGTACAGACGTGTAGATACTGGGAGATATTTTTTTTATAATTCTTTTGATTTTTGAAGATTTTCACATATTAAAACAATAGACATGGATGACAAAAATAACAACCAGACAAAGAAAAAAACATACATACACACACTCTTACACATACATGTTGCAATGATGATGATCATCATCATATCATTATCATCATCTTGCATCATCATCATGTATCATATAAGTACACATGCATTATCATCATATATTATCATCATCATGCATCATTATCATGCATCATTATCAGCATATATCATCATCGTCATTATCATGCATCATATACATCATCATCACGAATCATCACACATCATCGTATATCATCATCATCATCATCATCATCATCACGCATCATCATTTATATCATCATCATCATCACCATACAACTCTTATATGATATCTTACCGCTTCGGACACTTTTGCTGGACAGAAAGTCTGAATTGCCGTAGATACACACAGTAAAACAGACAAGGCCTGATGGCTGGAGAGGAAGCTGAGCATCCAGGTTCTCCTGACTCCACTGAAACACTTTCGACTGCAGCTCTGACAACAGAAACAAAACAGTTGCTATATCATCCAAAACAAAACATTTGACATATCACCATGGTGAAGCATTTGGAAGCTTATTACCGATTCTGAGGGAATTCTCTTGGGATACTTGGGAAACATAATAGAGGTTATATCACAAGAAAAACTAACAATACTTTTTTGAAGAAGCAAACTGAAGGGGGAAGTTAAAGTGAAATGCAAACCATTCTGGTCAGTAAAAGAGGTGTGACTAAATACAAACCTTTCTGGTCTGTAAAATAGGTGTGACTAAATACAAACCTTCCTGGACAGTGTAATAGGTGTGACTAAATACAAACCATTCTGGTCAGTAAAATAGGTGTGACTAAATACAAACCTTCCTGGTCAGTGTAATAGGTGTGACTGAATACAAACCTTTCTGGTCAGCAAAATAGGTGTGACTAAATACAAACCTTTCTGGACAGTAAAATAGGTGTGACTAAATACAAACCTTTCTGGACAGTGTAATAGGTGTGACTAAATACAAACCTTTCTGGTCTGTAAAATAGGTGTGACTAAATACAAACCTTCCTGGACAGTAAAAGAGGTGTGACTAAATACAAACCTTTCTGGTCTGTAAAATAGGTGTGACTAAATACAAACCTTCCTGGACAGTGTAATAGGTGTGACTAAATACAAACCATTCTGGTCAGTAAAATAGGTGTGACTAAATACAAACCTTCCTGGTCAGTGTAATAGGTGTGACTGAATACAAACCTTTCTGGTCAGCAAAATAGGTGTGACTAAATACAAACCTTTCTGGACAGTAAAATAGGTGTGACTAAATACAAACCTTCCTGGACAGTGTAATAGGTGTGACTAAATACAAACCATTCTGGTCAGTAAAATAGGTGTGACTAAATACAAACCTTCCTGGTCAGTGTAATAGGTGTGACTGAATACAAACCTTTCTGGTCAGTAAAATAGGTGTGACTAAATACAAACCATTCTGGTCAGTAAAATAGGTGTGACTAAATACAAACCTTTCTGGTCAGTAAAATAGGTGTGACTAAATACAAAACTTTCTGGTCAGTAAAATAGGTGTGACTAAATACAAAACTTTCTGGTCAGTAAAATAGGTGTGACTAAATACAAACCTTTCTGGTCAGTAAAATAGGTGTGACTAAATACAAACCTTTCTGGTCTGTAAATGTGGTGTGACCAAATACAAACCTTTCTGGTCAGTAAAATAGGTGTGACTAAATACAAACCTTTCTGGACAGTGTAATAGGTGTGACTAAATACAAACCTTTCTGGTCAGTAAAATAGGTGTGACTAAATACAAACCTTTCTGGTCAGTAAAATAGGTGTGACTAAATACAAACCTTTCTGGTCTGTAAATGTGGTTGTGACCAAATACAAACCTTTCTGGTCAGTAAAATAGGTGTGACTAAATACAAACCTTTCTGGTCTGTAAATGTGGTGTGACCAAACACAAACCTTTCTGGTCTGTAAATGTGGTGTGACCAAACACAAACCTTTCTGGACAGTAAAATAGGTGTGACTAAATACAAACCTTTCTGGTCAGTAAAATAGGTGTGACTAAATACAAACCTTTCTGGTCTGTAAATGTGGTGTGACCAAACACAAACCTTTCTGGTCTGTAAATGTGGTGTGACTAAATACAAACCTTTCTGGTCAGTAAAATAGGTGTGACTAAACACAAACCTTTCTGGACAGTAAAAAAGGTGTGACCAAACACAAACCTTTCTGGACAGTGTAATAGGTGTGACCAAACACAAACCTTTCTGGACAGTGTAATAGGTGTGACTAAATACAAACCTTGCTGGACAGTGTATAGGTGTGACTAAACACAAACCTTTCTGGACAGTGTAATAGGTGTGACTAAACACAAAGAACCTTTCTGTACAGTCAAAATAAGGTGTTGACTAAATACAAACCTTTCTGGTCAGTAAAATAGGTGTGACTAAATACAAACCTTTCTGGTCTGTAAATGTGGTGTGGAACCAAACACAGCAACCTTCCTGGTCTGTAAAAATGTGGTGTTGACCACTAACAAACCTTCTGGACAGTAAAATAGGTGTGACTAAATACAAACCTTCTGGTCAGTAAATAGGTGTGACTAAAAATACCAAACCTTTCGGGCTGTAAATTGTGGTGTGACCAAAATCACAAACATTTCTGGTCCTGTAAAGGTGGTGTGACCAAACACAAACCTTTCTGGACAGTAAAATAGGTTGTGACTAAATACAAACCTTTCTGGTCTGTAAATGTTGGTTGTGACCAAACACAAACCTTTCTGGTCTGTAAATGATGGTGTGACCAAACACAAACTTTTCTGGTCAGTAAATGTGGTGTGACCAAACACAAACCATTCTGGTCAGTAAAAGAGGTGTGACTAAATACAAACCTTTCTGGACAGTGTAAAAGGTGTGACTAAATACAAACCATTCTGGACAGTAAAATAGGTGTGACTAAATACAAAAACCTTTCTGGTCTGTAAATGTGGTGTGACCAAACACAAACCTTTCTGGTCATGTAAATAGGTGTGACTAAATACAAACCTTCTGGTCGTAAATGTGGTGTGACCAAATACAAACCTTTCTGGTCAGTAAAATAGGTGTGACTAAATACAAACCTTTCTGGACAGTGAATAGGTGTGACTAAATACAAACTTCTGGTCAGTAAAATAGGTGTGACTAAATACAAACCTTTCTGGCAGTAAAATAGGTGTGACTAAATACAAACCTTTCTGGTCTGTAAAGTGGTTTGTGCCCAAATACAAACCTTCTGGTCAGTAAAATGGTGTGACTAAATACAAACCTTTCTGGTCTGTAAATGTGGTGTGACCAAACACAAACCTTTCTGGTCTGTAAATGTGGTGTGACCAAACACAAACCTTTCTGCGACAGTAAAATTAGGTGTGACTAAATACAAACCTTTCTGGTCAGTAAAATAGGTGTGACTAAATACAACCTTTCTGGTCTGTAAATGTGGTGTGACCAAACACAAACCTTTCTGGTCTGTAAATGTGGTGTGACTAAATACAAACCTTTCTGGTCAGTAAAATAGGTGTGACTAAACACAAACCTTTCTGGACAGTAAAAAAGGTGTGACCAAACACAAACCTTTCTGGACAGTGTAATAGGTGTGACCAAACACAAACCTTTCTGGACAGTGTAATAGGTGTGACTAAATACAAACCTTGCTGGACAGTGTAATAGGTGTGACTAAACACAAACCTTTCTGGACAGTGTAATAGGTGTGACTAAACACAAACCTTTCTGGACAGTAAAATAGGTGTGACTAAATACAAACCTTTCTGGTCAGTAAAATAGGTGTGACTAAATACAAACCTTTCTGGTCTGTAAATGTGGTGTGACCAAACACAAACCTTTCTGGTCTGTAAATGTGGTGTGACCACTCACAAACCTTTCTGGACAGTAAAATAGGTGTGACTAAATACAAACCTTTCTGGTCAGTAAAATAGGTGTGACTAAATACAAACCTTTCTGGTCTGTAAATGTGGTGTGACCAAACACAAACCTTTCTGGTCTGTAAATGTGGTGTGACCAAACACAAACCTTTCTGGACAGTAAAATAGGTGTGACTAAATACAAACCTTTCTGGTCTGTAAATGTGGTGTGACCAAACACAAACCTTTCTGGTCTGTAAATGTGGTGTGACCAAACACAAACTTTTCTGGTCAGTAAATGTGGTGTGACCAAACACAAACCATTCTGGTCAGTAAAAGAGGTGTGACTAAATACAAACCTTTCTGGACAGTGTAAAAGGTGTGACTAAATACAAACCATTCTGGACAGTAAAATAGGTGTGACTAAATACAAACCTTTCTGGTCTGTAAATGTGGTGTGACCAAACACAAACCTTTCTGGTCTGTAAATGTGGTGTGACCAAACACAAACCTTTCTGGACAGTGTAAAAGGTGTGACTAAATACAAACCATTCTGGTCAGTAAATGTGGTGTGACCAAACACAAACCATTCTGGTCAGCAAAAGAGGTGTGACTAAATACAAACCTTTCTGGACAGTAAAATAGGTGTGACTAAATACAAACCATTCTGGTCAGCAAAATAGGTGTGACCAAATACAAACCTTTCTTGACAGTGTAATAGGTGTGACCAAACACAAACTTTTCTGGACAGTGTAATAGGTGTGACTAAATACAAACCTTTCTGGTCAGTAAAATAGGTGTGACTAAATACAAACCTTCTGGACAGTGTAATAGGTGTGACTAAATACAAACCTTTCTGGTCTGTAAAATAGATGTGACTAAATACAAACCTTTCTGGTCAGTAAAATAGATGTGACTAAATACAAACCTTTCTGGTCAGTAAAAGAGGTGTGACTAAATACAAACCTTTCTTGACAGTGTAATAGGTGTGACTAAATACAAACCTTTCTGGACAATAAAAGAGGTGTGACTAAAAACAAACCTTTCTGGTCTGTAAATGTGATGTGACTAAATACAAACCTTTCTGGACAGTAAAAAAGGTGTGACCAAACACAAACCTTTCTGGACAGTGTAATAGGTGTGACTAAATACAAACCTTTCTGGTCTGTAAAATAGATGTGACTAAATACAAAACTTTCTGGTCAGTAAAAGAGGTGTGACTAAATACAAACCTTTCTGATCAGTAAAATAGGTGTGACTAAATACAAACCTTTCTGGTCTGTAAAATAGATGTGACTAAATACAAACCTTTCTGGTCTGTAAATGTGGTGTGAATAAATACAAACCTTTCTGGTCAGTAAAAGGTGTGACCAAACACAAACCTTTCTGGTCAGTAAAAGAGGTGTGACTAAATACAAACCTTGCTGGACAGTAAAAGAGGTGTGACTAAATACAAACCTTTCTGGACAGTGTAATAGGTGTGACTAAATACAAACCTTTCTGGACAATAAAAGAGGTGTGACTAAAAACAAACCTTGCTGGACAGTGTAATAGGTGTGACCGAATACAAACCATTCTGGAAAGTGTAATAGGTGTGACTAAATACAAACCTTTCTGGTCTGTAAAATAGATGTGACTAAATACAAACCTTTCTGGTCAGTAAAAGAGGTGTGACTAAATACAAACTTTTCTGGACAATAAAAGAGGTGTGACTAAAAACAAACCTTTCTGGTCTGTAAATGTGGTGTGACTAAATACAAACCTTTCTGGTCAGTAAAATAGGTGTGACGAAATACAAACCTTTCTGGTCAGTAAAATAGGTGTGACTAAATACAAACCTTTCTGGACAGTGTAATAAGTGTGACTAAATACAAACCTTTCTGGTCAGTGTAATAGGTGTGACTAAATAAAAACCTTTCTGGACAGTAAAAAAGGTGTGACTAAATACAAACCTTTCTGGACAGTAAAAAAGGTGTGACTAAATACAAACCTTGCTGGACAGTAAAAGAGGTGTGACTAAATACAAACCTTTCTGGACAGTGTAATAGGTGTGACTAAATACAAACCTTTCTGGACAGTAAAAAAGGTGTGACTAAATACAAACCTTTCTGGACAGTAAAAAAGGTGTGACTAAATACAAACTTATTTGGACAGTAAAAGAGGTGTGACTAAATACAAACCTTTCTGGACAGTGTAATAGGTGTGACTAAATACAAACCTTTCTGCACAGTGTAATAGGTGTGACTAAATACAAACCATTCTGGACAGTGTAATAGGTGTGACTGAATACAAACTTTTCTGGACAGTAAAAAAGGTGTGACTAAATACAAACCTTTCTGGTCGGGATGACAATCAAGGCTGACTGAAATCTTCTCAACAGGCTGGTTACTGGTATTCCGAACTGTGATCATACACTCCTTACTGAAATAGAGTACCAGTAGGTCACTTTGGAGTATCTATACATTCTATAACTGAAATCCTTCATAGCTCCTCATGACAAGAAATCTCAGAGGGATCTTGGTGTCCACCATTGAATGTTCTTTTACCGTGGACAGGGATATCCGCAGTTTTACCGGGGTGAGATTTTCTTATCTCACCCTAGGGAAAAGACAAGCTACACATGCACTTTGAACGTGCTCTTGTTCTCGATAGGGTGACGTCACTATGACCTGAACCGAACGTTTGAATGTTAAATATCAGTATTATTCACAAAATAAATTAAAATAAGTATTAATTATCAGAGTTAAGTGAGTGTTTGGTGTTCTTTTTGACAAGCTTATCGGAACTATATTTTGTATGAAATCAACATCGTAAGGTGTAAAGCGTCTGCTGCATCCTGCACACGATATAGCAGGAGCAACCTACAATTGTCAAAATCCAAGATGGCTGCCTGTTGCCATGTTGTTTTCTGATCAGTCCCAAAATGCAATTTGCACAACTAGGTACCAAGGGGAGCTTACATATCATTTTAGAAAGAGCTCTTTTGTACTTTCTGAAAAATAGCGATAACAAACTTTGATTGTCAAAATCCAAGATGGCCACCTGTCGGCCATGTTGTTTTCCGATTGGTCCCAAAATGTAATATGTACAACAAGGTACCAAGGGGAACTAACATATCATTTTAGAAAGATCCCTTAAGTACTTTCTGAGAAATAGCAATAACAAGAACTGTTTATGCAGGGAGGGACGGACCACAGACGCAGGGCGATTTGAATAGCCTACCATTTTATGATGGTGAACTAAAAATGTCATAAAATACAATGCACAAATAAATATTTTGATATTCATCTGTTCTACATACTATTCTTTGAGACTTAAATCTATACAGTGATGAACTGACCTTTGACCTGCATAGATGGAGGTTGTTCCACTTGTTACAACATTAGCACCATCACCAACAGAGGTAAAGGTCGCGACCTTTGGAAGTGAAGCAGTGAGTGTAATCTGAGGGAGGGCGGGTATTACGGTCACTGTTGTCCGCAGATTCCGAAGGTCAGGTAGATCACGGAGACGACACTGACTTCGCATCCCAAGCAAGTGAGTTGTGTAACCAAGGATACGGAGGTCGCCTGAAGATCGAGGACGACTGAGTATTTTGACTAGATTTGGACCGGACTCGGCAGGTATGGTAGGATTTGTAGGGTAAGCCTCTATTTCAACTCCATCTGTCATCAACGACTGCAACATGGAAACATACTTACTGATACCAATTGATATAAGTATATAAGGTTTATGGGAGATATGATATATAGTGGTTACCAAACCAAAATGGATTTATCTCCCTTGATTATAAAAAATTTGGATATGCTTTTGTGTTTTTAATCTTTTTTGTATATAAAAAAGCAATACTTGTCCATAAAAATAACAAAAGTGAAAGTAGTTCATTCTTTTCAAAACTCTCGGAGGATTTTTCATTAAACTTTCACTGAATTGCTTGAGTTCTATCATTAGATAAATAAGCTTATTTGTAGAATTTATATCCCCCCCCCCCCCCCCTTTAGTGAGGGGGTAATATTGTAGGTGAACTCTTTTGAGGTTAGGTTGGAACATGTAATTTTCATGCTGTTGACTCAATTAGATCTGACGTTACCAAAGCTATAGAACTAAGTCCTTGTATAATGTTTGAAGAGAACTAACTGGATAATATTTCCACCAGTTATTGAGTGGAAAAAGTAGCTTTTCACAAAAAAATGACATTTTCCGTTAACCAAGGGGTCATAACTCTGCCAAATTACGTCTGCGAAAAATGGAGATCAAACCCAGCCTAGCCATTTAATGTTGTTATCAAGTTTCAAGATAATCTGATATTATATGTTGGTGTTATTGCACAGAAACCAAGTGTGAGAGACAGATCTGAAGTGAAATTGTAGCAACAGCCATTGTGCAAGGCACAAAGTGTCTGAACTAATGTATGACTATTACAAAAAAAACTCCCCAAAAAGTATTCCCTGGTAAAAATTGTGATTTCCAGACTGATGGTATTAATAATGCTGTAGAACTTTGTAAATAAATTGGTCATGATTGTGAGTTTTCTGTACAACTAATGTTAACTGTACTTACCATTTGTTGTATACTGAGCTCATCAGGGAGTGGGTTATATACCTGAAGCTGCACTTCACACATATCATGTTCCACCCAACAGAAGTCTGTAATGATAAGTCAGACAGAAAGTGGTTTAGTGTAGTGTAATGTAGCTGTCCTGAGGACATTCAGCCCCATATGTATAGATATACCACCCAACCCCTCAACAAACCTTGTAGTGTTGTGTAGCTGTCCTAAGGACATTCAAACCCCTATATATAGATATACCACCCAACCCCTCAACAAACCGTATAGTGTAATGTAGCTGTCCTAAGGACATTTAACCCCCTATATACAGATATACCACCCAGCTCCTCATCAATATACCACCCAACCCCTCATCAATATACCACCCAACCCGCACAAAACCACCCAACCCATGCATAAGGGGGACCAACCCGCTCACCTATACACCCATACCCTCATGCAAACCACCCAACCCCGACGAGTCAATATACCACCAACCCCTGCAGCAATAGACCACCCAACCCTCAGTCCATAGACCACCCAACCCCAACAATAACACCCAACCCGCAGATCAAGAGACCACCAAACGCCGCAGAAAGGAGACCACCCAACCCCCACAAGATGAGACCACCCAACCCCCATCAATGAGACCACCCAACCCTCATCAATATGACCAGCCAACCAGCAGCAAGAGACCAGCCAACCCGAACAAGAGACCACCAACCCCCAGCAAGAGACCACCAACCCGCAGCAAGAGACCACCCAACCCCAGCAAAGACCACCCAACCCCGCAGCAAGATGACCACCCAACCCCACAGCAATAGACCACCCAACCCAACAGCAAGAGACACCCAACCCCTCAGGAAATACCACCCAACCCAGCAAAACCACCCAACCCACAAAGAACCAGTCCAACCCCAGCAATAACACCCAACCCATCAAAACCACCCAACCCCCATAAAACACCCAAACCCACAAAAGACCACCCAACCCCGCAGCAAGATACACCCAACCCCGCAGCAACCATACCACCAACCCCCAGCAATAACCCCCAACCTCATCAATATAACCACCCAAACCGGCAGCAAGAGACCACCAACACCCATCAAAACCACCCAACCCCCGCAAAGAGACCACCCAACCCCAGCAAAGAGACCACACCAAACCCCCAGAAGAGACCACCCAACCCGCAGCAAATACCACCCAACCCCACACAAAACACCCAACCCCGTCAGCAAAGACCACCCAACCCCTCATCAATATACACACAACCCCGCATCAATATACCACCCAACCCCACATCAAATACCACCAACCCCTCAGCAAGAGACCACCCAACCCCCAGCAAAGACACACCCAACACCACCATCAATATACCACCCAACACCTCATCAATATACCACCCAACCCCTCATCAATATACCACCCAACCCCTCATCAATATACCACCCAACCCTCATCAATATACCACCCAACCCTCATCAATATACCACCCAACCCCTCATCAATATACCACCCAACCCCTCATCAATATACCACCCAACCCCTCATCACACCTTATAGGGTAGTGTGGCTGTTGGAAGGATATTCAAACATGTACACATACATATACCACCCAACCCCTCATCAATATACCACCCAACCCCTCATCAATATACCACCCAACCCCTCATCAATATACCACCCAACCCCTCATCAATATACCACCCAACCCCACATCAATATACCACCCAACCCCTCATCAATATACCACCCAACCCCACATCACACCTTATAGGGTAGTGTGGCTGTTGGAAGGATATTCAAACATGTACACATACATATACCACCCAACCCCTCATCAAAATACCACCCAACCCTCATCAATATACCACCCAACCCCTCATCAATATACCACCCAACCCCACATCAATATACCACCCAACTCCTCATCAATATACCACCCAAACCCACATCAAGATACCACCCCACCCCCCCATCAATATACCACCCAACCCCTCATCAATATACCACCCAACCCTCATCACACCTTATAGGGTAGTGTGGCTGTTGGAAGGATATTCAAATATGTACACATACATATACCACCCAACCCCTCATCAATATACCACCCAACCCTCATCACACCTTATAGGGTAGTGTGGCTGTTGGAAGGATATTCAAATATGTACACATACATATACCACCCAACCCCTCATCAATATACCACCCAAACCCACATCAAGATACCACCCCACCCCCCATCAATATACCACCCAACCCCTCATCAATATACCACCCAACCCCTCATCACACCTTATAGGGTAGTGTGGCTGTTGGAAGGATATTCAAATATGTACACATACATATACCACCCAACCCCTCATCAATATACCACCCAACCCTCATCACACCTTATAGGGTAGTGTGGCTGTTGGAAGGATATTCAAATATGTACACATACATATACCACCCAACCCCTCATCAATATACCACCCCACCCCCCATCAATATACCACCCAACCCCTCATCAATATACCACCCAAACCCCTCATCAATATACCCACCCAACGCCCTCAGCAATATACCACCCAACCCCTGCAGCAATATACCACCCAACCCCTTCATCAATATACCGAACACCCAAACCCTCATCAAGATACCAATATACCACCCAACCCCTCATCAATATACCACCCAACCCCTCATCAATATACCACCCAACCCCTCATCAATATACCACCCAACCCTCATCAATATACCACCCAACCCTCATCAATATACCACCCAACCCCTCATCAATATACCACCCAACCCTCATCAATATACCACCCACCCCTCATCAATATACCACCCAACCCCTCATCAATATACCACCCAACCCCTCATCACACCTTATAGGGTAGTGTGGCTGTTGGAAGGATATTCAAACATGTACACATACATATACCACCCAACCCCTCATCAAACTTTGAAGTATAGCCTTATTGCAGAGAATGCTTTTTAAATGTTGGTTAAAGGTCAAGGTCAAGGTAAGCAGATCCCCCAATGTTGTACCAACGGGAAAATCTTGTCACAGGGAACACACTGTCAAATATGAAAGTTAAGGTTTTATAAAGAAGATCAAAGGTCAGGGTCAAGGTAAGTAATGTAATACCATTGGAAAGATCTTGTACCAAGGAGCACACATGTCAAATACCTAAGTTGTATCCTCATTAATACTGAAAATAACATTCTTTCATCAAAACTTTAACCAGGTTGTCTACAGGTGATGCTGACACCAAGGGAATAACAATAGCTCCAATGGACTCCATCCCGGCGAGCTGAAAAGGAAATTTCACTAATAGCAAAAACTAGAGCACTGGCCTCTGTACCAACCTTTGTAGTGACTAGTAAACCATTTTTTGAGTATCAGCCCAGAAATGCTTGCAAGCAATAAATTTTGTATATCTGTAAGTGTTCATGTATCTCAATATGTGATGCCTCTGATCGGGACTTTTGATGGAAGACCTACCAGCATGTGTTTTATTCTGAACATCTGTCTGCCCAAGGGATAGCGGGGTGAAGATAAAGGGTCCAGTGTCCAGCTTCTCGACCTTGGAGGCTATCTTCACCGGCTGTAGGTGTGGCTGGAGTGGTATTAATTTGAAAGACCTACAATCACCAAATTATTGAAAACCAATAAAAATAAAAATTCAGCGCAGCATTAAAATAATTTTACTATGAATGAATATATTCAGGTTGACGATATATAAACAAACCTGTCACAAATAAAAGAAATCATTTCTTCTGCTGTTTGATATAGTGACAGTGAGCTTTGAATAGCAAAGAGATATAAACTTTTCTATTTTTGACAAGGCAAGATCAAGAAATGTCCATAAAACATAGCCGTATAAGTATCACTGTTCTGTAAATGTCATAGTGGCCTTTAACTGAACCCTTAATTATGGACTATTTTTACTGAAATTCCAAACAAAATGAAATTCATATAGTGACATTTCATGAGGCCCCAGTTAAACTGATATTTCTTAAAATTTTCCATAGGAAAGCTTTTACAAAATTTTAGGAGAGTCCTAACAGCCTGTGACTAAGATTTTTCCCTTAAATACAATAACGCTTTCCTATGAATAATTTTACGCTAAAGAATTTCCTTTAGACAGGAACACTGATGAAACCGGGTCCTGATGTTTTTCTATTAAAATTATTGTTGACCCTTGACACCCTGAAACACAAGCTCATTGAGCTTTTTCATACTTGACATACAGTTTGGGATGGTGATGAGGTTGAAGACTCATGGCTTACCTGACTTGTGGTATATTACTGAGTGGTATTGGGGGCAGTATGACTCCACTGTCGAGGGCGAGGGCGGCCATCGTGCCCTCAGACTTTGCTGTGAGGGTCTGGAGGGTGTTTATAATGTCTCGTTTATCTTGAGTAGTCAGAGTATCAAACAGGGTGTGTAGTAATAGACTCAGATGCCTTTGAAATAAAAGTAAAAATGTTAGCGATAAATTACACTGCCATCCATAAAAAGCTATACACAATCTTAAGACTATTTAATAGTATTAGTTCATCACAAACTTAATAATTTGTCAGTGACAATGGTAACTTTTTATGTAAATATGGCTACCCCACCTTGATGAAGTTTTAGGGAGGATCAAAGGAGGTACTTATATTTCAAGATATTCCCAAATGCATAAAAAAGGGACTTTTTTCAAAGAAGTACCATATAACTTTACACTAAGAATTATCCCTTCCAAAATTTTGCTATTTAGTGAAAATATGCTCTTAATTTAACAAAATTTCAAAAAGATTTAATAAAATGTATTGCAAAATTGTTGCCTTTTTTTTTTTGAAGATTTGTAGATCATTAAAACCCATGTGGACTATAATTCATACTATAACAGCATCATGATAGGAAGTTTAATTCATACTATAACAGCATCATGATAGGAAGTTATCAGTTTGTTTTTTTGTTTGTTTGTTTGTCGGGACACCTTAACCACTCGGCCACCGTGGCCCCAGAGAAGTTATCAGACAAAGTAAAGGTACTTATGAATTACAGTGTATAGTATTCTAGCTACAATCATGTTCTCAGTCTTTTTTTATTTAACCCTTTACATATAGTATGCTCAGAAACAGTCATCCTCTTGACAAAAATATACTTTTAGACTTTAAAATTCACCCGTTAAAACACCTATACACTCAATTAATTTGGTTGTTATGGATTAAAATGTTTTAAGTTAAGTATAGCAGTGAACCACAGATACAGTAGTCCTAACAACACCAATTTACATGTATATCAACTCTGCATACACATTGTACACAAAAGTGTTGTCTGGATCTTAATGCAAATAATAAAACTTTAGTGTATCATAGTATGTGTTTATGTCTTCAAAAACTCTCTGGGAATCCTAGATCAAAGTGTGGAGTTCTATTGAAACTATCTCAAACTGTCAGTGTAGTGTATGAAATGTACAAAATACATTAAACAAGTCAAGTAAGAAGTCAAAATTGATTCCCCTTGGTGAAATCCTGGAACTGCCCCCGAATCCTTCAATATACTAAACACTGATTTCAGCTGAGAATGACGCTGAATGGTGAAATCCTTGAACTGCCCCCTAAATCCTTCAATATACTAAACACTGATTTCAGCTGAGAATGACGCTGAATGGTGAAATCCTTGAACTGCCCCCTAAATCCTTCAATATACTAAACACTGATTTCAGCTGAGAATGACGCTGAATGGTGAAATCCTGGAACTGCCCCTGAATCCTTCAATATACTGAACACTGATTTCAGCTGAGAATGATGCTGAATGGTGAAATCCTGGAACTGCCCCTGAATCCTTCAATATACTATTAATAAGTTAATAAGGTGTATTTCCAATGATTAAGGGTCATTCTCATTCTTAGAATTTACAGGTGTTTTTCTCCAATTAAAGGTTATTCTCATTCTTAGATTGGAATATTCTTTGAGTGTATAAACTTACCTGATGGCCACAGGAATGTTACCAGTACGACGGGCGGAGAAGATAAGTTCATTCAATACTCTCGCCTGTAGAACAGGCCAGCCATAAACACAGCCTGTCAACAAACACAATTCACTATATAATTATAGCAAACTCAGATTTTCTAAGCTAATGAATAACGAGATTTTTAAAAATAGATGTGATTGATTTTTGTATCCACATTAATTCACATGAAATATGTAATAACTTATAATGACACTTTACACTTTACTAAAATCTCAGAAAAGCCAGAGAAAGAAATGGATTTTCGTGCACTTTTTTCAACTGGGAAATTATCACATTTTCAAATAATTAGAATTTTCAAAATGCTAACAAGAAGCTGTAGGGGTTGCATCATGTATATATTTGTTAATGTATCAATTATTTGTATTTGCGTGCACGTGGTGTTTTTGTTGTTCCTTGGTCCGTTGTATTCAGATTTTATCTTATTTTTTTGTAAATATATCTTCTTGTTTCCAGCACATGCCCTGGAGTCAGCCTCACAAAATATAGAGTCCTCACTAGGATTTCATGATATATATAAGGCCAAGAGCAAGCAATGCAAAATCCCAGTAAATTGTCTGTCAATCATAATTTTTACAAAGACAAAACATAATCTTAGTAAAAGTTAATTGGTATTAATATCATCTTAGTAAAAGTTGATTGGTATTAATACAATTTTAGTAAAAGTTGATTGGTATTAATACCATCTTAGGAAAGGTTAATTGGTATTAATACAATCTTAGTAAAAGTTGATTGGCATTAATACAATTTTAGTAAAAGTTGATTGGTATTAATACCATCTTAGGAAAGGTTAATTGGTATTAATACAATCTTAGTAAATGTTAATTGGTATTAATACAATCTTAGTAAATGTTAATTGGTATTAATACAATCTTAGTAAATGTTAATTGGTATTGATACAATTTTAGTAAATGTTAATCGGTATTAATACAATCTTAGTAAATGTTAATTGGTATTAATACAAACTTAGTAAATGTTAATTGGTATTAATACAAACTTAGTAAATGTTAATTGGTATTGATACCATCTTAGTAAAAGTTAATTGATATTAATACAATCTTAGTAAATGTTAATTGGTATTAATATAAAGAGAATTGATAGCTGACCTGTTGGGATGTCCTTTGGATCAACACAGATGCTGTAACCATCCAGACACTGCATTACAAGGCTATGACATAGTTTCCAGTTTGGCTGAGGATTCTGTGGGGACACACACTGCATTGCTGCGATTCGTTTAAAGAAGGAGGCCTTCCGTTGGAACCCAATCTGGGAGTACAGCTGGGACAGGGTACAGTAACGGTTTATCTGTAGGAAGGAAATGAAACATTTAAAATTTATAGTAAGAGAGTTGGACAGGTACAGTAATGGTTTATCTGTAGGAAGGACGTGAAACATTTACAAGAGGCCCATGGGCCTTAACGGTCATCTGACAAACACTTACACTTACAGCAGGGACACACACCCTAATCCAGCATTATTACCATAAATTATTTATCGCAGCCAGTTATGTTTTAGATCAAATTTGGTTTTTATCCATTTAGCTTGTCCAGGAAGAGCAGCATCATAAAGCAAAATTTTAGCCAAGTTCCCATTTTTGGGGCATGCCCCTCTGTCCCAATGGGTCAGACAAGACTCATTTATATCAATTAGGATTGCCTTTCCCCAATGATGTTTCATACTAAATATGGTTGTAATCAATTCAGGCATTAAGGAGGAATTGCATTTTTAAGAAATGTTTAACCTAAGCACTCCTTTTGCCCCATCTTTTTTTCCCCAGGGGTCAAACCTGTCTCATTAAAAAATATGATTGCCGTCACCTTATGTTTCACATCAAATTTGGTTGTAATCCACCAAAAGGTAAGGGAGGATTAGGATTTAACAGCAAATATTCACCAAAGTTCCCCTTTTGGGGCCCTGCCCCTCAGGCCCCAGGGGTCACACTAGCCTCGTTTATATAAAATATGACCACCCTTCCCAAAGGATGTTTCACACCATATTTCGTATTAATCCACCCAAGGGTTAGAGAGAAGTAGGATTTATAGCAAAAATTCACCAAAGTTCCCCTTTTGGGGCCCCGCCCCTCTGGCCCTAGGGGTCAAACCAGCCTCATTTATATAAAATATGATTGTCCTCCTCCAATGATGTTTCACACCAAATTTGGTAATAATTCACTATGGGTGTTAGGAGGAGTAGGATTTTATAGCAAAATTTCATCCAAGTTCCCCTTTTGGGGCCCTGCCCCTCTGGCCCCAGGGGCCACACCAGCCTCATTTATATAAAATATGACCACCCTCCACCAATGATGTTTCACACAATATCTGGTTGAAATCCACCAAAGGGTTAAGGACGAGTAGGATTTTATAGCAAAATTTCATCAAAGTTCCCTTTTTTGGGCCCGTCACTCTGGCCCCAGGGCTCACACCAGCCTCATTTATATAAAATATGACCACCCTCCCCCAATGATGTTTCACAACATATCTGGTTGAAATCTACTAAAGGGTTAAGGAGGAGCAGGATTTTATAGCAAAATTTCATCAAAGTTCCCCATTTGGGGCCCCACCCCTCAGGCCCCAGGGGTCACACTAGCCTCATTTATATAAAATATGACCGCCCTCCCCAAATGATGTTTCACAACATATCTGGTTGAAATCCACTAAAGGGTTAAGGAGGAGTAGGATTTTATAGCAAAATTTCATCAAAGTTCCCCATTTGGGGCCCCGCCCCTCAGGCCCTAGTGGTCACACCAGCCTCATTTATATAAAATATGACCGCCCTCCCCAAATGATGTTTCACAACATATCTGGTTGAAATCCACTAAAGGGTTAAGGAGGAGTAGGATTTTATAGCAAAATTTCATCAAAGTTCCCCTTTTGGGGCCCCGTCCCTCAGGCCCCAAGGGTCACACCAACTTCATTTATATAAAATATGACCGCCCTCCCCTAATGATGTTTCACACCAAATTTAGTTGTAATCCACCCAAGGGTAAAGGAGGAGTAGGATTTTATAGCAATATTCACCTAAGTTCCCTTTTTGGGGCCCCGCCCTTCTGGCCCCAGGGGTCAGACCAGCCTCATTTATATAAAATATGATTGCCCTCCCCCAATGATGCTTCAAACCAAATTTGGAAGTAATCCACCCAAGCGTTAAGGAGGAGTAGCGTTTTGAAAGAAAAAGTTTACGGACGGCGCACGGCGCACGGCGGACGGCGGACGACGACGGACGAAGCATGATGACTATAGGTCATCCTGACCCTTTGGGTCAGATGACCTAAAAATCTATAGTAAGAGAGTTGGACAGGTAGGGTAATGGTTTATCTGTAGGAAGGAAATGAAACATTTAAAATTTATAGTAAGAGAGTTGGACAGGTACAGTAACCGTTTATCTGTAGGAAGGAAGTGAAACATTTAAAATTTATAGTAAGAGAATTGGACAGGTACAGTAACGGTTTATCTGTAGGAAGGAAATGAAACATTTATAATTTATAGTAAGAGAGTTGGACAGGTAGGGTAATGGTTTATCTGTAGGAAGGACGTGAAACATTTAAAATTTATAGTAAGAGAGTTGGACAGGTACAGTAACGGTTTATCTGTAGGAAGGAAATGAAACATTTATAATTTATAGTAAGAGAGTTGGACAGTTACAGTAACGGTTTATCTGTAGGAAGGAAATGAAACATTTAAAATTTATAGTAAGAGAGTTGGACAGGTACAGTAACGGTTTATCTGTAGGAAGGAAGCAAAACATTTAAAATTATTTAAAGTATTTAATTAGCTAGTATATAGTTACTGGTTTATTACCAACATGACTCTGCCTATTGCTAGGTTTCCTCTAGGAAAAAAATGTTTTAAGACGAACAGAGGAAAACTTGGCACTCTGTGTACACAGGACAAAATGTTCCAAAACATTTACCAACAAGTTATTCTAATATCAGTCACTACACTGTATTCAGTCACTTAATACACTGTATTCAACCTGACAATTTCAGTTTTGTATCCCCTTCCTTTGTGGCCACGTACAATTTTAAATTGCTTCTAAATTTATACAATTTGTGTAATCAAGTTAATGATTAAACCATTGTGTAATTAACTTAATGACCAAAGTATGAGTTTTCTTTGACAACAGGCCCATTGTCTTTTCTTGCATAAGTAACAAAGGGAGGTAATTTACCAATAATACATTACCAACAGTCTTGTAACTTACCTTATCTTCATCTGAAGTCTGTAGATTAATATACACAACATTTTGTAGGAAATCTGAGGCCTGCAGATATTTCTGTAACAAACCAATTGCAAAAATCTTATAAAATATCTACCGAGTATGTATTGAATGATGTGATTATACATGTACTTCTTTATAAGGTAAGGTTATAAGGTATCAGTAGCCGCATAACAGGTGATGTCATGTGACTAAAGATGTCCAACCATAGGTGATGTCATGTGACGAAAGATGTCCAACTATAGGTGATGTCATGTGATGAAAGATGTCTAACCCATAGGTGATGTCATGTGACGAAAGATGTCGAACCATAGGTGATGTCATGTGATGAAAGATGTCGAACCATAGGTGATGTCATGTGACTAAGATGTCGAACCATAGGTGATGTCATGTGACTAAAGATGTCGAACCATAGGTGATGTCATGTGACGAAAGATGTCGAACCATAGGTGATGTCATGTGATGAAAGATGTCGAACTATAGGTGATGTCATGTGACTAAGATGTCGAACCATAGGTGATGTCATGTGACGAAAGATGTCGAACCATAGGTGATGTCATGTGATGAAAGATGTCGAACCATAGGTGATGTCATGTGATGAAAGATGTCGAACCATAGGTGATGTCATGTGACTAAAGATGTCGAATCATAGGTGATGTCATGTGACGAAAGATGTCGAATCTTAGGTGATGTCATGTGATGAAAGATGTCGAACCATAGGTGATGTCATGTGACTAAAGATGTCGAACCATAGGTGATGTCATGTGACGAAAGATGTCGAACCATAGGTGATGTCATGTGATGAAAGATGTCGAACCATAGGTGATGTCATTTGACTAAAGATGTCGAACCATAGGTGATGTCATGTGACTAAAGATGTCGAACCATAGGTGATGTCATGTGACGAAAGATGTCGAATCTTAGGTGATGTCATGTGATGAAAGATGTCGAACCATAGGTGATGTCATGTGACTAAAGATGTCGAACCATAGGTGATGTCATGTGACGAAAGATGTCGAACCATAGGTGATGTCATGTGATGAAAGATGTCGAACCATAGGTGATGTCATTTGACTAAAGATGTCGAACCATAGGTGATGTCATGTGACTAAAGATGTCGAATCATAGGTGATGTCATGTGACAAAAGATGTCCAACAATAGCTAGTTCATACAGTGATGGTACCAAACATTTATAATGTACTATTTATTAAGTGTCCACTCAACAACTCAAGATTAATTCTATATATCCTAAGCCAATTCAGAAAAAAAGCAACAATTTTAGTAAAAATTAGACTTGTAATCTCCACTCCTCAACAATACACTGCTATGTATTGTATTGTATCATAGAGGAGTGAAAACGCAGAAAGCGACAAAGGTGATATACTTTCCCTGTACAGGATAAAACATGTCTCCTTCTGTAGTTAAAGCAAGGCTACAGTGAAGAACCATGGTACATGTAAATATAAGAATTGAAATGCTTTCAGTTGGTAGTTAGGGGCTGATAATTCCAAGTGGACAAAGGTCAAGTTTACATGAAGCACTAGCACACTTTGTCTTGTATACTTATACAATCAGTAACTTCAGTGTGTGGTCATACCAGAGATACTTATATACAATCAGTAACTTCAGTGTGTGGTCATACCAGAGATATTTATACAATTAGTAACTTCAGTGTGTGGTCATACCGGTATGACCACACACTGAAGTTACTGATTGTATATAAGTATCTCTGGTATGACCACACACTGAAGTTACTAATTGTATATAAGTATCTCTGGTATGACCACACACTGAAGTTACTAATTGTATATAAGTATCTCTGGTATGACCACACACTGAAGTTACTAATTGTATATAAGTATCTCTGGTATGACCACACATGGAAGTTACTAATTGTATATAAGTATCTCTGGTATGACCACACACTGAAGTTACTAATTGTATATAAGTATCTCTGGTATGACCACACACTGAAGTTACTAATTGTATATAAGTATCTCTGGTATGACCACACACTGAAGTTACTAATTGTATATAAGTATCTCTGGTATGACCACACACTGAAGTTACTAATTGTATATAAGTATCTCTGGTATGACCACACACTGAAGTTACTAATTGTATATAAGTATCTCTGGTATGACCACACACTGAAGTTACTAATTGTATATAAGTATCTCTGGTATGACCACACACTGAAGTTACTAATTGTATAAATATCTCTGGTATGACCACACATGGAAGTTACTGATTGTATAAATATCTCTGGTATGACCACACACTGAAGTTACTGATTGTATAAGTATCTCTGGTATGACCACACACTGAAGTTACTAATTGTATATAAGTATCTCTGGTATGACCACACACGGAAGTTACTAATTGTATAAGTATCTCTGGTATGACCACACACGGAAGTTACTAATTGTATATAAGTATCTCTGGTATGACCACACACGGAAGTTACTAATTGTATAAGTATCTCTGGTATGACCACACACGGAAGTTACTAATTGTATAAGTATCTCTGGTATGACCACACACGGAAGTTACTAATTGTATAAGTATCTCTAGAGATACTTATACAATCAGTAACTTCCGTGTGTGGTCATACCAGCAGAGACATCCCTGAATCATTTATGTCAGTTTTAACAGAGACATATATATGTCTCTGGTTTTAATGTTTATAACTACGATACTTCTGCCCAAATCAAATTTTCACAAGAGGATAAAATTAGCACATGTCAAACTGGCAAAAGTTTCCACGTATACAGCATTCTCTGTATCTGATATGTCTCCAATATGTATAACATTCGAGGTATAGGAAATCACCAGGTAAATAGCTGGTATTGAAATTATAAAACAAATTCAGACGTCAAAATGTTTTTATCACATTTCCCTGACTTATTTGTTTTATATTTGTTTTCAATCTGGGTACAAGCTGGGTACAAGCTGGGTACAACCTGGGTACAAGCTTTCCTACCCAAAAAGACACTAGAGTAATCATGTTCCTGGGTACAAGCTTTCCTACCCAAAAAGACACTAGAGTAATCATGTTTTAACTCAATCTGAAATTCTGATTTTAAAATAAGAACAAGAAGGACTTCAAATCAAATTTAAATGTATTTCTTTAATTATCATACACTGTAACAAGTCATTATAAGAAACAATGTACATGATAAAATACAAATTTACAAGATGCTGCAACTGAAAATAAATTAATAAGCATAAGATTTACATAAATAATATTATGTAATTGACTATAGAAGATCATTTGGTGCAGAAATTATGTACAATATATATACAGGTATGATATAAATTACAAAATATTATATTTGGCACTTTTGTTTATCAATAGTCAGGTTAAATGATTCACCGAGGTTAATCTACCTACGATGCATTTGTACTATAATATATCCTGGTAATCCTACATGTTGAGATAAAAAAATTATTATCTTCTCCATCGCTAGAAACATTGAAAAATCGTAAAATTACAAATCTGTCTTTGTCAAAGTCTTTGATTCATTGAATGTTCATTAAATACCTGATGTTCATATATAGTAAGCTGTAATTAATCCTGTCTCCAGTGAATTTTCACATATAAGTTCACGATAAGAAATTAAATATTCCATAAAACATCACATTAAGTGACATGGGCACTATTCATCGTTCTAGTCACTATTAGCCGGGAATATTCACAAAAGATTTCCACACAAAAGTCACATATCACGATTGTCCTTGGAAAACACTCGAGAGTTCTTAGGTTTCAGACATCAATAAGGAGCGTACATATGGTTGGCCCGTTGTCTCCGTCCACCACGTCGAGCCTCTTCACGATGCATACTGACCATGTGTACGATTGGTGTGTACTCGGGGTACTTACTGATGAAGTAATTAGGAACCTGTCGTCGTGTGTTATGGGCACGGCTCCTCTTATTGGCAAACCACGAACGTACCTGAGCTAGGGTGATGTTAGCTGTTTGTGATAACATCACTTTTTCGTCCTCAGAAGGGTAGGGATTCTCTGCGTGATTTTCATACCATTGGTTCAAAACCTGCCTTGCCTCTGTGCTAAGTTGTTGGTAGTTAGGTTTGGTAGAAACAGCTGCTGCCTTACCAACTTCACCTTTGAACTTGCGTTTAATTGGATGCTGGTTACCAGTGATGCTGAGGGTGTTGAAAGTCCGAACACGTTTGTTGGCCATCCATTTCTTGACTTGAGTCTTGTTCAGTCCGCAAGAAATGCAGAGTTGCTGTACTTCAAGATCTGAAGGGTATGGGTAAGAAATATGATCCTCGTACCATTTTGTCAAAATCATTGTGGCTTCAGGTGTCAGGCATCGATTCCGGCCGATCATTGCTGGCACTTGGGGAAGTTCACTCTGCAGGCCAGTGGTACTGTTGACTTCACATTTAATGGTGGACTCATCAATAACTAGTTTCTCATCTGTAATCTCTCCAGAGGTTGGAAGGTCAAGTTCGGCTGTTGCCATAGCGAAAATATCCAAAGGTTTGTTTACACTTTCACTGCTGACACACTGAGATGCATCGTCATGGCAACTAGAGACATTGTCTCTACACTTGATATCATTCTGAACCTGGTCCAAAAGAAAGCTGGATGTGCTGGTTTGTTGGTGAGGAATCTGTCCAGCGATAACACAATGGTTCTGTATAGACACGTGAGATGGAGGCAGAGAACAAATGTCTTTACTCACAGTAAAACAATCCTGATCTGGTGTAACAGTCCTTTGGCCAAATATACTCTCATTGTCGCTGAAGTCACATACATCAATGTCAGAATCAGATGAGAAGGCACTTCCAGTCGATACACAGGAAACTGTTGACAATGGTCGACATATATCGGAGCTCTGGATGTTGATGGTGTTTGCTTCCTTGGTAACGTCACCAAACTTCAGTTGTCTTGCAGTGGTACCTACATGCTGAGCTAAATCAGAATTAACCATGTGTCGAGGTCGCTTCTGGAATTCACTATCCTGACAAAGAATATCCTCAAGGTCTGGTGTGCTTCTGTTGGTAGCTGTACTTGTGTTGAAGAGTTGTCCCCCTTGTTGACTGCTGAAGCTGTCGTTTTCTGGGCTTGATCCACTAGAACAGATAGATGCATTACGTCGGCGTGGCTTTACAAGAAGGTCCAGCTCAGAGTGGATGTGGTTCATTAACTTCAGTCGTTTCTCATCAAAGCAATTGTTGACAGTCATAGTAGCATGTTCTGAAACTGAGGCTGCACAGAGAGCTTGATAGCGCGCCACCTCGATCGATCCAACCTCTGAACTGTAGTAGGCTGATAGTTTACCGACATCCTGTCGAAGGGCAACGTCTTCTCTCATCGTCTTCATTCTGTCCTGGATACTAGTGTGACGAGAAAATACCTGGTTTCCGAGGTCAAACTTGGTTGTGGAATGTGGGACGCCGATCCATGGAGAACTCATTTTCAGGAGGTTAGTAGGTACATGATATTTCTCACATTCTGCCACTAGGAGTCGCTGCAGGTCCTGAAACATCGGATTCTTCTGCAGACGCTGAAGATACACACTACTGTACATAGAATTGATAGGCACAGGTCCGGGTGAATACATCAAAGGTGCCGGAATGTTCTTCAGCAGGCTGCTCTTTGGTGTTGGAGGTGAGAAAAAGCTATCATTGCATACAGGTCTGTTACCATCACTCTGGGTTAAGTCAAGAGGAAGCTGGCTGGATTCAGGACGATGAGGTTTGAACGCTGACTGTGAATAAAAATCCATCAAGACTGTTCGTTCGTGTAACAGTATCTTACCACTAGATGGTGCTGCTGGTATCTTGGGATATGTAGATGAAGGGTTTTGCAGAGCTGTTGGTGACAGCATCAGTGGCTTTTCCGGAGTATCCCAGGCCAGGAAGTCTATGTTGAATCCGGGAGAGGCGGGCACAAACTTGCTTGGAGTTGTCATGGTTATTGTACAATAACGTCTCTACATCCAATACAGAAAAGAAACATGGAAGTTTCCCACACAAGTCTGAAGCAGCAATAAACACTTGGTATACTAGATATCACAAAGGTGATGATGAAGCTGATAGGTTTGAGAGTATAAGTCGCTGTGTGTCTCTGAGGAATGCTCGTAAGAGATTGATGATCTGGACTGGGAACGTGTGAGATATATACCCAAACTACCTATACTGTCCCATCACTACTTCTGAGGGAGCTACTCGTAATGCTCTAACTAGTCTGACATAAAACTACACTGAGACAACAGGAACACAAACGTCTCAGTCCTCTGCTTGTTTTGAGAACAATGCAAAAGTTTTGAGAATATACATACCTACCTTTACATAAAAGATAATGATGGGAATCATAAGGCTGTGATGAGATGGAGGGGATCATAGCTAATTCAAACCCCTAAGGTGTGAAAAGGGGCTGGGACTCAGCTCTACCTGTCCATCTGTACTAATTAGTGTGTACACACACACACAGACTATCACCAACAGTAGGTCCTTTGATGTGGCCTACCTGTAATCACAGTGTTACCTGTACAGGTAGAGGATAATTAGATAATTACAGGTGTATCGGTTACCTAGCTGGAGGTGAGGCAATTGCAGAAACAACAGAGGATTATTACCTGGATTAAGTGAGGTGCTACACCTCCTGTCTAAGGCTGGAGGGGTGTGGCATCCCAAGCAGCAGTAAGAGAGCTAGGGGAAGCTTAGAGCAATGTGTTCTTTGGTGTGAGGTTTCTCAATCAGAATTAGTCACTCCTCACAATTAGGGATATCATCATCAAATATAACATAGATATATTTATTCACACTTTCATAAATGATATTTTAAACAACTTATTCCTTGCAATATTTGAAATGCCTTAGATAGGCCTGTTCTTTCTTGATGAAAAATCGATTCATTTTCAATTAATTAATTCATTTACTGCCTGTTTGTCTAACAACACAACAATTACCAATTTAATTGAAGCATCCTTTTACTGGATATCCTCTACCAAAATGTTCAACAAATTCTTTTTGATTTATATAACCATGATTTGTCTTATTTCTGATTAGATAAAAAGACAGCATTATATATTAATATGTATTTAATTACCATTTTACTGGACACATTATTCCAACATGTTTGATTGTTTTACTCCCATTATCATTTTCAATTCTAATTTTAATAAATTGAGAGCTCTATCTAATTTTACTTCATTTTTATACCTTTAATTTATTTTTTTCTAAAGATTAAACAATGCTCTTGGGAATTTTAACCAGGCAGTATTATTGATATAAAAATAACCCAAAGTAATTCCCCAATTTTTAAAAATTAAACCAATGGAATTGATTACTTGTACTTAGTTTAAAAACTTTGTGGGCAAATTCCTGAATCTCCTAAAAAAATGCTGAATGCAGTGTTTCCTACCAAAAGAAAGCCTGCAGCCACACTCATGTACCATGATAGAGAGGTATTGAATCTTTAAAGAAACTCTGCACACTAAAGTAAGTTTAAACATTTATTTATTCTACACAGCTGCATTTTAAGTATTAGGAATACAGAGTTAACGGATTTCTATAAAAACAATATCAATTTTATTGTTTATTCAAAATACAAATATCAAACAACAGTGTCAGTGGAAAAAATTGGGTATGAACTACCTGTGACGCTATTGCTTTCAAGAATCAAAACTTGGATACAGTATCGTTATAATAAATACAGTATTTATATATTTTACTGTATATATTCATTATAATTAATACAGTATATATCCATTACACTGTACATGTATACATTCATTATAATAACTACAGTATATATCTATTACACTGTATATATTCATTATAATAAATACAGTATATATCTATTACACTGTATATATTCATTATGATAAATACAGTATATATCTATTACACCATATATATTAATTATAATACATACAGTATATATATATTACACTGTATATATTCATTATGATAAATACAGTATACAAAAATGCATTATTATAAATACAGTATATATCTATTACGCTGTATATATTAATTATACCTGTTAATAAATACATTATGTATCCATTATACAGTATGTATTATAATAAATACAGTATATATCCATTACATAGTATATATTTGATTTAAACATATTTTATTTCCAAATATACAAATGGGAAGTTTTAGTATATGGTCAATATACAGTATTCATTATAATTCATTACGTGTGAGTGTACTACTGTATATACAAATTTAAGCTTCAAAGTTAACACTTTATGATTTAAAAAAAAAATCTTTCTTTAACAAATTATTTTTACTAGTCATTAATTCTATTCTCCAAACTTGATTGAAAACTTGTTGGCAATGAATCCAATGATAGATCTGCCATGGGAACCAGATATGACTGAGATACAAATAAGACAGTAATTATATAGTCATTACATATAAGCCCCTATAGATTATCCTCAATCTGAGATAACTTCAGATTAACTGACAGAGCACTTATGTCAGTTTTAAACCATGTGAAGTGGAATACCTGTATATTTCAAGGTTTTGGGTGGTTGGGTGGCACAGTGGTAACACACTTGCCTTTCACCTAGGCGGCCAGGGTTCGATTCCCCGATCAGATGTGAAAAGGTATAGGGTCACCTGCCCGACCACGTGGGTTTTCCCGGGTACTCCGGTTTCCTCCCACAGTAAGACCCCTCACACACTTCAACCCGGGCCAACAAGCGTGATTAATATAAGTTAATACAACTTATTTCGCAATTGTGGTAAAATAAATAAAGCTTACTTTACTTTAATTTCAAAATTTTAAATATAAATATCAAAGGTACACTGATGAAATATATCTGCAAAGGTGATGGTAAACTTATTTAAACATATCTGAAGACCTTTACAAATGGTGATATATTTTATTGGATATGGACCTATTAAGGTCCTGTCAGTTTGTATGGTATTGTATTCCTACAAAACAATTCTTATTAATATAATGATCTTAAGGCTTGCAATACTTATGTGTTACTATATGTGGATTAACAGAGGAATGAATTCAGCACATCAACATTGAAGTATATTGTATACCTAAATTATGTTACAGTCCGAATCTTAACTAAAATATGATATTTGTGAGTGGAATTTTGATTAAACTGTTTTGGTTCAATTTAAATTAAGTTTATAAAAAAATTTAATTGAATGTCACACATGTGGAAAGATTATTTGTCATTTGATCAGATCAAAATTATAACATTTTCTTTTGAGTCTTGATTAATTTTTTTCTACTGAATGTAAATTTTGCTTACATGTATCACTATACCTACCTTTCTTTTAAAAGTAAAAGACCATAAATTTCCTACCAATTAACTGGATATCTTAGAAAGTAACTGACAGTTCTTTAATCATAAAGTTTTTGAAATGATTTTAATATTAAGACACAACTTGGGTGAAAATTAACATGGGGTACTGATGAATTGATGTGAAAAGATTCTTTTCTTAGACTTATGTATTTTTGAAGAATAAAAACCAATACATTGGATTCTCTATTACATGTTAAAAATAAACCTGAACATTGAAGTGGTCCTTACTGTTTTTCTATGTTGAGTTTTACAGCTGTTGGTATACTGTGTTTGTATAGGTAACAGAAGCCTAGGGAAGTACCTATTTAAACACAAGCAACAGAGACACACTTCAGTGTTTATACAACTAATGTCTGAACCAAAGCCCCAGACCACTCAGACAGGAGGAGAACTGACCAATCAGCTGATGACCACACCATATTGTGACCATTACAGGAGGTGTGTCGGACTGATAAACAGTAAAACAACATTACATTAATGCCTTTCCCTTTGATTCTCATACAAATTAGGAAGGACACAGACTTCAAAAGGATTATATTAGGTCAACTTAACAGACTTATATTTAAATATCACAGCTTTCCACATTCTAAGAAACCTTTTATATGTGAGACAGATATTTTAATTTGGAGTGTTTCTGAATTGTTGGTGGTTTGTACAAATGCTTTATGTGATGATTTTAAAATGAATTTTGATAACCAACATACTTTTTAATGAATTTTAAGGTTTGCATCAATCTGGTAAAATTCATATTTTAGTGATAAGGAGAAGTGAATCACTTTTACATTATGCATGATTGTTTTTAACCTAATTGATGATGATGTTGTAATGAAATATGAATTCTCTGTCTCATAAGCCAATTAATGCCTGGGCATTTTTACTATGTTAAGAGTATCTTTAAGAAATTGTAAATATTGTTTAAAAATGTGTATCATGTAAATAAAATCTTATTATTATCATTATGCAGAAGTTGAGAGTACATGTCATTTTTAGCGGTGAGTATAGTGGTGGGGCATTTCCTAAAAGAGTGAGAGGTGGCTGGAATAACAACTGATGGAGATAAAGCAAAACAAGTAATATGTTTGTCGATTTTCACCACACTATCCAATGAAATGCATATACACACATACAGGTAAGAAACAAACCTTTTTTGCATTGGAAGTAAAAATATTACAAGTTACATAGATTTCTGTGGAAATTACAGATAATTGATAACAGATAATATATGTAGTCAATGAGATATTTATAGGATGAAGGTTTCATGAACCTAATTTCCATGTACTTAAGTTACTTGCATTTTCAAAGTTGCATAAAATACAATATAAAAAACAAGATAGAGATTGCCAGTTTAACAAGAGGCCCAATGGGCCTGTATCAGTACTCTCAGGCTGGTATTTAAAGTTATATGTGACCTCTGTAGTGAGTCAAGATCAAACTTCTTTAAAAACAGGGTTTTTACACTCCAAACTTACTGAAGAAGATAAAGAATTTCATATTTAGAATTGTATATGTTGTAATGGAAAAACTAGCTCTGTTATTACGACAAATTATTATTACGATCAATAGAGTTAAATTACAGTGATTGTTTTTGGTCAATGATAAGTCAAAAGGTCAATTTCTTGTCATCAATATGCACAAAGTGTAATCCTTGACAGACTGTAATCTTTGTCATTAACTACAATCATCATTGACTTTCGTTTTCCTGAAAAGAAAAACTGCCTCCTGTAATAAACCTTTGTTAACGACCCTGGTGGGGATATTTTCTGGTTTGGTGTGAAGGTCATGTGACTTGATTTTTTAACCCCCTCCCATTTTTTTTTGAATTTTGTATTGTATGGTTATATATTTTGTAATATTCATGTACTGATGGGTGGTAAGACTGAAAGTTAATAAACGAACTTAACTAACTTACCCTCTGTATCACAAGGACACGACATGCCTTCAGACAAGCCTCCATCTCAATCATACCAGATCCTTTGAACTGTAACAAAAAGGATTGTTGTGTATTAAACAACTGACTATCAATTAAAGAAGACCGCAAAAAACTCCCATTGACTTGTTAAACTGATGTAGTATAAAGTTGGATATCTAAATTCAGGTAAGTGTACAAAATTTATTCTCACACAGTTTGTGTTGACTTAGATGATCTAGCTGCTTAATATATAGATGTTTAAAATCAACATTAATCCTTTTTTAGCATTGCCATGTTCTTCAGTACTTAAGTCATTAATAAATGTACCTTGCTACACAAATCTTTATCTAAACCTTTTCCATAAAGGCAAAATAATTATATCACTGAGAATACTGTTCAACCCAAGTTAGCACCAAATGATTCCTGAAGGATACAGCCTATATTCTGATATTCCTATTGATCCTGACAGATATCATATGATAACTTTTTTGAAGAACTTTTCAAGAGTTCTTAATCATTTACAGGCTTAACAGATGGACTAAACTATGATATTCAAGAGTTTTATGGTCATGAATGATTTCTCACAAGATTGAAGCTTTTTCTACAATTTAAAATATAAAGAGAGATGAGGACTTAGGAGGCCTAGGATGACTCATTAATTAATTAATTAATTAGTCATTAATTTTGTCCTAGAGGTCCTCACCTTGCTGTAGTGTACAAGGGCTTCCCGATATTTCTCCACAATGTCGTCCGGCCCGAGAGCTGACTTAGGAGAATCCTCCTGATCCTGGTAACCATTGGTGTAGCCACTTTTAACACTTCCTAAAGTAGAGAAAATCTATTCTGAAGCATGAATGCAGTTTAACGAACTGTTTTCCTTCTGGACAGTGGTAACAAAATACATTTGATTCTTTCTATGCATGTACAAAATCGGACCAAGTCATTCAAGTAAAATTACACAGAGTATTTTGAATGTCTTGTAATTTTGCAAAAGTAATACTGTACATGACAAAGCCATAAACATCCATTTTGATGGTGACTATACCAAACATAAGACGTTAATTCACCTCTGACAATGTCCATTAACTTCTGAGTGAGACTGGGGTATGTTTTGAGAAAACATCTGATAGATGGTGTCTTACATAAATGAATTACAATAGACCAATAATGGTCCACACTGAAGTATTGTATTAGGCTTAGAAACATATAACGATATGAAAAATATATATCTTAAAATTTCTTTATACAGCAAATTAATTTTCCACACAAATACAAATCTGTGAAATTGGTATAAAGATACATGAATATACAAGTAAAGTGGTACACTGTGACATACAGAGTTACAGGAACTTTGATGAAAATGTGGATGAGATTGTTTTATATAAATCCACAGCTAATTATATAATTACAATGTACACATTTCATACGACAGAAACCTGCTTTATGGATGAATATTTAACTGAACCTGTTCTCAGTTTGGTGTCATTAGACATGGACGATCCCAACTTGGCCTGCAGAGAAAAGTTTCGTCTCAATGTAGGAGTTTGGCTTTTTGGAAAACGGACTATCACAGATGCTGAGCAGATGCCTTCAAAACAAGCTGGGGAAATAAAATACACATCATGACATTCACATTTATACATATTGAATTATGAATTCCTAAATTTTCATAATTTTGTCAATTTGTTTTTGCAATTTGGGTACAAGTCTAGCTCTGTTATGTAACAACATAAACAGTATGGTGTAACTAGAATTTAACAAGGTTACATACAAAACAAACAAATTAGGTCTATTCCAGCAAAACATCTACCAAAAAGGAGGACTCCAGGTTTATCTAACAATATGCTGTAAGACTTACCATACACATACCATATTATAAGACACATTTTCTCCTGACCCCACCATGCATAAGATTATTTTCTTATTTCTGGATTCCTTCCCTGGGGTGTATATTTACTGTACTGGAATAGTGCATTAGACTTATTATAATTATTCATTTAATATACATAATTGAATTTTGCCCAATACTACTGTACCTCCAATCCACAACCAGTCATTGACCGGCCGGAGGATGTCGATGGCAGTCTGATAATGGAGGATTGCCTCCCCTGGAATACCAGCTTGTAGACAAAGATCCCCTAAATGTTTTCGTAACCGCCCTTGGCACTTTTTCCTATATGATCTGCAACAAGTAACAGATACCAACACTACAGTGAGTTAAAACAAACTATCAAGATAGCAGATATCAAAGATTAAAGTTATAACAAATTAAACATTTCATCTACATCTAAACAACTATTTTCACTCAACACTGGTAGCAGATCTAAAAGAGCTAGAAGATCAGGCACAAACTCTGTTTATACTTCTCTGAATTTCCATTATTACCCAACAATAGTTCAGACAAAATCATTTTACAACATAATAATTTCAATCCGATTTATTGTAATTTTAAAACTTGTTTCCGTATTTTCTGATAAACACTTTGATATATCTATAAAAACCTTCATTGGTTTTATAATTTGGATCGATTCAAAACAGTTTCCACTGCAATAAATAACCATAGCAATCTTACTTTGTGTCCGTGTCTAAACCCACATAATCCTTCTTTTCAAAAGGTGCACAAAGTAGCTGCATCTTATCGGCTCGTTCGAAAGATCTGTCAAGACGCTTTCCTTCTAACACGAAAAAGATGGAGGTTACAAAATCTTTTACTTTCTCCTCCAAATCACTGCAATTGTCAAGATTGGGAGAGAACAGCACTTCAGCACCGGCACTTTCCTTTGTTAGACTATTACTATGAGGGCGTGATGTGGGCACTTCACTGGCTACATCGGACTTGTTACTGTTACTATGAGGGTGTGATGTGGGTAGTTCACTTGGTGACTTTGACAAATTGTCTGTTTGCTCTACAATAGATTTTAAATCACTTTGTTGTAATTGTTCAGTAGGTTTTGGTTCTACCTGAGAAGAAATTGCACTTGAAGGTTTATTCATGCTCAGTTCTGTTTCTGTATCAGTTTTCGTAATTTCACAATCATTTCCCACGTCTGTTGGGCTTAGATCAGGTGTTACCCCACTATCTTCACTGTGAACAGGTGAGGACTTCCCACTCCGAGATGAACTAGTTGAAGTCTTCTCTCCTGTGTCTTGTTTTTCTTCCTCTTTTAACGGAGATCCATCTGTGTTCATACCAAACACAAACAGACGCGAGTTAAATAAGGTTGATGCATATTCTTCCTTGACTTTTCGGTAGCTGTCAAAGAGTTCCTCAAATTGATCTTGATCTGCACACTGGCCAATAGAGACAAGTCCCAGAACCTTCCGATGAGCTTGAAAGTCTCCCCACTCATTGTTTTCTTTAGAGTAGCTCCGCTTGTACCTAAAGAATAAAGAATAACCATATAATAATCCATTCTAAATCTTGCAAATTCAAAATTATTTCTTTGGTAAATCTGTATAACTGTTATCTTACTAAAAATACATATATTGCACAACCAGGATTCTTTTTTATGTTTAGTTAATTAATGAAGGTCACCGAGTACATAGCATTCACTACAACATCACACAAATAATACACTGGCCCCGACATACCTCTGCACCCATTCACCCAAATGTATCTGTCATAAATTATCAGTCTTACTTTACAATCAACATAAAATAGAATGTTTAATGTGTATCAATCATATCAGTCATGAGCCTTTGATAAACTTTATATATGCTTCTGGACCTCCTTGACTTTGTTTCTCCACAATCCCATAGAATGCCATTGAAGCAATACTTTTTAGGGTATTTGTTACTTTGTCACATACATCTAGCATCTCAATGGTAATTCTGCAAAGTTGGCAAAGATTCATTTGTTGAGCTGTATGTAGCAATCTGCATCTATAATCTTGACCATGCAGTTTTGTGCTAAAGAAATGAATCCATTTTTCAAGTTTACCTGATGAACATGCAGTTATTAAATGATATCACATTGGTAATATATTTATAAGGAAGAGTTTCTCTTTACAGCTCATTTGGTACACTGGTGAACAATTGGGGACCTCTAGTCTATATATGAATGGAAAACACTAATTGTAGTACCTGACCCATGCAACACGTTTCTGCCCTGGTATGGCAATGCAGCTGAGTTTGCGTATGCGTTCCCATGCACGGTTGAAAGACCGGTTACACAAATGCTGACCAGTGTTTCGGACAAGAATGAGGAATGCCTGGTGGTCCTCTGCCGTCTGGCCATAGTCGATCTGACTCATACTGATCAACCTACCATGTCAAACACCTGTAATATCAATATGATGTGAACGTTAATCAGGCACCACATGGATATTCGAGAGACCGGAGGAGGATATGGGGTGATGTGCAGGGAGACAGGTGTCGGGGGAGTTTGGATGGTAGTATAGCAGAAGGGGTGTTATATTCTGTAGTGGATTTAGATAAATTAACCGACAAAGGAAAATTATTCATTTTATGGGTCGGCGGAATCAAATGTGTAAGACTGACCAATTAAGCCGAAACATGGATGAAACATGGATGTGTTTATGTGTATATTACACTATCATAATTATATAATCTGACTTATATTTGCTATTTTATTCATTAATGTAACGTTATTTATCGTACAAGAATTACTGTGAATTTGTGAAATATACCGAAATCACCTCTTGGAGTCTTGCATTTAAAATGCATTTTAAAAACGAAAACTTAAAAAAAATAAAATGTTTTGTTGTCTACAACTGAATCAGAAACATGGTGTGCCAGTTTAGATATTGGTAAGTTGAAAAAAAATTCAGGGGGAAAAATGCAACTTCTGCTGTCTGGCTGTTAGACAGATGAAGGGGGAACGTCATCAAAATAGGGCGGAAGAGGTGTTTTGCCGTTCATGACAAAGATGCGCTTCGAAATGAAATAAGAAAATGTTACACAGATATTCGCATATCGTTAATTAGGATAGCAAATATGTCGACAAATAAGGCAAATGTGGAGAAACGTACATAGTGAGATATCTTGGTCTGTTTTCATTTTGCAGATACGCCATGTTTGAGATCTCACGCGATATCCCGAGAGCATAAAACATATGACGTTATTATCTTTAAATATAGAAATTCATCCGCCAATAGATGTGAGCAGAGTGGCGCAGTGGAAGCGTGCTGGGCCCATAACCCAGAGGTCCGAGGATCGAAACCTCGCTCTGCTACGAAATTATTTTTTTCTTCTTCGATACAAATACAAATCCAATAGTACAGAAGACAGTCTCTTGACAAAACTGAACTACAAATTTTGTTCACTTTTATATCTAGGCCTATATTGTAAATCTGTAAGTTGTCAGGGACAGTGTATTATTTGTTTGACGTTGTAGTTAGGTTTGAAATCTTACAGCTCTAAGTTAGGTAGATTCTGAGCCTAGCTGTTGCAGAATATTATTATGCTTCAATTTTTTTTCTCTAAAATATAATCCCAAGTCCACTTTTTAGGTCACCTGAGACAAAGTCTCAAGTGACCTATTCTAATCCCCTTTTGTCCGTCGTCGTGCGTCGTGCGTCCGCAAACAATTTACATTTTCGACTTCTTCTCCAAAACCCCTAAACCAAATTCCATGAAATTTGGCAGGAAGCTTCTATGGCTAAAGGTCAACCAAAATTGTAAATTATATGGTCCCCACCCCCCAGGGGCCGGAGGGGACGGGGCTAAAAAGGGTCAAATTGACTAAAACTTCAAAAATCTTCTTCTCTACTCTCAGATATGGTGGAATCAAACACTCTTCATAGATGGAAGGGTCTTAAGGTGCTTTACCAAAATTGTAAATTTCATGACCCAGGGGTCTCACGTTTGCCCCTGGGGAGGGAGTAAACTTTACTATAGTTTATATAGGGAAATCACATTTTTGATTTTTATTTGTTTGATTTGTATTGGAATTCATTCTAATTTGGTAGACATTGTCAGCATGGGATGACAGTTTGATGGCATGCACATGTTGGCCCTGACTGACCCCCGGGGGCTAATGGGCGGGGCTAAAAAGGGCCAAATTGACTGAAATTTCAAAAATCTTCTTCTCAAGACCAAAATAAGGTGGAATCAAATACTCTTTATAGTTGGAAGGGTCTTAAGGTGCTTTACTAAAATTATGAATTTCATGACCCTGGGGTCTCAAGTTTGCCCCTGGGGAGGGGGTAAACTTTACTATAGTTTATATTGGGAAATCCCATTTTTGACTTTTATTTGATTTATTTCTATTGGAATTCATTCTAATTTGGTAAACATTGTCAGCATGGGATGACAGTTTGATGGCATGCACATGTTGGCCCTGACTGACCCCCAGGGGCTGATTGGCGGGGCTTAAAAGGGCCAAATTGACTGAAATTTCAAAAATCTTCTTCTCAAGACCAAAATAAGGTGGAATCAAATACTCTTTATAGTTGGAAGGGTCTTAAGGTGCTTTACTAAAATTGTGAATTTCATGACCCTGGGGTCTCAAGTTTGCCCCTGGGGAGGGGGTAAACTTTACTATAGTTTATATAGGGAAATCATATTTTTTATTATACATGTAATTTGTTTGAATTCTATTGGAATTCATTCTATCTTGGTTAACATTATCACCTTGTGATGACAGTTTGATGGTATACACATATTTGCCCTGACTGACCCCCAGGGGCTAATGGGCGGGGCTAAAAAGGGACCAAATTGACTGAAATTTAAAAAATCTTCTTCTCAAGGCGGAAATAAGTTGGAATCAAATACTCTTTGTAGTTGGAAGCATCTTAAAGTGCTTTACTAAAATTTTGAATTTCATGACCCTGGGGTCTCAAGTTTGCCTCTGGGGAGGGGGTAAACTTTACTATAGTTTATATAGGGAAATCACATTTTTGACTATAATATGTTTGATTTCTATTGGAATTCATTCTAATTTGGTTAACATTATCAGCTTGGGATGGCAGTGTGAGGGTATGCACATGTTGGCCCTGACTGACCCCTAGAGGCTGATGGGCGGGGCTAAAAAGGGTCAAATTGACTGAAATTTCAAAAATCTTCTTTTCAGTCCTAAATAAGATAGAATCAAATACTGTTTATAGATGGAAGGGTCTTAATGGCGCTTTACTAAAATTGTGAATCTCATGATCCTGGGGTCACACATTTACCCCTGGGGAGGGGGTAAATTTTACTATAGTTTATATTTTTGACGGATTTGTTTGATTTCTATTGGAATTCATTCTAACTTGGTTAACATTTTCAGCATGGGATGAAAGTTTGATAATATGCACATATTGGCCCTGACTGTCCCCTAGGGGCTTATGGGCGGGACCAAAAATGGTCAATTAAATTAACTGAAATATTTCAAATCTCAGGTGACCGTTAAGGCCCATGGGCCTCTTGTTTTATATATATTTATTTCTTCATCATGCATTCATAAAAGCCATACCATGTATGTAGCATGCCATGATTTGTATTTTTTCTCTAACATTACTCTCTTCGGCTGCTGATAAATCAGACCTATAAATGTAAGACTACACTATAAAGGACACTTTACATTTCATGGAAACACTCTCTTTGGCTTCATTTCACTTGTATCAGATAGACATCATTATTAGAATTTACCTGGTGAATTTCATTAATGACACTGCTCACTTCATTTATGTTGTTTAGCTCATAAGAGTTGGTTGTTTTTTTGGCACTTAACATTTTCTTTCTTTCTTTCTTTTTGTATTTTTTACCTTTATTGTTTTTTTTATTTCCCATTGTTTTTCATTATTAAACAAGAGGCCCATGGGCCTTAACTGTCATCTGACTAAATTATTGGTGATTGTGTACTTTAATTGAATATCAAATAGAAAGAGGCCTTGGCCTAAATCGCTGATTGGCATGGAGGTTTTGGTTGAGAAGTTGTTTGAAGACTTGAGTCCTGTAATCTTAAAGGAGGTCAAGGTTATTCGCTTGAACAAACTTGGTAACCCTTCACCACAGAATGCTATAGATCCAATATCAACTCCCTGGCACTCTTGGTTATTGAGAAGTTGTTTAAACATTTCAGCCTATTCAACCCCTATGAACTTGAATGTAGGTCAAGGTCATTTATTTTAACAAACTTGCATTGGTAGCCCTTTTCCCAAGCATGCTACAGGACCAATATTAAGTCCCTGGGCCCCTTACTTATGGAGAAGAAGCTGTTGCAAGATTTTAGTCTATTTGACCCTAATGACTTTGAAAGTTAAGGTCAAGGTCATCCATTTAATCAAACTTGGCAGCCCTTTGCCCCAGCATGCTACAGGGCAAATATAAAGTCCATGGGTCTTTTGGTTATTGAGAAGAGGTACATTAAACATTTCAGCCAATTTGACCCCTTTGACCTTGAATGAAGGTCAAGGTCATTCATTAGAACAAATTGGTAACCCTTCACCCAAGAATGCTACATGTCTAATATCAAGACCCTGGGCCTCTCGGTTATTGAGAAGAAGCTGTTTGAAGATTTTAGCCTATTTGACCCATGTGACCTTGAAAGTGAGTCAAGGTCATCCATTTGAACAAACTTGGTACCCTTTACCCCAGCAAGCTACAGGCCCAATATCAAGCCCCTGGGCCTATTGGTTATTGAGAAGTAATTTAAAGATTTTAGACTATTTGACTCCCTAGACCTTGAAAGTAGGTCAAGGTCATCCATTTGAACAAACTTTGTAGCCCTTCATCCCAGCATACTACAGGCCCAATATCAAGTCCCTTTCAATAACCTACCTTGAAAGTAGGTCAAGGTCATCCATTTTAACACTTGGTAGGGCTTTATCCAAGCATGCTACAGGCCCAATATCAGTACCCTGGGACTTCTGGTTATTGAGAAGAAGTCGTTTGAATGAAAAGTTTACGCACGACGCACGGCGCACTACGACGGACGAAGCATGATGACTATAGGTCATCCTGACCCTTTGGGTCAGATGACCTAATAATGCTGTAATTTGCATCACTGCTCTTGAAATAAAGTTTTTATTATAGTAATGTCACTTTTAAATTCATGGACCCAAGATTTAACTGAGACGCTCTCCCAATTTGACATATAACAAATTTTCGATGTCAATGCGTAGGATTCAATGTTTTTTAAAGGCCACACAGCAAAATTCAAGGATTTTTCAATTCTGTATTCATCATGCAGACACCCACAATTGGGCCAATGACGTCCTATACACACCATTGTCTGGTAGAAACAATAGTAAGCATAACAATCAAATGAAATTAACATTTTATTCCAATATTTATGACATTTTAGCAATAAATAGAACAAACATTTTGTTAACATAACACAGAAACATTTACTGTGTATAAAATAAAATCATGTTCATAGTAACAATAAAACAAGAATTGAACAAAATCATGTCTAACCAGGTATATATTTTTAAGCACTTTGAACTTCACTAACTGATACAATGCATTAAATCCTACTTAATATTCAACATCAGAAAAATACATCCTTTCTGCTTCAAAGTCTTACACCATTAAAATATAACTTTTACAGATTTTAACTATTTAAAATGTGCTACATCTCTGACAAAGAGTACCTTGGTAATTGAGACTGATTGGAAACAAGAATAGGTTGTTATATATTTTTCTACCACAATACGCTGTGTTATTCCACTCTCAAGCCATTGTATAAATGTGCAGACTGTTGGATAAATATATGTTATATACTAGAAGTGGTATATGACCTTCCGGTCTTTTGATTCAAGAATTCTAACTTTGACCCAAGCTGCAATTGTTATTGACGTCATCAATATTCGAATGATGTCACATCACCGGGTTCCGGACGTCACCGGTAGACTTTTATTTGCATACGCGAAATTATACTTGGCCACATTTCCATTTGATTCAAGCCGATATTATTGTGGTAGAAACAGGTCACCCGACTCGTGATTGTTGGATATGGAATTTATTTTACACGAGTAAGTTATTTTTAAAAAGTTACAAAAGACATGAGCCAAGTTATTTTTTAAAAGTTGCAAAAGACACTCGCTAAAGCTTGTGTCTTTTGTAACTTTTAAAAAATAACTTACTCATGTGAAATAAATTCCATATCCAACAACCACTCATTGTGTAACCTCTATATACACAATACCAAACATAAAATAGGTTTTTTTTTTAGATTCTCTTTTTGACTTTTAAAAATTTTGAAATTTGTTTAAAATGAATTCCACAGGACCAGTGGCTAGTTTTTATAGATCGAGTCCTTTATAGGATCTGAAAATATATAAAGTTGAGTGAAATTTGGGAACATAACTTACTTCTCAAAAGCAAGAATTTGTATCAAGTCTGTTTGTCATAAGTTTTACTGTTACAGCATCCCGGAGACATTCTATTGTTCTCTGTCTCAGTTTTACTGTTATAGTATCCCGGAGACGTTCTATTGTACTCTCGTCTCTTTGTTTTGTAGATTTGGTCGTGAGTGATCATTTTAAGGACACTATCATTATTGTTTTTCTTTTTTTAATTACTGGTAGTTATATTTCTATAATGTTGGTGATAATTACCAGTAGTTATATTTCTATAACGTTGGTGATAATTACCAGTAGTTATATTTCTATAACGTTGGTATTAATTACTGGTAGTTATATTTCTATAACGTTGGTGATAATTACTGGTAGTTATATTTCTATAACGTTGGTGATAATTACTGGTAGTTATATCTCTATAACGTTGGTGATAATTACTGGTAGTTATATTTCTATAACGTTGGTATTAATTACTGGTAGTTATATTTCTATAACGTTGGTATTAATTACTGGTAGTTATATTTCTATAACGTTGGTGATAATTACCAGTAGTTATATTTCTATAACGTAGGTGATAATTACCAGTAGTTATATTTCTATAACGTTGGTGATAATTACCAGTAGTTATATTTCTATAACGTTGGTGATAATTACCAGTAGTTATATTTCTATAACGTTGGTGATAATTACCAGTAGTTATATTTCTATAACGTTGGTGATAATTACCAGTAGTTATATTTCTATAACGTTGGTATTAATTACTGGTAGTTATATTTCTATAACGTTGGTGATAATTACCAGTAGTTATATTTCTATAACATTGGTGATGATTACCAGTAGTTATATTTCTATAACGTTGGTGATAATTACTGGTAGTTATATTTCTATAACGTTGGTATTAATTACTGGTAGTTATATTTCTATAACGTTGGTGATAATTACCAGTAGTTATATTTCTATAACGTTGGTGATAATTACTGGTAGTTATATCTCTATAACGTTGGTGATAATTACTGGTAGTTATATTTCTATAACGTTGGTGATAATTACTGGTAGTTATATTTCTATAACGTTGGTGATAATTACCAGTAGTTATATTTCTATAACGTTGGTGATAATTACTGGTAGTTATATTTCTATAACGTTGGTGATAATTACTGGTAGTTATATCTCTATAACGTTGGTGATAATTACTGGTAGTTATATTTCTATAACGTTGGTGATAATTACTGGTAGTTATATTTCTATAACGTTGGTATTAATTACTGGTAGTTATATTTCTATAACGTTGGTGATAATTACCAGTAGTTATATTTCTATAACGTTGGTGATGATTACCAGTAGTTATATTTCTATAACGTTGGTGATGATTACCAGTAGTTATATTTCTATAACGTTGGTGATGATTACCAGTAGTTATATTTCTATAACGTTGGTGATGATTACCAGTAGTTATATTTCTATAACGTTGGTGATAATTACCAGTAGTTATATTTCTATAACGTTGGTGATGATTACCAGTAGTTATATTTCTATAACGTTGGTGATGATTACCAGTAGTTATATTTCTATAACGTTGGTATTAATTACTGGTAGTTATATTTCTATAACGTTGGTGATAATTACTGGTAGTTATATTTCTATAACGTTGGTATTAATTACTGGTAGTTATATTTCTATAACGTTGGTATTAATTACTGGTAGTTATATTTCTATAACATTGGTATTAATTACTGGTAGTTATATTTCTATAACGTTGGTGATAATTACCAGTAGTTATATTTCTATAACGTTGGTGATAATTACCAGTAGTTATATTTCTATAACGTTGGTGATAATTACCAGTAGTTATATTTCTATAACGTTGGTGATAATTACCAGTAGTTATATTTCTATAACTTTGGTATTAATTACCAGTAGTTATATTTCTATAAGTACTATATTTAGTGTGCCGGCTGTGTGAATGTATTGATGTGCATCATACCAATGTATTGTAAAATATAATACAGTAACTATGTATCACTAGGATTAGTGTTATACTACAAACAGTGTTTGGTATATGATAGTACGTATGAACAGTGTTTGGTATGATAGTACGTATGAACAGTGTGTGGTATAATAATACGTATGAACAGAGACTTGAATTATAACGCTGGTGTCATTATGTGACAAGCAGTATATATCTGTCAGCAATGTAGCATCTTTATTGACACCCATTTCCAAGTCTGTAAAACTCTAGAAATGCTTTGTTCATACTCTTCATGTAATAGCCTCCATAGCATTCAAAAGAAGTGTTTTAATGACCTCCGTTACAAAGTCTCCACAAATTGTCCATTATCCAGGTAGCTTTTAATCTAGAAATCTTTTAATGACCTCCATTACAAAGTCTCCAGAAATTTTCCATCATCCAGGAAGTTTTTAGTTTTGATGTCCTCCATAACACCCAATAGAAACCATTTAATAGCATCCATTTCACAGTCTTCATAAAATTAGAAGTCTTCAGGTATTTTTAATAGTCTCCATGACATCTTCAAGAAATCCTTTTTAATGACATCCATTTCACAGTCTCCATAAGATTAGAAGTCTTCAGGAAGTCTCTAGATATTTTTTAATGACCTTTTTGATATAACATTGTTTGGGAGTCTTTTATAGATACCAAGTAGAATAAGATAGTTTGAATGGTTGTGTAGGAAGTACTTGTTACATAAACATATCACCATACCCAGGGGGCAGCTCATGGTCCGGATCTGGTCTGAAATTATAAATAAGCAGATATATTTATATTTTATCAAATGGAAGATCATCCCAATCTGGTCTGAAACAAATATAGGATATCTAACAGTGTCTTCAGTAATACCAAATATTTCATGAACGTGGCTAATATTTTGATATTGTTCATGAGAGCGTAGCACGAGTAAAAAATATCAAAATATTAGCATACGAGTGAAATATATTTGGTATTACTGAATATACTGTTAGATATGCTGATTATTACATTTGATAGCAAAATGTACCGAGGCAGCTCAATCTCTCCCAGAATTCATTGCGGTCCCCTGTCAACAGCTCACAAAGTACGCCAAATCGTGACGTTATGTATTCTATCTTGCATAATGATGTCATATAACATGACAGAGAGCTATATTTAAATCTTAATTTTCCCCATTGTTGTTTGTAAGCAGTGTTCTGATTGGTCAAATCAGAAAAAGAGATATTTTTCACATGCACTTAGTCCAGTGAAAAATATCAGAAAAAGTGATATTTCTTACTGGTGAAAAATATCACTTTTATAGAATTAATACTTTTCAATATTTCACTGGTAAAAAATTTAATAATGAATAATGAGCCATATTGATATTCCATCAGGTGGCAGCTCATTATCACGATCTGGTCTGAAATGACCAAAAATCACAGTATTTTACCGAGTGGCAGTTCTGGATCATGTGACAATTCCTTTAAGATCATCAATATCATACACTTGTTCAAGGAACTGCAGAGATAATGGATGATTTTTGAAACGAAAATGTCCTCCATCTACACTTACCCTGGCCTTTGTCCGGGACCTCCTGGAGGACCAAAAGGGTCAAACCTGGCCCCTGGTGGTACGGCTCCCCTGGAAACATTAACAGGTAGTGTTGTTATAATTAATCAATTTAATTGAAAATTAGTCATTTTACCTCTGACTATGACTAAACGATCATGGTTTGACTAAACACCAACTTTAAAGATTTGTTTAGATTTATAGCAACACTGAAAAGCTAGGTTAAGCATATCCACCAATTTTTTTCCATTTTGGTGAATGATTTTTAAGATATTTTTTCCCTTCTGTTCATAACTGATTAATAACAAGAGGCCCATGGGGCCTGTATCGCTCACCTGGTTGGATTAGACCAAATGTTGAAATAATGTTCATATTCAAATTGTTTTATTTGTAAAACTCTAACAATGCTATATATGGTTATAGTGTGGGAATCCGAACTGCTTTAAAGATTAATGAAGTCCAGACTCTCTAAGGTCTGAAAGACCTCAAGAATTGTTTATAGAACATGCATTCATCACTTTATGACTAGTAGCGATTTAAAGGAATTACCTCTATTTCACCTATTGGGCCCACCCCTTTGGCCATTTGGGGGTCAGAGCCACCATTTATGCAAAATCTGTTCCCCTGTTTCTGACCAAATTGGGTTCAAATCCATTCATAACTTGATGACTAGTAGCGATTCAAAGGAATTACCTCTATTTCCCGCACTGGGCCCCTCCCTTTTGGCCCCTTTAGGGTCAGAGCCACCATTTATGCAAAATCTGCTCCCCTTCCCCCAAGGATGTTTCTGACCAAATTGGGTTCAAATCCCTTCACAATTTTATGACTAGTAGAGATTTAGAGGAATTACCTCTATTTCCCATATTTAGCCCTGCCCCTTTGGCCCCTCGGAGGTCAGAATCACCATTTATGCAAAATCTGTTCCCCTTTCCCCAAGGATGTTTCTGTCCAAATTGGGTTCAAATCCATTCATAACTTTATGACTAGTAGTGATTTAAAGGAATTACCTCTATTACCCCTATTGGGCCCCGCCCCTTTGGCCCCTCGGGGGTCAGAGTCACCATTTATGCAAAATCTTTTCCCCTTCCCCCAAGGATGTTTCTGACCAAGTTGGGTTCAAATCCATTCATAACTTTATGACTAGTAGCGATTTAGAGGAATTACCTCTATTTCCCATATTTGGCCCCGCCCCTTTGGGGTCAGAGCCACCATTTATGCAAAATCTGTTCCCGTTCCCCCAAAGATATCTCTGACCAAATTGGGTTCAAATCCATTCATAACTTTATGACAAGTAGCGATTTAAAGGAATTACCTTAATTTCCCCTATTGGGCCCTGCCCCTTTGGTCCCTTTGGGGGTCAGAGTCACCATTTATGCAAAATCTGTTCCCCTGTTTCTGACCAAATTGGGTTCAAATCCATTCATAACTTGATGACTAGTAGCGATTCAAAGGAATTACCTCTATTTCCCGCACTGGGCCCCTCCCTTTTGGCCCCTTTAGGGTCAGAGCCACCATTTATGCAAAATCTGTTCCCCTTTCCCCAAGGATGTTTCTGACCAAATTGGGTTCAAATCCCTTCACAATTTTATGACTAGTAGAGATTTAGAGGAATTACCTCTATTTCCCATATTTAGCCCTGCCCCTTTGGCCCCTCGGGGGTCAGAATCACCATTTATGCAAAATCTGTTCCCCTTTCCCCAAGGATGTTTCTGACCAAATTGGGTTGAAATCCATTCATAACTTTATGACTAGTAGAGATTTAGAGGAATTACCTCTATTTCCCATATTTGGCCCTGCCCCTTTGGCCCCTCAGGGGTCAGAATCACCATTTATGCAAAATCTGTTCCCCTTCCCCCAAGGATATTTCTGACAAAATTTGGTTCAAATCCATTCATAACTTTATGACTAGTAGTGATTTAAAGGAATTACCTTTATTTCCCCTATTGGGCCCCGCCCCTTTTGCCCCTCGGCTGTCAGAGCCACCATTTATGCAAAATCTTTTCCCCTTCCCCCAAGGATGTTTCTGACCAAGTTGGGTTCAAATCCATTCATAACTTTATGACTAGTAGCGATTTAGAGGAATTACCTCTATTTCCCATATTTGGCCCCGCCCCTTTAGCCCCTTTGGGGTCAGAGCCACCATTTATGCAAAATCTGTTCCCCTTCCCCCAAAGATATCTCTGACCAAATTGGGTTCAAATCCATTCATAACTTTATGACAAGTAGAGATTTAAAGGAATTACCTTAATTTCCCCTATTGGGCCCCGCCCCTTTGGTCCCTTTGGGGTCAGAGCAACCATTTATGCAAAATCTTTTCCCCTTCCCCCAAGGATGTTTCTGACCAAATTGGGTTCAAATCTATTCATAACTTTATGACTAGTAGTGATTTAAAGGAATTACCTCTATTACCCCTATTGGGCCCCGCCCCTTTGGCTCCTCGGGGGTCAGAGCCACCATTTATGCAAAATCTCCTCCCCTTCCCCGAAGGATGTTTCTGACCAAATTGGGTTGAAATCCATTCATAACTTTATGACAAGTAGCGATTTAAAGGAATTACCTTAATTTCCCCTATTGGGCCCCGCCCCTTTGGCCCCTCGGGGGTCAGAGCCACCATTTATGCAAAATCTTTTCCCCTTCCCCATGGATGTTTCTGACCAAATTGGGTTCAAATCCATTCATAACTTTATGACTAGTAGAGATTTAGAGGAATTACCTCTATTACCCCTATTGGGCCCCGCCCCTTTGGCCCCTCGGGGGTCAGAGCCACCATTTATGCAAAATCTGTTCCCCTTCCCCCAAGGATGTTTCTGACCAAATTGGGTTCAAATCCATTCATAACTTTATGACTAGTAGTGATTTAAAGGAATTACCTCTATTTCCCCTATTGGACCCCGCCCCTTTGGCCCCTTGGGGGTCAGAGCCACCATTTATGCAAAATCTCTTCCTCTTCCCCCAAGGATGTTTCCGACCAAATTGGGTTCAAATCCATTCATAACTTTATGACTAGTAGAGATTTAGAGGATTTACCTCTATTTCCCATATTTGGCCCAGCCCCTTTGGCCCCTCAGGGGTCAGAATCACCATTTATGCAAAATCTGTTCCCCTTCCCCCAAGGATGTTTCTGACCAAATTGGGTTGAAATCCATTCATAACTTTATGACTAGTAGCGATTTAAAGGAATTACCTCTATTTCCCCTATTGGGCCCCGCCCCTTTGACCCCTCAGGGGTCAGAGTCACCAGTTATGCAAAATCTGTTCCCATTATGCTAAGGATGTTTCTGGCCAAATTTGGTCAAAATCCAATAAGAACTTTATGACTAGTAGCGATTTGAAGCAAATGTTGACGGACGGACGGACGGACGGACGGAGAGGACGACGGACGGACGGACGACGGACGCTGCGCCATGGCATAAGCTCACCGGACCTTCGGTCCAGGTGAGCTAATAAATCAATCATAAGAAAGACTCTATTTTGAAGTAAACATACGGAGGCAGAGGATGAGGCAATCCAGCATTTGGGTCTGGTCTCATTCCAGGGCGGTTTCCTCGAAATGGGTCAAATCGCATTCCGCCTCCTCTTCCCAAAGGGTCAAGGTCAGCCCTCCCAATAGAGAAGGGATCACCAGGGTCAGACCTTTAACAGGAAATCGATCATTTCATCACCACTCTGAGTTTCAAAGTCATGTCCCTTATAAACTTTTATTTTACAACTGTTTACATATACAAGTTATATCAACTTATTTTAGACTTTTTGGCCAAGATGAAAGAGCACAACATTCTATATAGTAAATATTTCTCCAATTCATTCATCAAGTACAAACAAGATTTTTTTTTAAAAACAAGATTTTAGCTTGGAAATATCCTGTTCGGTAGCTCCAATTAATCTTTAATGCCAAGATATTGACCAATCACTCACCAGTCTGGTGGCCTCTGCGGCATGTGAGGGCGACGGGACGGTATTCGCAGTGGGTCATACTCTTCCTCGTATGACCTTGACCTTTCCTGTGATCTTCTTTCTTGTGATGACCTAGATACTTGACTGGTTGACACATTTTTGTTGTCTCCCTTCAGCACTGCATCAAGTATCTCCCTCTTAAATTGTGAACAAAGCTCATTCAAGTTTTGGAATGCACTGAAATATTAAAATGAGTGCACAGCTGATAAATATTCGCCAGAGATACATTGTATAATTGTAAAAAAAAAATAACAAACAAACAACAAAATGGGTGAATATTCATTATTTAACAATATATTAATCCTTGTATCCTACAGGAGGATTACAAAACTTTTTATCATTTTTTTTCTTCAAATTTGTTTGTCCATTTTGAGATCCAAGTCGATGCAACTTGATAAGACTTGGACAGGAAAGCTGGACATTTTTCTATCTGGTAGCGCTTAAGCAGGACATCCAACTTCTCTGGATGTCTGCTCTGATGTTACCAAGACACCGTCAGGCAGGGGAGCTAAAAATTACAAAACTCGACTTAAAGTTACAGGGTTTTTTTTCGGATGAGATTTTTGAGACCAGTTGATGTCTTTTTTTCGGATGAGATATTTGATACTAGTTGATGTCTATTTCAAAGTTCTTTATCATATAAGAGTTTGTATGAACAACTTGTGCAGAGTTTTATGTATTTGATTATTATGGTAGGACTTTTGTTTACAAACAGTCAACACAATGATTTATGTGTGGAAATTAATTAAAGCAAAATCCCTTTTACTGATTAAATGTAACTGTGACAAGAATATGTTATTTTAGATAAATAAAGTTTTATAAACAACCAAACAATATGCTACAGTTTAATAAATGCTATTTATTAACTGTATGTATGTGGCCTACACAACATTGTGTAAAATGTATTATCATAAAACAAATTACATATCTATACATTATAAAAGAAATAAAAACAAGAAAACATATACAGACATGATCATCTATACACATACAAAGTTTGGCCTTGGGGGCTATATCACACTACATATATATAACTATGGAAATCTCACGGATTACTGACGTTATCCCACCAGGAGCGAACTGTCACTCCTTGTCCCAGGATTACTGCCAATATTATCCCACCAGAAGTGAAATGGTCACTCCTGGTCCCAACGGCTGGATGAGATTTTCCATTATCAATACGTACCCCATGAGAGGATATTTCTGACAATACTGGATCCAGATATACTGAGTACCTCATATACCTGGATCCCATGAGAGGATATCGGGTCATGAAATTCCTGGGTCCGCCTGATATCTATTGTTCTGTATATAGATCCCATGAGAGGATGTTTCCTGAATCCTGGATTGGACCATAAGCCCCGTTAGCCCATGTAGTACCAATCCCATGAGAGGATTCAACTTGTTGGAAAGTCCTGGATCTATATGATACCTATAGCTTATAGGCACCTTTATATTATGTAGGTATAACTGTATTAACATGGGGGCTGAATACAACAACATGTGTTGTGTACCTCCCAAATTGAAGCTGTATACCTCTCATATTGATAGTGTGCAGCTGAAAAGCCCCCAAGGTGTAAAGTATCATACATTGTACATTTTTATTACTGATATGACCATGCATGCATTTTGTAAATTAAATCAAATTTACTAGAGTTACAAGAATGTCTCCAAGAGACCATGAAATATCAGTTATTTTTTGTTTGTAAATATGTATCATCTACATATACTATATACATGTACTATGTATACTAGGTTGTTTTTCATATCAATTAAATAATAACACAAGAATTCCACGGAAGTGGAGGTGTCGCCTGTGTATGCGAATAATTAAAGGGTCATAACTCTTTAAAATTAGGACTTGAATAAAAAAAAACAATAACAAACTTGTCCACAGTATTATGGTAACGAACATTCTATTTTCGCAAAAAAAATTAAAGGGCTATAACTCTTTTAAAAAGGTCCGAATAAATTTGGTTAACGAACTTGTCCACAGTATTATGGTAACGAACCTTCCCATGCAGTTTCAAATTAATCCAGTAATAATTATTCAAGTTATTGAGTGGAAACCATTTTCGCAAAAAAATTAAAGGGCCATAACTCTTTTAAAATGGTGCAAATAAATTTGGTTAACGAACTTGTCCACAGTATTATGGTAACGAACCTTCCCATGAAGTTTCAAATTAATCCTGTAATAATTATTCAAGTTATTGAGTGGAAACCATTTTCGCAAAAAATTAAAGGGCTATAACTCTTTTAAAAAGGTGCGAATAATTTTGGTTATCGAACTTGTCCGAGCTATCATGGTAATAAACCTTCCCATGAAGTTTCAAATTAATCCAGTAATAATTATTCAAGTTATTGAGTGGAAACCATTTTCGCAAAAAAATTAAAGGGCCATAACTCTTTTAAAATGGTGCAAATAAATTTGGTTAACGAACTTGTCCACAGTATTATGGTAACGAACCTTCCCATGAAGTTTCAAATTAATCCTGTAATAATTATTCAAGTTATTGAGTGGAAACCATTTTCGCAAAAAATTAAAGGGCTATAACTCTTTTAAAAAGGTGCGAATAATTTTGGTTATCGAACTTGTCCGAGCTATCATGGTAATGAACCTTCCCATGAAGTTTCGAATTAATCCGTTCTAAACTACTAAAGTTATCGCACGAAAACCATTTTCCGGACAATGCCGACGCCGCCGAAAAGTAATACCTATATGTCTCCTTTTTCAAAGGCACCACAAAAATAAGACATTTGTTTTGCTGGTGCCAACCCATCAGGATAGGAAAAACCTTATCTTTAATCTTACCTGTCAAATGAGGTCAAATTACCCGTAGTAAAATCTCTTGTTCTGATGTTCAAGTTCACGACAGTCTCATTTCCAACATTCTGAAACATTAAAACATAATTTCAGTAACTTTTCATTCATTTTATATTTGATATCTGGTAGTAGCTGAGGACGAATATGACTATGTGGGTTGCATAATTATATCATCACAAAAATATACAGGAAATATCAAGGTAACATAGAAAAGATTACCAGACAGTGCCACAGAAGTCAGAGGGGGAGATCTGCTGTGGTAAGCTCTAAAGCCACACTTACCAAGCTCTCCCTATTTAGAAGGGAAACAGAATTATAGACCCAAAAATTAGAAATCATCTGTAAAACATTTTTATTGACCATACTGCGGTAATTTGATCAAAATCCAATGAGTCCAGAAGAAAACATAAATTCATGTTGATAGTTTTAATATCATTATGTGTTGATTAATCTGAAGTAGCTCTTTAAACAAAATGTACTATTTCCCCTATGGGGATTTCAACAAGAGATCCCAGAGGGATCTTTGCGCCACCATAAATGATCTTTATATATTCCATGTCAGACTGATCTTCTCTCTTTTTTCCTTTTTTTCTTTTTTCCCTTTTACTAATCTGATATCATGAACACATGGAACCTACATGTGAAGTTTGAGAAACATTCCTTCAGTACTTTTCAAGATATATCAATAACAAACTTTAATTTTCAAATTCCAAAATGGCCTCCTATTGGCCATTTTCTTTTTCATATCAAAACTCTAAATTCAATTGGCACAAAAAGGGACCAAAGGGAACAACCACATGATGTTGAGGAATATCCCTCCATCATTTTCCAGAAATACGGATAACAAACTTCAATTATTAAAATCCAAGATAGTCCCCAGTCGGACCAGTATTTATTAAGAAATGGCGAAAAAAACAAGGATTGCTTACAGACGGACGGATGACGGACGGATGACAGGCGGACCACTGACCAGACTCGGCGATTTGAATAGCCAACCAAATTAGCGGACAGGCAAAATACAAGTTCCTTCTAGTTATTGGAGACTTGACAATTGTCACAACTTACCATGAAATTGACCAGCAGATCATTGTCAATCCTGATGACCTTAAGCATGTACACGGTGGACGGCTGACCCTCCTGTCTGTACCTCAACGTATACAGGTCCTGACTCTCATTCCAGCCAGTGGGCAGTAACTCAGTCTGACTGTCACTTTCTGATGCCTAAAATTGAATTATCTTTAAATAGATTTTGGATCTAAATCAAAGATCAGATAAATGCTGTGTACTTAGTTCATACAATAAGTAAAGATGACCAGATAACATCCGCAGGAAGATCTTCAACTGGTTTATAATGGTTTACATGTTTCGGCATACTAGGTATGCCGTCCTCAGAACAGTGGAACAATTCAAAATATAGGACTTATATAGTACATCTGCCTAGCAACTACCAGGTAGTATATTTGGAATCCATCCCAGGGAGACTACCGGACGTATAGAACTACCTACACCGGACGTTGGATCTCATTTTCTTTGTTAGTTCATACAAGTTGCAAACAGTTCAGAACAAAATTCAATCATCAAGCACCAGTTTCCTAACTTTCTTGGTTCCCATTTAGACTTTCTGTATTTATTTGATTGATACCATATTCTATTAAATGCAAAATGCAAAATCAAAACAACGGTTTAGAAATTAACATAATTGATAAATGAAATCTTTCAGAATTTGTGAAAAATATGTACAACACAAAACATATAAATAAATGAAAGTTGCTGATTGAAAAAGTTTTGCTAGCCAACTGTGTTCAATATGATATACTCTCCTTTTTTATCGTTTTGAATACACTTGGCTAGTGAAGCTGCCGATAGAACTACTGGTGTAGTTTTGTGTCACAAAATGAATTAGCATCATTGTAATCAACAACACTCTTTTGTTTGAGTCATGTTGGTTTGGAACAATGATGAATCAGATGCGGGATGCCAACAACATACTTTCAGGAAAAGTATGGAAAGGCATGGTTGCCATATTAAATGGGTGGTCTAGGGTAAATAAATATTTCACTTATCCATATATATATGATAGGTGTTATGTCTCAACCGATTTTATAGTACATGTATTTGCACCAAAATCTTAGCATCACCAAACGGTGTCAGAGAATTCCACATGTTTTCATATAGTGCGCTCTGGCCCTACACCAGAAATGGTGTCAGGGCCAGAGGAAACTCGGGCTAGTATGGGCCAAAATACAAATGAAACACATGCAGAAAAACATAGGAACACAACAGAAACACAGTTTCTGGGGAAAGACTTCCTTTTGCACACACCCTAATTCAAAAATGAAGTAGAAAATACATGTATGTAGAGGTGCATGGGGTCAGGATTCAATTTGTTTGAAACTTTCCTAATTAATGCCTCAAAATACACATACCACGCATAAATCCAAGGTCAACATATTTCCCTTAATGCTTATGTAACTCATTTTCAGTTAACAGGTGGGGATGCAAATGGAAGTCTTACCGTTTCTGATTTCTCTGAATTATCCCTGATTTTGAGCCAAGCTTTGCCAAATAGCACTAGTTCTGTTGTGTTGTTTATTTGTAATTGTGCCTGTCTTTTATGAGTCAGTTTTAATAGCTCGATATAATGATATTATTTTACCATGGGCTACCCAGGTTAAAAATAAAACTTGATTTGATTCAGTTGTCATTCCAACTTTTACTTTCATTTAGAAAACACAGTCGAGTTAGATCTGCATTCCGCTTAATATTGAATCAACGAAGTAATGACAACCAACCGTTTCGCCAACTCCAATGCATTTGTATCCATTCGAAACAAGACTCCAATGAAGTGTGGTAATTATGGCATCTTGTGGTGATTTCAGCTTCTCTCTAACACTGCAATATAACAATTCCTGCCCGGGCGCCGCCATTATGGTCTCAAAATAATCTCTAAACAAAATGGAAGATCTTTAAGAATGGTTATATTCACCACTTTTATACCATTAGCATTGTTATTTAATTCTAAAATTATCGTTTTTCTTAATTCAGATACACTATTTATATAAACACACAGGTTAATAACAACAGGGCCCACTACATCAAAGTATATCTTAGAGTAATTTTACCTCGAACGCGAAAGAGCTCTTACACATTTTCCAACATGGCTGCGCCCATGAACAGTTCATGCTTTTTGCGAACATACTTAATCCAATTCGCAAATCAACACACAGATTTCAGGACTGCGGTACGTCTTTATATTCTCTTTTAATTAGCATATGTTTTTAGTCTGATGGGTCAATAAAAACAAATAATATGAGTTTCTGAGTGTCAACTCTTTAGGCCAGTTGGCAGTTGTTGTACCATCTCCTATATCTCAACTAACAGTTCAATCAAATAGTCTAATGATGTATTTACTTTGAAGTGTACGTCATTCAGGGTTTTTTTCTCTGTGAATGATGTAACATGTAATCACTGACCCACATGATTGTGTCCATCTTCACGTGAAGATGCATATATAGGAAATTCTATTTCATTAAAAGTGATATGGTTACATCATATGATAGTGTGAATTGTACAACAGTTGTCTAAGAAGATTGAGAGAACTTTAATTTACTCAGATATACCACATGTCACAGATATATATCACGTTACTGTTTGTACAGTACTGGTATATTTCTTCTATGCAGTAGGTTGAAATCCCACTTCTGACACCAATGTTGTAAAATCGATAAGCAATGATGTCAGGAATAGTTACGCTTGCATTGTACATGTATGTTGTTTGAGAGTAGTAACATAGATAAATAAATATATGTGCTTCAACTGATTTGATATTGTTTTCTTTGTATTTTACAGGAATTCAATGCATTAATTGATTTGTTTAGTGTTGATATCCAATGGAAAGAAAATGACATTGAAGAAAAGGTATAGTATTGTTAACCGGGTACAGTATATACTTTTAATTTGCTACACATTTAAGATAACACATGTTAACAGTCTATATATTGATCTAGCAGTATTGTCTCAAACCTTATACAGTGGTTACTACATGTATTTCAAAGGAAATAACTTAAGCCTCTTACATAAAATAGAACAAATTAAATCAATTTCTGGTACAATATTTGTCTGTTTGCCAGTTATAATATTCAAACAGTCAATAGAAAATAGTCTTTTAGTCAGTTCTTTGTCAGTCAGTAGTGTATTTAGGGTTCATTAATACTGATGCTAAAACAGCAGGAACAACATTGAATTCCATATATATAGACAAGAAGTCTAAAACTGTTAAAACAAAAAAGACCAGAAATAATCAAAATCAGACAGCAGACTCATGTGGCAGTATACTGGGAAGCAGATAAATGACATTTGATTTGGTTGGTTATGTAATCATGCAGCTTTTGTTTTTAAACAGACCCCATACCTGATGGTGAAGTCACTTTCTGAGGAGCATGTGAGAAAAGTTGGAAGTCGGTCTGTTTTGATAAAGTAAGTTTATTTGTTACATAAAAACATGAATTTCAATTACATTCCCGTTTATATCAATTACACTTCTGTTTCTATCAACTACACTCCTGTTTATATCAATTACACTCCTGTTTATATCAATTACACTTCTCTTTCTATCAACTACATTCCTGTTTATATCAATTACACTCCTGTTTATATCAATTACATTCCTGTTTATATCAATTACACTCCTGTTTATATCAATTACATTCCTGTTAATATCAATTACATTCCTGTTTATATCAATTACACTTCTGTTTCTAACAACTACATTCCTGTTTATATCAATTACATTCCTGTTTATATCAATTACACTCCTGTTTATATCAATTACACTCCTGTTTATATCAATTACATTCCTGTTAATATCAATTACACTCCTGTTTATATCAATTACATTCCTGTTAATATCAATTACATTCCCGTTTATATCAATTACACTCCTGTTTATATCAATTACATTCCTGTTTATATCAATTACACTTCTGTTTATATCAATTACATTCCTGTTGTGTGCTGCTGGGTGTCTTCGGCAGTATGCTTCAGTGAGGTAGCACTATAAATCGGCAAAAGTTCCGGCCTATCACAAGGAGACTTAACATGAACATACCACAGCCTCCCAAAACACACATACGCACTCACCACACGCATGCTTGTCGCACGCACGGGATGCCGTCCTTAAATGATCTTAGCTATTAATAGGACGTTAAACAAAACAAACCTAAACCTAAACATTCCTGTTAATATCAATTACACTCATGTTTATATCAGTCACATTTCTGTTAATATCAATTACATTCCTGTTAATATCAATTACACTCCTGCTTATATCAATTACATTTCTGTTAATATCAATTACACTTCAGTTTATATCAATTACACTCCTGTTTATATCAATTACACTCCTGTTTATATCAATTTCTGTTATGGTAATAACACATCTTTAATGTTGTGTTTCCAGGAACATCATAGAACTGTGGGGTCATGGCAGCACATATTCAGAGTTAAACAAAAGTTTGAGAGAAACAAATAAAGATATCATGGTATGTATAAACAATTGCAATAAATGATCAGTTGTTCTATATGAACAATTTCAAATCTATGTATATAATTAATAATAGTAATTAGTAAGTTGACTTCTGTTTTCATAGAAAATTGTCTGTCATTAACATTGATATACATTTTATATGATATCATAAAAAATGTCAATATTTATATCTTTTATTCTCAGGCCCCACATTTAGTTAAAGAAAAATCCTTCAAGTTTGAGCTGGATGCTTTCAACAAGAAGGTCATTCAATCTTATAAGTTGGACAGATTTGAGGTGAGTGGACAAATTAATTATGATTTATATTTATAATACTGATGTGCCTGGTGTAATTGATTTCTTCCTTTGTTTTGATATATTTAATTAAGTTGATATAATAATCTATTATGTGATAACTTTCTAGTATATCAACATGATATAGCCATCAGAGTTTAGAATATGATATGTAATTAAGATATATTATTTCATATACAAGATAGCTGTCATAGTCTCTGATATTTTTACTAAAGAATTTTTCACATTAAAATGTTTGACAAATAAGAACTTTTTTGCATGAGAGAGTGTTTTAATGAAGAAACTTTAAAAAGAGCATTGGGATAATGAAACATTCTCCTTATATGGGCATTTCAATTTATATTTGTTTAAGTGATACATCTGTTAATAGGATTACCACTTTACCCTTTCAGTCATCATTTTAATAAACATACAAACACATGTGCTAAATTTAATGTTCATCAAATCTTTCTTCCTTTGCTTTTATTAAAACTTTTTTTGTAGAGTTTCCCTCGCGATGTATTAGCTTTCCAAGGTGAAGTAAATTTGAGAAATCCAGATGAGACATATTTTCTCTTGGAGGATTATGGGCCATTTGGAAGCCAGGCTCCAGACAATCCTCTTTACATATACTTTGGAAGACAGGTAGAATAAAAAAAACCATAGCAACAAATTTAATGACCACTGGGCTTTTCAACCTTCTTAGGGTTCTTCAAGAGAAAAGTGATGAGTTAACAAAATTGATAAAACAAGGGGAAAGAATATAGTGCTGATTCACATGGAGATCCTTGAAAATGTATAAAGAGAATAGGTCAAAGTGTTATAGATGAGTAAGTGTTCCTATGCTCAATCGAGGACACCTGCCATGTAAATCTAGCTAAGTCCAGGTGATGTCATGATCTCAAATTAAGAACTGGGGTAGTAATTTGTTTTAAAGTGTTCAGTTTATAGACAATATCAAATGTCTTTTGTTATTTATGTTTCCTGTTATATGCAAAATAAAAAAAAGGTTTGATAGCTAACAATCAGCTGTTACAAATAATGTACATGGCTATGTTCACTATGTATGACCTGACCATTCAGGCATAGTCCCGACACTTTATCACTAGCCCTCCACCTCTGGGTTGCGAGTTCGAAACCTACGTGGGGCAGTTGCCAGGTACTGACTGTAGGCCGGTGGTTTTTCTCCTGGTACTCCGGCTTTCCACCACCTCAAAAACCTGGCATGTCCTTAAATGACCCTGGCTGTTAAAAGGACGTTAAACAAAAAACAAGCAAACCAAAATCAGGCATAGTATGTAGTAAACGTAGCCACGTAACAGCCGAGTTAAATCAAATTTGGTAGTTTAATGAAAATGTCATGACGACTTTGAATGAATTTTACTTAAAATTTGTAATACAAGTGTATGCATTTATGAAATTTAGGATATGCACAAAAAATAAGATTTAAAAGATAGCCACAGACAATTTTTTTTAACTTCATTTCAGTTTTAATGGAAGTAGATAGTATCATATACTAACACTAGTAGATACATAATATCAATACTAGGGAATGCTGCTGTTAGAATTTTTCGTGGCAAATCAAATCTTGATATTGATTGTATAAAAATAAAGGTTTTAACCATTTTGTGTTTTATTTCAGATTTCAGAGGGCCAGAGAGATGCCATTAGAAGATACACTTTGCAGAGCAGAAAGTTTATAGGTATCTGTCCTACAATGTTTACTGTGTACAAAAACAATAGTTTGTTTACTGTGTACAAAAACAATACATTGTTTACTGTGTACAAAATCAATACATTGTTAACTGTGTACAAAAACTATACATTGTTTACAGTGTACAAAAACAATACAATGTTTACAGTGTACAAAATCAATACATTGTTTACAGTGTACAAAATCAATACATTGTTACCAGTGTACAAAAACAATACACTCTCTACTGTATACAAAAACAATACACTCTTTACTGTATACAAAAACAACACACTCTTTACTGTATGCAAAAACAATACACTCTTTACTGTATGCAAAAACAATACACTCTTTACTGTATACAAAAACAATACACTCTTTACTGTATAAAAAACAATACACTCTTTACTGTATACAAAACAATACACTCTTTACTGTATACAAAAACAATACACTCTACTGTATACAAAAACAATACACTCTTTACTGTATACAAAAACAATACTCTTTACTGTATGCAAAAACAATACTCTTTACTGTATACAAAAACAATACACTCTTTACTGTATACAAAAACAATACACTCTTTACTGTATACAAAAACAATACACTCTTTACTGTATAAAAAACAATACACTCTTTACTGTATACAAAAACAATACACTCTTTACTGTATAAAAAAACAATACTTTGTTTCTGTGTACAAAAATAATATTTACTGTATTCAAAAAACAATACACTCTTTACTGTATACAAAAACAATACTCTTTACTCTATACCAAAAACAATACACTCTACTGTATACAAAACAATACATTGTTAACTGTATACAAAAACAATACACTCTTTACTGTATACAAAAACAATATGCTCTACTGTATACAAAATAATACATTATTTACTGTGTACAAAAACAATACACTCTTTACTGTATAAAAAAACAATACATGTACTTTGTTTCTGTGTACAAAAATAATATTTACTGTATTCAAAAAATAATACACTCTTTACTGTATACAAAAACATTACTCTTTACTCTATACCCAAAACAATACACTCTTTACTGTATACAAAAACAATACACTCTTTACTGTATACAAAAACAATACACTCTTTACTGTATACAAAAACAATACACTCTTTACTGTATACCAAAAAACAATACACTCTTTACTGTATACAAAAACAATACACTCTTTACTGTATACAAAAACAATACACTCTTTACTGTATACAAAATCAATACACTCTTTACTGTATACAAAAACAATACACTCTTTACTGTATACAAAAATAATACACTCTTTACTGTATTAAAGAAACAATACACTCTTTACTGTATACAAAAACAATACACTCTTTACTGTATACGAAAACAATACATTGTTTACTGTATACAAAATCAAGTAATTTAGGACATTCCCGGCAAGAATGTTTACCTGGCAAACATTGTTTATTATTCCTTATGGCAGGATGAAATCCTGTTTCTAGGTTCCACTTTGTGATTATTTATAGACATCAATTTGTCCAGGTCACAGTTACTAAATATAAATAAACAAATCACCTTCCATGCAAATTCTAGAGTTTAGAGTTTACTTTGGCCATTCTAACCCAAACTTCTTTCTGTACTTCCATACTAAAATTGCAGTGCTTTCTTATTGAAAGCGCTTGCATGTTCATGATAAACGTCGACCTCGGCAGTACAGGCAAATGGCTTCTTAATGTTTATGGAGGATATATGGCCACATGGCGGGGCCCTTTCTGACCTGTAGGTGTTCTAGTTTAGACAATATAAGTGTGAACAAAGTACCATTAATGACTGAGATATCCTGTTTAGTGAAATCTAAATTGATCAGAATAGTTGAAATATTTACCTATCATTATAACGAGATATAAATCATCATTGTCCATGTATTAAATTGATTTTACATACTAGGTGTTTTGATGCAGATGTTCTGTGTTTCTGAAGACAATAGGCTTCACTTGTTTATGACATCATATAATATTATATAAGTGATTTATTTTTGATGATACATAGGACAGTTATATGTTTAAATCCTTTAGAGTCATCTAGGGATCTTTTTATAAATTATAATAACAAAATGTTTTATTGATGTTTAGATGATGATAAAGAAATGTTTTATTGATGTTTAGATGATGATAAAGAAATGTTTTATTTATGTTTAGCTAACACCAGTATGGACGCTGGTCTCTCACTTCTCATGGCCAACATTGCCCAAGTGAAAAAAGATGATCTTGTCATGGACCCGTTTGTAGGAACAGGTACGTACGCGTCTTACTGTGTCAAGTTGAGTGTCACAACAGATTGTATCCATCTTTACATCAATTAGCACACATGATTGAACTTCACATGGAAGGGAAGGTCACCCTTAGTACAATAGTTAGAATATGTAAGTAGGAGATATATTGATGTAAATGCTATATACAAAATATGCTATTTATTTTTAGCTCACCGGTTACGAGTAACCGTGAGCTAATGCTGTACCCCGGCGTCTGTGTCCGCGTCGGCATCCCACCCCCACTTTAAAGTTTTTGGGGTACGTTTTTGGAAAGCTTGCTAGTCCAAAAGTATGCACCTCACACCCTTCTTATTTGGTTTATACATTCATTAGAGGTCTAGGAGTGATGTTATGTGATGTACAATTTCAAAATGACATGCTTATACATACATAAAAAAATTAGTGCATTGTGTGATTACTGCTGCGGATGAGCTTCGCAATCATTGATTGCACTTGTTGTATTTTTCAGGAAGCCTTCTGGTGGCATGTGCTCACCATGGGGCTTATGTTATGGGCACTGATATCAACTACCTTCTGCTGCACGCTAAAGGTAGGTTAACCATCAAGGGTGGAGTTATCTCCCTTAGCCAAGGCAAGCAGATTGCAGCTGAAGATGACGTGTATAAAGTACCTAACAGTTAGGCAGAGATACACGCGATGGCAGTCTCGGTCTAATTCCCCTCCCCTCTCCTCGTATAGGAAGGGATATGGCAGAGATACACGCGATGGCAGTCTCGGTCTAATTCCCCTCCCCTCTCCTCGTATAGGAAGGGATATGGCAGAGATACACGCGATGGCAGTCTCTGTCTAATTCCCCTCCCCTCTCCTTGTATAGGAAGGGATATGGCAGAGATACACGCGATGGCAGTCTCGGTCTAATTCCCCTCCTCTCTACTTGTATAGGAAGGGGTTTGGCAGAGATACACGCGATGGCAGTCTCTGTCTAATTCCCCTCCCCTCTCCTAGTATAGGAAGGGGTATGGCAGAGATACACGCGATGGCAGTCTCGGTCTAATTCCCCTCCTCTCTACTTGTATAGGAAGGGGTATGGCAGAGATACACGCGATGGCAGTCTCTGTCTAATTCCCCTCCCCTCTCCTAGTATAGGAAGGGGTATGGCAGAGATACACGCGATGGCAGTCTCGGTCTAATTCCCCTCCCCTCTCCTAGTATAGGAAGGGGTATGGCAGAGATACACGCGATCGCAATCTCGGTCTATTTCCCCTCCCCTTCCTTGTATAGGAGAGATATGGCAGAGATACACGCGATGGCAGTCTCGGTCTTATTCCCCTCCCCTCTCCTTGTATAGGAAGGGGTATGGAAGAGATACACGCGATGGCAGTCTCGGTCTTATTCCCCTCCCCTCTCCTAGTATAGGAAGGGGTATGGCAGAGATACACGTAATGGCAGTCTCGGTCTAATTCCCCTCTCCTCTCCTTGTATAGGAAGGGATATGGCAGAGAGACACGCGATGGAAGTCTCGGTCTAATTCCCCTCCCCTCTCCTAGTATAGGAAGGGGTATGGCAGAGATACACGCGATGGCAGTCTTGGTCTAATTCCCCTCTCCTAGTATAGGAAGGGGTATGGCAGAGATACACGTGATGGCAGTCTCAGTCTAATTCTTCTCCCCGCTCCTTGTATAGGAAGGGGTATGGCAGAGATACACGCGACGGCAGTCTCGGTCTAAATCCCCTCCTCTCTACTTGTATAGGAAGGGGTATGGCAGAGATACACGCGATGGCAGTCTCGGTCTAATTCTCCTCCCCTCTCCTTGTATAGGAAGGGGTATGGCAGAGATACACGCGACGGCAGTCTCGGTCTAATTCCCCTCTCCTAGTATAGGAAGGGATATGGCAGAGATACACGCGATGGCAGTCTCGGTCTAATTCCCCTCCTCTCTCCTTGTATAGGAAGGGATATGGCAGAGATACACACGATGGCAGTCTCGGTCTAATTCCCCTCCCCTCTCCTTGTATAGGAAGGGATATGGCAGAGATACACGCGATGGCAGTCTCGGTCTAATTCCCCTCCTCTCTACTTGTATAGGAAGGGGATATGGCAGAGATACACGCCATGGCAGTCTCTGTCTAATTCCCCTCCCCTCTCCTAGTATAGGAAGGGTATGGCAGAGATACACGCGATGGCAGTCTCGGTCTAATTCCCCTCCTCTCTACTTGTATAGGAAGGGTATGGCAGAGATACACGCGATGGCAGTCTCTGTCTAATTCCCCTCCCTCTCTACTTGTATAGGAAGGGGTATGGCAGAGATACACGCCATGGCAGTCTCTGTCTAATTCCCCTCCTCTCTACTTGTATAGGAAGGGGTATGGCAGAGATACACGCCATGGCAGTCTCTGTCTAATTCCCCTCCCCTCTCCTAGTATAGGAAGGGATATGGCAGAGATACACGCGATGGCAGTCTCTGTCTAATTCCCCTCCTCTCTCCCAGTATAGGAAGGGGTATGGCAGAGATACACGCGATGGCAGTCTCGGTCTAATTCCCTTCCCCTCTCCTAGTATAGGAAGAGATATGGCAGAGATTCACGCGATCGCAATCTCGGTCTATTTCCCCTCCCCTCTCCTAGTATAGGAAGGGATATGGCAGAGATACACGCGATGGCAGTCTCGGTCTTATTCCCCTCCCCTCTCCTTGTATAGGAAGGGATATGGAAGAGATACACGCGATGGCAGTCTCGGTCTAATTCCCCTCCTCTCTACTTGTATAGGATGGGATATGGCAGAGATATACGCGATGGCAGTCTCGGTCTTATTCCCCTCCCCTCTCCTAGTATAGGAAGGGGTATGGCAGAGATACACGTAATGGCAGTCTCTGTCTAATTCCCCTCTCCTCTCCTTGTATAGGAAGGGATATGGCAGAGATACACGCGATGGAAGTCTCGGTCTAATTCCCCTCCCCTCTCCTAGTATAGGAAGGGGTATGGCAGAGATACACGCGATGGCAGTCTCGGTCTAATTCCCCTCTCCTAGTATAGGAAGGGGTATGGCAGAGATTCACGTGATGGCAGTCTCAGTCTAATTCCCCTCCCCTCTCCTAGTATAGGAAGGGGTATGGCAGAGATACACGTGATGGCAGTCTCGGTCTAATTCCCCTCCTCTCTACTTGTATAGGAAGGGGTATGGCAGAGATACACGCGATGGCAGTCTCGGTCTAATTCTCCTCCCCTCTCCTTGTATAGGAAGGGGTATGGCAGAGATACACGCGACGGCAGTCTCGGTCTAATTCCCCTCTCCTAGTATAGGAAGGGATATGGCAGAGATACACGCGATGGCAGTCTCGGTCTTATTCCCCTCCTCTCTCCTTGTATAGGAAGGGATATGGCAGAGATAAACGCGATGGCAGTCTCGGTCTAATTCCCCTCTCCTAGTATAGGAAGGGATATGGCAGAGATACACGCGATGGCAGTCTCGGTCTAATTCCCCTCTCCTAGTATAGGAAGGGATATGGCAGAGATACACGCGATGGCAGTCTCGGTCTTATTCCCCTCCTCTCTCCTTGCAAGGAAGGGATATGGCAGAGATATATGCGATGGCAGTCTCGGTCTTATTCCCCTCCTCTCTCCTAGTATAGGAAGGGATATGGCAGAGATAAACGCGATGGCAGTCTCGGTCTAATTCCCCTCTCCTAGTATAGGAAGGGATATGAAGTTATTGCTTTTTATACACCTTTTAAATTGGACAAGAATATCCAGTAACAGGGTAAGGTGTTTTCCATCCGTGTGTACAATACTAACTTTTTGTGTGGAGATCCTCCTACATTTTTTTATGGTTTTATCTTTGCTTGTTTTCTGTCTTGTCTGTTCTTGACTTAAATGTACGCGACTTTGTATGTATATGAGAATGAGGCAGTGTCACATAGTAACATTTCATTAGTCCACCATCAACAGTTGGTGAGCTATTCAAATCACCCTGCGTCCGTCTGTCGTTCCTAAGTCCGTCCATCCGTAAACAATCCTTGTTATCGCTCTTTCTCCAAAAGTACTGGAGGGATATTCCTCAAACTTCATGTGTAGGTTCCCCTTGGTCTCTAGTTGTGCCAATTCAATTTACATTTTTGGTTAGAAAAACAAAATGGCCCACAGGAGGCAATCTTGGATTTTGAAAAGTTTGTTATCAGTTACTAAGAGGAAAAAAAGGAATAAGGGAAAAATAGAGAGAAGATCAGTCTGACATGGAACCTATTAAGATAATTCAGTGCTGGGTGCCGTGATCTCTCTGGGATCTCTTGTTTCTCCTCTTATTTGTTTCTAAATTAAAGTACATTGATAATTAAATGTGATCAGGACCCACTTGTTCATAAGTGATTAGCTTAATCGCTTGATTAGTTAAAATCTCCATTCTCCTTTACTTTAAAACATGAGATTGTGTATTCCTTAAGATAGGAAGAGACTGAAGAATGGTAGAGTTTCCTAATGACATTTCTAACAACTGGGCCCAGAACAATGTTTGTTTAGAGTACTATGAGGACGCTCCTTAGGAATCTAGATGATTTTTTTCCTCAAAGTAAAATAGTCAATGATGAAGATGGATGTTTTCCTCCCTAAGGTAAACCTTCACGAGCCAAACAGGAAAAGCGAGAGTCGGACGAGAGTATCCAGGCTAACCTATGTCAGTATGGTCTGGGAGACTACTATCTCGACGCAGTTGTTGGAGACGCATCCAAGCACCACATGTGGCGCCAGCAGCCAATGTTTGATGCTATCATTACTGATCGTAAGTAAACACAACAGTCAATGTTTGATGTATCATCGTAAGTAAACACAACAGTCAATGTTTGATGTATCATCGTAAGTAAACGCAATAGCCAATGATTGATGCTATCATTAATATTAAAACATACATGTAAATCTGAGATATGCAGGATACTTCCATTCTATCAATTCATTAATGTAGAAGTTTGTTTTAATTATTTTTTGGGAAAAAAACAGAAATTTAAGTGAATTTTGGAGTTTCATAAAATAATGATATACACTGTACTGACAAAGCAGGAGTGAAATCAGTAATTACGTGTGATTCTTGTCGATATATTTTTGGGATATTTTTATATCACACACTGCAGATTTGATGTCCAATAGCTATAGGTTTAAGATGTTTTGATTGACAGGCTTGCAAAAATCATTATTGATTAAATTTTAAGGTGACAAAATTTTATCACATTAGTGATCTGGATTTTAACATACGTACTAGTACTCTTAACTGTACATATCAATCACAGGTGTAGTAATATGTCGTAGCACCCTTAACATTTGACCATTTGGAGCTGAAAACTTACCTAGTAGCATACACTAAGGTATTTAGAGTTTGAACTTAAAAGTTTTTAGTTTTGTGTCTAAAATGACATACAGATTTTATATTGAGAAGTGAAACTCATCTTCACTAGTCAAGGGTGTACAGATACTACACTAACCAAGGGTGTACATATACTACACTAACCAAGGGTGTACAGATACTACACTAGTCAAGGGTGTACAGATACTACACTAACCAAGGGTGTACAGATACTACACTAACCAAGGTCGTACAGATACTACACTAACCAAGGGTGTACAGATACTACACTAACCAAGGGTGTACAGATACTACACTAACCAAGGGTGTACAGATGCTACACTAGTCAAGGGTGTACAGATACTACACTAGTCAAGGGTGTACAGATACTACACTAACCAAGGGTGTACAGATACTACACTAACCAAGGGTGTACATATACTACACTAGTCAAGGGTGTACAGATACTACACTAACCAAGGGTGTACAGATACTACACTAGTCAAGGGTGTACAGATACTACACTAACCAAGGGTGTACAGATACTACACTAGTCAAGGGTGTACAGATACTACACTAGTCAAGGGTGTACAGATACTACACTAACCAAGGGTGTACAGATACTACACTAGTCAAGGGTGTACAGATACTACACTAACCAAGGGTGTACATATACTACACTAGTCAAGGATGTACAGATACTACACTAGTCAAGGGTGTACAGATACTACACTAGTCAAGGGTGTACAGATACTACACTAGTCAAGGATGTACAGATACTACACTAGTCAAGGGTGTACATATACTACACTAGTCAAGGGTGTACAGATACTACACTAACCAAGGGTGTACAGATACTACACTAGTCAAGGGTGTACAGATACTACACTAACCAAGGGTGTACATATACTACACTAGTCAAGGGTGTACAGATACTACACTAACCAAGGGTGTACAGATACTACACTAGTCAAGGGTGTACAGATACTACACTAACCAAGGGTGTACAGATACTACACTAACCAAGGGTGTACAGATACTACACTAGTCAAGGGTGTACAGATACTACACTAACCAAGGGTGTACAGATACTACACTAGTCAAGGGTGTACAGATACTACACTAGTCAAGGGTGTACAGATACTACACTAACCAAGGGTGTACAGATACTACACTAGTCAAGGGTGTACAGATACTACACTAACCAAGGGTGTACAGATACTACACTAACCAAGGGTGTACAGATACTACACTAACCAAGGGTGTACAGATACTACACTAGTCAAGGGTGTACAGATACTACACTAACCAAGGGTGTACAGATACTACACTAACCAAGGGTGTACAGATACTACACTAGTCAAGGGTGTACAGATACTACACTAGTCAAGGGTGTACAGATACTACACTAACCAAGGGTGTACAGATACTACACTAGTCAAGGGTGTACAGATACTACACTAACCAAGGGTGTACAGATACTACACTAACCAAGGGTGTACAGATACTACACTAGTCAAGGGTGTACAGATACTACACTAGTCAAGGGTGTACAGATACTAAACTAGTCAAGGGTGTACAGATACTACACTACCCAAGGGTGTACAGATACTACACTAGTCAAGGGTGTACAGATACTACACTAGTCAAGGGTGTACAGATACTACACTAGTCAAGGGTGTACAGATACTACACTAGTCAAGGGTGTACAGATACTACACTAGTCAAGGGTGTACAGATACTACACTAGTCAAGGGTGTACAGATACTACACTAGTCAAGGGTGTACAGGTACTACACTAGTCAAGGGTGTACATATACTACACTAGTCAAGGGTGTACAGATACTACACTAGTCAAGGGTGTACAGATACTACACTAACCAAGTGTGTACAGATACTACACTAACCAAGGGTGTACAGATACTACACTAGTCAAGGGTGTACAGATACTACACTAACCAAGGGTGTACATATACTACACTAGTCAAGGGTGTACAGATACTACACTAGTCAAGGGTGTACATATACTACACTAACCAAGGGTGTACAGGTACTACACTAACCAAGGGTGTACAGATACTACACTAGTCAAGGGTGTACATATACTACACTAGTCAAGGGTGTACAGATACTACACTAGTCAAGGGTGTACATATACTACACTAACCAAGGGTGTACAGGTACTACACTAACCAAGGGTGTACAGATACTACACTAGTCAAGGGTGTACAGATACTACACTAGTCAAGGGTGTACAGATACTACACTAGTCAAGGGTGTACAGATACTACACTAACCAAGGGTGTACAGATACTACACTACCCAAGGGTGTACAGATACTACACTAGTCAAGGGTGTACAGATACTACACTAGTCAAGGGTGTACAGATACTACACTAGTCAAGGGTGTACAGATACTACACTAACCAAGGGTGTACAGATACTACACTAGTCAAGGGTGTACAGATACTACACTAGTCAAGGGTGTACAGATACTACACTAACCAAGGATGTACAGATACTACACTAGTCAAGGGTGTACAGATACTACACTAGTCAAGGGTGTACAGATACTACACTAGTCAAGGGTGTACAGACACTACACTAACCAAGGGTGTACAGATAATACACTAGCCAAGGGTGTACAGATACTACACTAGTCAAGGGTGTACAGATACTACACTAACCAAGGGTGTACAGATACTACACTAACCAAGGGTGTACAGATACTACACTAGTCAAGGGTGTACAGATACTACACTAGTCAAGGGTGTACAGATACTACACTAACCAAGGGTGTACATATACTACACTAACCAAGGGTGTACAGATACTACACTAACCAAGGGTGTACAGATACTACACTAGTCAAGGGTGTACAGATACTACACTAGTCAAGGGTGTACAGATACTACACTAGTCAAGGGTGTACAGATACTACACTAGTCAAGGGTGCACAGATACTACACTAACCAAGGGTGTACAGATACTACACTAGTCAAGGGTGTACAGATACTAAACTAGTCAAGGGTGTACAGATACTACACTAACCAAGGGTGTACATATAATACACTAACCAAGGGTGTACAGATACTACACTAACCAAGGGTGTACAGATACTACACTAACCAAGGGTGTACAGATACTACACTAGTCAAGGGTGTACAGATACTACACTAACCAAGGGTGTACAGATACTACACTAACCAAGGGTGTACAGATACTACACTAACCAAGGGTGTACATATACTACACTAGTCAAAGGTGTACAGATACTACACTAGTCAAGGGTGTACAGATACTACACTAACCAAGGGTGTACATATACTACACTAACCAAGGGTGTACAGATACTACACTAACCAAGGGTGTACAGATACTACACTAGTCAAGGGTGTACAGATACTACACTAGTCAAGGGTGTACAGATACTACACTAACCAAGGGTGTAAAGATACTACACTAACTAAGGGTGTACAGATACTACACTAGTCAAGGGTGTACAGATACTACACTACCCAAGGGTGTACAGATACTACACTAGTCAAGGGTGTACAGATACTACACTAGTCAAGGGTGTACAGATACTACACTAACCAAGGGTGTAAAGATACTACACTAACTAAGGGTGTACAGATACTACACTAGTCAAGGGTGTACAGATACTACACTAACCAAGGGTGTACAGATACTACACTAACCAAGGGTGTACAGATACTACACTAGTCAAGGGTGTACAGATACTACACTAGTCAAGGGTGTACAGATACTACACTAGTCAAGGGTGTACAGATACTACACTAGTCAAGGGTGTACAGATACTACACTAGTCAAGGGTGTACAGATACTACACTAGTCAAGGGTGTACAGATACTACACTAACCAAGGGTGTACAGATACTACACTAGCCAAGGGTGTACAGATACTACACTAGTCAAGGGTGTACAGATACTACACTAGTCAAGGTCGTACAGATACTACACTAGTCAAGGGTGTACAGATACTACACTAGTCAAGGGTGTACAGATACTACACTAACCAAGGGTGTACAGGTACTACACTAGTCAAGGTGTACAGATACTACACTAGTCAAGGGTGTACAGATACTACACTAGTCAAGGGTGTACAGATACTACACTAACCAAGGGTGTACAGATACTACACTAGTCAAGGGTGTACAGATACTACACTAGTCAAGGGTGTACAGATACTACACTAGTCAAGGGTGTACAGATACTACACTAACCAAGGGTGTACAGATACTACACTATCCAAGGGTGTACAGATACTACACTAACCAAGGGTGTACAGGTACTACACTAGTCAAGGGTGTACAGATACTACACTAACCAAGGGTGTACAGATACTACACTAGTCAAGGGTGTACAGATACTACACTAACCAAGGGTGTACAGGTACTACACTAGTCAAGGGTGTACAGATACTACACTAACCAAGGGTGTACAGACACTACACTAACCAAGGGTGTACAGGTACTACACTAGTCAAGGGTGTACAGATACTACACTAACCAAGGGTGTACAGATACTACACTAACCAAGGGTGTACATATACTACACTAACCAAGGGTGTACAGGTACTACACTAGTCAAGGGTGTACAGATACTACACTAACCAAGGGTGTACAGATACTACACTAACCAAGGGTGTACATATACTACACTAACCAAGGGTGTACAGGTACTACACTAACCAAGGGTGTACAGGTACTACACTAGTCAAGGGTGTACAGATACTACACTAGTCAAGGGTGTACAGATACTACACTAGTCAAGGGTGTACAGATACTACACTAACCAAGGGTGTACAGATACTACACTAGTCAAGGGTGTACAGATACTACACTAGTCAAGGGTGTACAGATACTACACTAACCAAGGGTGTACAGATACTACACTAGTCAAGGGTGTACAGATACTACACTAGTCAAGGGTGTACAGATACTACACTAACCAAGGGTGTACAGATACTACACTAGTCAAGGGTGTACAGGTACTACACTAGTCAAGGGTGTACAGATACTACACTAGTCAAGGGTGTACAGATACTACACTAACCAAGGGTGTACAGATACTACACTAACCAAGGGTGTACAGATACTACACTAGTCAAGGGTGTAAAGAGTTATACTCACCTGGAGTTTGGTATTGATTAGAACATCCTTGGCTAGCGAAGTTGAATGAAACTGTGACATTTTTTCCACAGTTTTAACAAAAAGTGAATACTATAAATACATTTAATTTTACAATATAGAAAAATCTTTGTATGAACTTAGCGATTGTCTTCATTCCTGATGTAGCTGGTAGATAAACTCCTTCAAATTTCCATTGTTTGACTGTGGCATCCTTTAATTTTTCTATAGCTCCTTATGGTGTTAGAGAAAAAGCAAAGAAGGTGGGCACAGATGTTGGTGATGTTAAACTGACAGACGACCAGTAAGTGAACTTTACCAAAGTACATTTGTACTTATGTGAAAGTGAAAATAAGCTAAGCAATCTTACTAACTTCAAACTAAATTCCAAAGCCAAGAGGCCAAGAGGCGGCGGCTAAAGACATATACATATATGGATAGTGGGACAACCAGATTAGTGGTAACTAGATAGTGGGAAAACCAGATTAGTAGTGACTAGATAGTGGGACAACCAGATTAGTGGTGACAGGATAGTGGGACAAACAGATTAGTGGTGGCTAGATAGTGGGACAATTAGATTAGTGGTAGCTAGATAGTGGGACAATCAGATTAGTGGTGACTAGATAGTGGGACAACCAGATTAGTGGTGACTAGATAGTGGGACAACCAGGTTAGTGGTGGCTAGATAGTGGGACAACCAGATTAGTGGTGTCTAGATAGTGGGACAACCAGATTAGTGGTGGTTAGATAGTGGGACAACCAGATAAGTGGTGATTTGATAGTGGGACAACCAGATTAGTGGTGACTAGATAGTGGGACAACCAGATTAGTGGTGGCTAGATAGTGGGACAACCAGATTAGTGGTGGTTAGATAGTAGGACAACCAGATTAGTGGTAATTTGATAGTGGGACAACCAGATTAGTGGTGGCTAGATAGTGGGAAAACCAGATAAGTGGTGGCTAGATAGTGGGACAATCAGATTAGTGGTGACTAGATAGTGGGACAACCAGATTAGTGGTGATTTGATAGTGGGAAAACCATATTAGTGGTGGCTAAATAGTGGGACAAACAGATTAGTGGTGACTAGATAGTGGGACAACCAGATTAGTGATTGCTAGATAGTGGGACAATCAGATTAGTGGTGACTGGATAGTGGGACAATCAGATTAGTGGTGACTGGATAGTGGGACAACCAGATTAGTGGTGACTAGATAGTGGTACAAGCAGATTAGTGGTGACTGGATAGTGGGACAACCAGATTAGTAGTGGCTGGATAGGGGGTAACAGTGTAGTGGTGACTGACTAGGGGGTAACAGTGTAGTGGTGACTGACTAGGGGGTAACAGTGTAGTGGTGACTGACTAGGGGGTAACAGTGTAGTGGTGACTGACTAGGGGGTAACAGTGTAGTGGTGACTGACTAGGGGGTAACAGTGTAGTGATGACTGACTAGGGGGTAACAGTGTAGTGGTGGCTGACTAGGGGGTAACAGTGTAGTGGTGTCTGACTAGGGGGTAACAGTTTAGTGGTGACTGACTAGGGGGTAACAGTGTAGTAGTGACTGACTAGGGGGTAACAGTGTAGTGGTGACTGACTAGGGGGTAACAGTGTAGTGGTGTCTGACTAGGGGGTAACAGTGTAGTGGTGACTGACTAGGGGGTAACAGTGTAGTGATGTCTGACTAGGGGGTAACAGTGTAGTGACTGACTAGGGGGTAACAGTGTAGTGGTGACTGACTAGGGGGTAACAGTGTAGTGACTGACTAGGGGGTAACAGTGTAGTGGTGACTGACTAGGGGGTAACAGTGTAGTGATGACTGACTAGGGGGTAACAGTGTAGTGGTGACTGACTAGGGGGTAACAGTGTAGTGATGACTGACTAGGGGAATAACAGTGTAGTGGTGACTGACTAGGGGGTAACAGTGTAGTGATGACTGACTAGGGGGTAACAGTGTAGTGATGACTGACTAGGGGGTAACAGTGTAGTGATGACTGACTAGGGGTTAACAGTGTAGTGATGACTGACTAGGGGGTAACAGTGTAGTGATGACTGACTAGGGGGTAACAGTGTAGTGGTGACTGACTAGGGGGTAACAGTGTAGTGGTGACTGACTAGGGGGTAACATTGTAGTGGTGTCTGACTAGGGGTAACAGTGTAGTGGTGACTGACTAGGGGGTACAGTGTAGTGGGTGACTGACTAGGGGGTAACAGTGTAGTGGTGACTGACTAGGGGGTAACAGTGTAGTGGTGTCTGACTAGGGGGTAACAGTGTAGTGATGATTGACTAGGGGGTAACAGTGTAGTGGTGTCTGACTAGTTAGGGGTTGAACAGGGGTAGTGTAGTGGACTGACTAGGGGGTACAGTGTAGTGATGACTGACTAGGGGGTAACAGTGTAGTGACTGACTAGGGGGTAAACAGTGTAAGTGGTGACTGACTAGGGGGGTAACAGTGTAGTGGTGATTGACTAGGGGGTAACAGTGTAGTGGTGACTGACTAGGGGGTAACAGTGTAGTGACTGACTAGGGGGTAACAGTGTAGTGGTGACTGACTAGGGGGTAACAGTGTAGTGATGACTGACTAGGGGTAACAGTGTAGTGGTGACTGACTAGGGGGTAACAGTGTAGTGGTGACTGACTAGGGGGGTAACAGTGTAGTGATGACTGACTAGGGGGTAACAGTGTAGTGATGACTGACTAGGGGGTAACAGTGTAGTGGTGACTGACTAGGGGGTAAGAGTGTAGTGATGACTGACTAGGGGGTAACAGTGTAGTGGTGTCTGACTAGGGGATGACAGTGTAGTGACTGACTAGGGGGTAACAGTGTAGTGGTGTCTGACTAGGGGTGACAGTGTAGTGACTGACTAGGGGGTGACAGTGTTGTGGTGACTGACTAGTGGGTAACAGTGTAGTGACTGACTAGGGGGTAACAGTGTAGTGGTGTCTGACTAGGGGGTAACAGTGTAGTGATGACTGACTAGGGGGGTGACAGTGTAGTGACTGACTAGGGGGGTAACAGTGTAGTGACTGACTAGGGGGTAACAGTGTAGTGATGACTGACTAGGGGGTAACAGTGTAGTGGTGACTGACTAGGGGGTAACAGTGTAGTGACTGACTAGGGGGTAACAGTGTAGTGATGACTGACTAGGGGGTAACAGTGTAGTGGTGACTGACTAGGGGGTAACAGTGTAGTGGTGACTGACTAGGGGGTAACAGTGTAGTGATGACTGACTAGGGGGTAACAGTGTAGTGATGACTGACTAGGGGGTAACAGTGTAGTGATGACTGACTAGGGGGTAACAGTGTAGTGGTGACTGACTAGGGGGTAACAGTGTAGTGATGACTGACTAGGGGGTAACAGTGTAGTGACTGACTAGGGGGTAACAGTGTAGTGACTGACTAGGGGGTAACAGTGTAGTGGTGACTGACTAGGGGGTAACAGTGTAGTGGTGACTGACTAGGGGGTAACAGTGTAGTGATGACTGACTAGGGGGTAACAGTGTAGCGACTGACTAGGGGGTAACAGTGTAGTGGTGTCTGACTAGGGGGTAACAGTGTAGTGGTGACTGAACTAGGGGGTAACAGTGTAGTGATGACTGACTAGGGGGTAAGTGAATGACCAGTGGGTAAGCTGTAGTGACTGACTAGGGGGTAACAGTGTAGGTATGACTGACTAGGGGGTACAGTGTAGTGGATGACTGACTAGGGGTTAACAGTGTAGTGGGTGTACTGACTAGGGGGTAACAGTGTAGTGGATGACTGACTAGGGGGTAACAGGTGTAGTGAGTGACTGACTAGGGGGTGAACAGTGTAGTGGTGACTGACTAGGGGGTAACAGTGTATGTGACTGACTAGGGGGTAACAGTGTAGTGATGACGGACTAGGGGGTAACAGTGTAGTGATGACTGACTAGGGGGTAACAGTGTAGTGGTGACTGACTAGGGGGGTAACAGTGTAGTGATGACTGACTAGGGGGTACAGTGTAGTGATGACTGACTAGGGGGGTAACAGTGTAGTGATGACTGACTAGGGGGTACAGTGTAGTGGTGACTGGACTAGGGGTAACAGTGTAGTGGTGACTGACTAGGGGGTAACAGTGTAGTGGTGTACTGACTAGGGGGTAACAGTGTAGGGTGACTGACTAGGGGGTAACAGTGTAGTGAGGGTACTGACTAGGGGGTAAAGTGTAGGAGTGACGGACTAAGGGGGTAACAGTGTAGTGACTGACTAGGGGGTAACAGTTGTATGTGGTGACTGACTAGGGGGGTAACAGTAGTAGTGGTGTCTGACTACGGGGGTAACAGTGTAGTGGTGACTGACTAGGGGGTAACAAGTGGTAGTGTGACTGACTAGGGGGTAACAGGGTGTGAGTGGGTAGTGGTGACTGACTAGGGGGTAACAGTGGTAAGTGGTGACTGACTAGGGGGTCAACAGTGTAGTGGATGACTGACTAGGGGGTAACAGTGTTAGTGATGACTGACTAAGGGGGTAACAGTGTAGTGGATGACTGACTAGGGGGTAACAGTGTAGGATGACTGACCTAGGGGGTGAACAGTGTAAGTGGTGGCTGACTAGGGGTAACAGTGTAGTGAATGACTGGACTAGGGGGTGAACAGTGTAGTGGTGACTGACTAGGGGGTAACAGTGTAGTGGTGACTGACTAGGGGGTAACAGTGTAGTGGTGACTGACTAGGGGGTAACAGTGTAGTGGTGACTGACTAGGGGGTAACAGTGTAGTGGTGACTGACTAGGGGGTAACAGTGTAGTGGTGTCTGACTAGGGGGTAACAGTGTAGTGTGACTGACTAGGGGGTAACAGTGTAGTGGTGTCTGACTAGGGGGGTAACAGTGTAATGGTGACTGACTAGGGGGTAACAGTGTAGTGGTGACTGACTAGGGGGTAACAGTGTAGTGGTGACTGACTAGGGGGTAACAGTGTAGTGGTGACTGACTAGGGGGTAACAGTGTAGTGGTGTAGTGGTGACTAGGGGGTAACAGTGTAGTGGTGACTGACTAGGGGGTAACAGTGTAGTGGTGACTGACTAGGGGGTACAGTGTAGTGGTGACTGACTAGGGGGTAACAGTGTAGTGATGACTGACTAGGGGGTAACAGTGTAGTGGTGACTGACTAGGGGGTAACAGTGTAGTGATGACTGACTAGGGGTAACAGTGTAGTGGTGACTGACTAGGGGGTAACAGTGTAGTGGTGTCTGACTAGGGGGTAACAGTGTAGTGGTTATGTATAAATACATCTTAGAGTAAGGGGGATCTATATGTCTATTTATTAGCATTGACGTACAGTATACTTCTTACTTTTTGTATTTTTTAGTAAAATAGGACACGTTCCTCAAAAGGTTGATTACCATCTTGGTCAGATCTTTAAAGATCTTTTGAACTTTGCTGCCAAGTTTCTACACCTGGGCGGGCGGCTGGTGTACTGGTTTCCAGTCTATAGACGGGGGTGAGTATGAAGAACAATGACTTGCTTGCTGATGTGTAATCAAGTCCGACTTTTTTCATCTTACATCTTCTGTTCTATTCTCTTGTAGGAGTTTATATTTAAAATTCAAAATAAGACATTTTGTGTCTTCCATCTTGTTTTTATACACCAAATATTGGATTGGAGTATTGTAGTATGGCGTTGTCTATCCATCTGACATACACCATTTGTTTTTCTGGAGATCTCCTATTTTTCCTGGGTGTCATTTCTTTGTTTTCCTGAGCTGGTTTGATAATGATAATTTTCATTGTTTTCCTGAGCTGATTTGTTAATGATAATTTTCATTGTTTTCCTGAGCTACACATTAGTTATGCTTCACACTGCCTAGCTTTAGGTTGTGTACAGTAGCCGAGATTCAATCTTATAGACTACACTTTAAATTAAACAACAAATCTTGTCTTTAAAAAGTTAGCCTAGTTCTTTCCTTTGTACTCATCTGATGCCATTGAATTGCAGCTATAAGGAGGAGAACATCCCCACTCATCCCTGTCTGTGTCGTGTAGCTAATTGTGAACAGGTATTGAACTGCCGCATCTCTCGTCGTCTCATCACCATGGAGAAAGTTCAACCCTTTGAGGTAAAATTACTGAACTGCAGGTTTATTTAATACTTATAGATAGTACTTGCAGCCATTGGTTTTTGGTAGGGTTCTCCAATTTGAGTTCTGATTGATGACTTAAAAAATATACTCTACACATCTAGTCATATTTAGTCCATTTAACCAAGTTGTTTTTAATTATTTTAATTAAACCTCAAGAGTGGTTACAGTTTTCAGCCGAGAGCTACCTCCTATGTTTCAGTGCTCTCTCTGTTCCATTGTTTCAACTTGATTCTGTGTAAATTTATTCTTGTGAAAGGCAAAATATGAAAATTTTTAGTTAAGCAACTTGGAAGTGCAATACAATGGTACATAAGTATTCCATACTCTGTATCTGTTAAGTATTTTCTGAGGTAGCCACCAGTTACTACAAAGAGACCCTGCCTCAAAATGATCCTGGCTGTTCACTGGGCAATAAATGTAACAAATTTTCCCTCTTGTTAGTTATATATATAAGCATGAGTTTTCATCTTCATAGCAATTCATGCATCTCTAGAAATACACTTGAATTTTTTTTATCAAAAACTATTCCTTTGTAAAAATCAATATTGAAGTTGATGTATTTTGATTGAGATTTAGTTCTTTCTGAAGATAAACATTTTTTTGTTACCAGAAAATCCACGAGTCTGACAATGCTCAAGTCGAAGTAGATCACTACGAGGAGGCGTCATTTCGACAAATGTATTTCCATCCACGACGTTCAAAGGAAGGCGACGCCAATGATCAAGTAGAAAATGGAGAAGGTGTGGAGGAAGCTAATCTTGTTGACAAAATAGCCACCACTTCTCTCGCTGAAAATGGATGATGTTATTTTGATATGGAACGTCTTGCTGAGATATCGCATTAAAATTAGGGTTTTCAAAATCCAGAGATACAGTTGAAATATCAGTCAATCTGATTAGAATGTTTCTCGTCTATGATATCGATAGCCCCCCATTGAGTGAAGGGTCATCCTCAAACATTCGGATGATTTCCTACATAATGCCGAGCTACTGTGAAATAATTGTCAGGGCATGTCAGCTTCTTAACATCATCTTTTACTTTAACAATATGACTGTGATATTTTAATATAATAAACAAGCAAAAGTGTAATGCGTGGTTATTTTAACTGCAAAGCTGTTTTAGAATAGAATCCAAAATACTCACATGTCCCCTACGAGGCCCGCTAAAAATAGTAACAACGACCCTGACTCAAAAAACTCTGAAACTCCAATTTCTCGGAGAAATTATGGTCCCTTAACCATTGAGTGAAGTTTGATCAAGGAATGAAGCCACTACAGTGCTGACAAACTTTGGTGTTACTTTACATACAGGGCAGATTGATTGGTTGTGAGCCTCATATTGAAGGATTTGAATTTTGCCAAACATATTGTATTATTTTTCAACATAATCTCCATCAGTATCTATACACTTTTGCCAGCGGTGTTTAAGGGCCTCAATGCCACTTTTATAGAACCCCTTTCCTTGGCTGTTCAGAAAGTCATCCACTGCATGTTAGGGTTAGGGTGCCTGAAAGAGCTGTTTTCAGTTTTGGAAATACATGTAGATGAAAATCTGATGGAGCGAGGTCAGGTGAATAAGGTGGATGCTCAATCAATTTAAAGCCACAATCCTGAATGGCAGCCATGGCAATGACAGACTCTTTCACCCTAACCCTAACCAATTTTGTCCATTTTGCAAAGCGCTTATCTTGTTTACTTTCGAGTGCTACCTCGTCGATATAAACTAACCAAATGAGACCAGTCCTTGGGTACACGGCTCTATATAGTCAGAGAATATTAGGACTTAAAAAGAACATCCTCGGGTACCTCCTTCAATATGAGGCTCACAACATATCAGTCATCCCTTGTATAGACAGATGGAGAGATGGAGAGGAGTCCCCCTGGTTTCTCTGGTACAGAACTAATAACCATGATAATCCTTGTAAATAAGACCACTGGGGTCAAAGTTCAAATACCCACAGACATTCCTGTCTACTAATTCCTACAAATTTATTATATATAATAATAAAGACAACACAAACACTGAGTTACTTTGTTTTTTTGATTATTGCATCTTTTCAGAGTTCTCACAAGGATAAACCAATCAAAATATTCATTCTTTACACCTCACAAGGATAAACCAATCACAATCACTGTTACATAAAGATGTATATAAATAGATACACGCACACACACACACAAACAACATTCTTACCCTCCTCCAGCACAGAAAAAAAAAGTTCTACAAACAAAATTAAGTGATGTAGAAATGGAAACTCATCCAATGTGAGTTGATTTAATTATAAAGACAATCAAGAAGGTTGAGCCATTTCTTAAGGAGCTATTTATCACCATTCAATCACTTTCTTGGTTACATAAAGCTTATGGGAATCAATTGCAACTAATCACAATCTCCAGTACCCGGTGTGTTTATAATTATTTTTCTAATCAAAAACATGGAAAACATTTCAGTGGACCCTTCCCACCTCCTAATCAGATATGCATGACTCAATCCTGCCAAAGTTTTGTGTTTCATTATAGTTTTATAAAATTGAGACATTGTAGATTACTCATCACCTTCCTATACATACTGCAGTATAATACTAAATAAAGAAATTTTACCCTGAATTTTTTTTGAAACTTATTAGGTTAAGAAAAAAATGACAATACATTTTTTAAGAAAAAAAAGGGGGTAATGTATTCCATTTGTGATTAAAATAATAATGAATTGAAGCTGAAGTGTCATGCATAAGGTTAGAATAACAAAATCCATCACCAAAATAGACAAAAATGATATACTGGTATTGAAAATGCTAACACAACAAAAGTCTTAACTAGAAGCCAACCATTTTATATATATCACATTCTGGAATG